>NW_006207220.1:1759609-1783166 GCF_000334495.1 Tupaia belangeri chinensis
ACTCTTCCCAGTAATCAAAATCTAAGGAGAAGATACAGCAGACAAATGGACTTCCTCATCCTGAGAACTGTGATTGATTTTACCTGATCTGACAAGACAAACAGCATGTTTTATAATTATTGCTTCCATGCTTTGTATACCCGGTTCCTTAGAGTAAATCTTTTACTGCCCCTCACCCATTTACTTGCATGTATCACATTTTCAATAAAAAGGCACGATGATTCCTAACAGTTGTCACTCCTCAGAGAGCGATCTTTGAGGGGTGTCTGGCATAGGAGGTGCATGAGAAAGCATCGAGGCCTCTGTCTTCTGTTCACCTTCGCTGCCTCCGTCGAGATAACCCACCCACGCCGAGGCTAGTCCCCGGCAGACTACAGGTGGTCTCTAAAGTGCATGGCTTGTAGTCAAATGCCCAGGTAGTACATATGGATAAAAAAGCCCAAGGTTTAGTGTAATGGCACCTTAAGTTATATTTTTTCAACACATTCACATTCACAAATAACATATGCTCTTCTTTCTTTTGAAAAACAAGGCCTCAGTTTAGCTTTCCTATTTTGACATAGAAAGTATATAGAAATATACTATTTAATTTTTAACTCTGCTATAATAACAACAGCAGCACAGGCAAATGGTAAGTGTCTTGCCACTCAACTACAGAGATAGAAAGAGCAAACTGAAGACTGAGGCAAACTGGAGATGTCCTGTCCCATTCAAAAGTGACAGCTGTTCTTTGCTTCTAGGAAACTGTTTTCCAGTTCTGTCTGCTGTGATTTTGCATGCTAAAACTCTGTGTTTTTGTAAAGAATCTCACAACTTTCAGTGTTAATGACAACTTCAAATATTTTCAAATACCATGCAAACTAAAAAACTAATTCTGCCTATAAATATATGAGCCACAGACTATAAGTACATAATTTCCTTTCTAAAGTTTATTTACTCAGGACAGAGATAGAGGGTGAGTATAAAACACAGTAATCCTGCTGTTGGTAGTTCTCAGATTCCCATTCTCACACAGCACTGGGTTGTACGAATGAGCCTGTCTGACCTTTCACTGAAGAAATATGCTATGTACAGAGCACCATGCTGAATACAGTGGAAGAATTCAAAGATGTGTGAGTTACACCCTAGCAGCAGGTCATGCCTTTGTGCTTTACTGTACAATCAGAATGCTCTGCTTTATCATTTTTAATGATAATTATATACTCTAGTGACTTATAGCAGACAAATCACTTTCATATCCATTGTCTCACATGATGCTTGTATCAATTGAGAAATATAGAAACTCAGATTAGTATTCCCATTGCACGGAAAAACAAGTAGTTTGATGATGTTAAGGGATTTACTAAAGGTTATAGAGCTAGTAATTTGGAGAGCTGGGACTCAAAATCATGTCTTCTGACTCACAATTCCTGGATTTATTCCTTTTCTAGTACACCATACTGGTTCACACTAATCCACTCAATCGCATGCCCTGATGAGACAGTCAGCTGGAATCAGGGCTACCTTTGACTTTCCCATGCACAACCCCCCAAGCATATTGGCCATTCATATTACAGTTATAAATCTAGGATCTATGGAGTATTTTTCAACATTCATGTGCCATCAGTAGGTCTTAAATCCAAAATTCCTGAATTATTTTTTTTAAAGAACTCATCTTTCATATAAGTCTGGTATCATGACAAGGTCTTAAACCATAACAATCACTCAAGACTGATTATTGTGACTGGAAACTATTCCCAATTTATGCTTTCATTTATGATATCCGTCGGGACCAGCAGTTAGCGTAATGGCTATGTCGCTGGACTCGCACGTAGTCAACCGTGGTTCGTGTCCCAGACCCGGTGGCTTAAACTCACGCCGGGCACGTGTGCGTGCATGCCCAGGAACCCGAGAGGAGAATGGAGGAGAAGGGATTGTGGCGTGGTCATCTCCCCTGGGGGTTGATTTCTCACTTCCTATCTCTCTGGCCAGCTCACGCGCCCTATAGCAGAAAAAATTAAAAACTCTCAAAAAAAAAAAAAAAAACAGATGGATGTCAAGGGTCTGGATTTACTCTCCCAACTAAACTAAAACACTGGACAAAATACATGAAAAAAATGTTTTTTAAGTAATTAGACACTAGGCAATGAAGGACAAAGATCCCTAAGAGATTAGAAATAAACTAGATGACCCCTACAATTGCTCTTTCTGACTTAAAGAATTTCCAAGCCATATCAGAGGCAACCCAGGCAGAGCCCAAGGGGCTGTTTGATAAAGGAAAGTTATTGAGAGACTGGGAAGCCAAGGTACCTAGAGTTCACAGGGAAGAAAATCGTAAAGGAGAGAGCTAAAGAAGGGGAAATCCAGGGATCGGCAGATGGTCACCCTGAAGCACTCAGCAGAGGACAGACTAGCACATGTGTGATGAAACTACCAGAAGCAAGGAACCACCTGGAACAATATTCAGTGCTCACAGAGAGCTACAAATAGAATCATTCCTCCCAGCCAGGCTGCAAAACCTCGTAATTTATGGACATTGAATAAATAAGTCAGAAGGGTCTTGCCTCAGTAGTAGAGAATTATTATTCTATAATTTATGCTTCCCCTTATTATTCTCCACTACTAGTAGACAATAGGAAATTGTTTTCACCAAGCAAATCGCAAAAGCAAGACCTACAAAAGGAAAAAAAATCAAAGTGTTTCCAAGTTAACGGTCTCTCAGAATAAAGCTTGAGACTATTTATAGGAAAACAAAAATATTCAGCCCCATTCAGTACCTAACAAAGTAAAACTCACAATATCCATCACCCAGTCAAAATTACCAGGCATGCAAATAAACATGACCTATAATTAACAAATATAATCAACCAATTAAAACTGACCCAGAATCAACACAGATGTTAAAATTAGCAGAAAAGAACATTAACACATTACAGCTACATTCCATATGTGCACAAAGCTAGAGGAAAGATTAAAAATGTTAATTAGTAACATGGAAACTATTGTTAGAAGACAAAAATCATAGCTCTAGAAATGAAAACTATAATATCTGAGATGAAAAATACATTAAATGGGATTAATGGCAGATTAGACATTACAGAAGAAAATATTACTAAACTTTGAGATAAATAAAAACTACCCAAAATGGAACAGATAAAATAGATTTAAAAACAGAACTTGAAGTAACCCAATATCCATGTACCAGGGGAATTCTGAGAGGACAGAAAATTGTTTTAAATGGTCAAAATGTGTCTACATTTTATGAAAACAACAAACCCATTATATTAGTTCACCAGGAGTGCCATAGCTAAGCCTCACAAAATGAGTGGCTTCAATAACAGAAATCTATTGTCTGAGTTCTGGAAGCTAGGAGCTGGAAATCAAGATGTTAGCAGGTTGGTGTTTTTTGTTTGTTTGTTGTTGTTTTAGGTTTTTGCCACAGGGCACACTCACTAGAGAGAGACAGAGAGAAGGAGAATGAGAAATCACCCCTGAGCCTGCAACAAGAAGCAGGGAGCAGCAACAGTCAGTGAGACAACTGAGTTAGGAAGATCACCTCAGACTTCCCACTGTCTTCTGACTGCCCCCAGGTACCTTCCAGACCAGCCCCATTCATATCCCTTTGCTGTCATTAATCCCCAGAGCCTGTGACATAAAGCAGAGACCAGTAGCAGTTAGTGAGACAAACTGAGGCAGGAAGACCACCTTAAACCTCTAGCTGCCTTCTGTCCACCAGGGAATATTTTCAGATTTTTTTTTATTCAACTGAACAGCAGGTTGTACTATCTCTCCCACACTTGAAACTCTCCAGTTCAATACCAGATGCACCTGGTCCTGAGAGACTGGGAAAGGTACAAATCCCTAAAGCTGACTATATACACACTTCTCTGATTGGAAGACCTCTACCAAGAACACGTCTGAGAAGAGCTCTTTCTCCCCGCCCCCTAACATTATGGAATTGACACCAGAAAAGTAGAAAGAAATGTGTAATTCATCAGATGACTAGAAACCAGTGCACAGGCACAGGAAATGTGGGAAAAGAAGAAAACACCGCTCCCTTGTTGGAACAGAGTAACTCTTCTTCAGTCACAGACAGCACAAAAGAATTCAGAGGAATGTCAGAAAAGGAATTAAGGCTATTCATGACAGAAATGAGGAAGTCTTTCCAGCATTTGAAAGAGATGACAGATACCATAAGAAAGAACAAACAGAACGTCTAGATATGAAGACAGTAATACAGGAAATAAAGACCTCCCTCAAAAGTATTAATAGCAGACTGGACCAAAGAAAAGACAGAATCTTTGAGCTGGAAGACAAAATTTTTGATGTAGATAAAACCACCAAAAATAATGAAAAAAATAAATAAAGGCAACATACAGGAAATACTAGGTGCTATTAAATGTCCAAATATCTGAATAATAGGTATTCTAGAAGGTGAAGAATCAGACAGGGGATAGAAGATTTATTCCATGAAATACTTGCAGAAAACTTCCCATATCTTGAAAGACATTCAGATATCCAGACTCAAGAAATAAAAAGGATTCCAAATAGAATCAATATAAGAAGATCCTCTGCACTGCACATCATAACCAGACTGGTAAAAATCACAGTCAAAGACAAAATTCTATAAAGAGAAAAACCTCAAGTCACTTACAAAGGTTATCCTATTAGGCTAACATCAGACCTCTCAACCAAAATAATACCGACAAGAAAACAATGAGAAGACATATTCAAAATACTAATTGATCAAGAATACTATAGCTGGTAAGATTATTCTTCAAGTGGGAAGAATGAATAAAATCATTCTCATACAAACAAAAAATGAGAAAATTCACCAATACTAGACTGTTCTTCAAGAAGTACTGAAGATAGTACTATACCAGGAAAACTAAAGAAAGACAGACAGAAATAGGAGAACAAAAAACAATTGAGATAATGGTTAACAAAATTGCAGAGACAAATCCAAATATCAATAATAACATTGACTATTAATGGGTTAAATTCTCCAATCAAAAGACACAGACTGGCTGAATGGATTAAAAAACAAAACCAAACAAAAACAGAAGCCCTCTATTTGTTGTCTACAAGAAACTCACCTCTCAGATAAAGACATACATAGATTAAAAGTGAAGGGCTGGAAAAGATATTCCATGCAAATAGAAATCATAAAAAGACTAGAGTTGTAATACTGATTTCAGATAAAATAGGCTTTAAGACAAAAACTCTAAGAAATAAAAAAGGACATAATATAATAGTAAAAGGGCAATTCACCAAGAAGATATGACACTTAGAAATATCTATGCACCCAACTCAGGAGCATCAAAATACATGAAAGAAAGACTACTATATCTAAAGGGATAGATTGCAATACACTAATTATTGGGGATCTCAATACCCCACTATCTAATTTGGACAGATAATCTAGTCAAAAAATTGGCAGAGATACAGGATCTAAATGACACCATAAATGAAGTGGATTTGACATACATCCATAGAACTTTCCATCCAGCAGCTTCAAACTATACATTTTTCTCATTTTTCTCATCCCCACACGGAACCTTTTAAAAGACTGATCACATGATAGGGCATAAAACAAGCCTTTACAAATTCAAAGGTATAGAAACTATATCCAGCATCTACTTCAACTATGATGAAATTCAACTTGAAATTAATTTCAGAAAAAAAAATCAAAAATACACAATCATATGGAAACTAAACAACCTACTCCTGAATCACTTTATAAGAACTGAAGAAATTAAGAATAAAATCAAAAGATTCATTGAAACCAATGATAACAAGCACATGAGTTTCCATTATCTGTAGGATACAGTGAAAATACCCATAAGAGGGACATTCATAGCAATTACTGCCCATGAGAAAAAAGAAGATAGCAAATAAACAATCTAACAACACACCTCAGAGAACTAGAAAAACAACAACAAAAAGCCCCAAAAAAATTACAGGAGAAAAAAAAATAATAAAGATTCAAACAGAAATAAGTGAAATAGAGAAAAAGCAAAGTATACATAAAATAAATGAAACCAAAAGCTGTTTCTTTGAGAAGTTAAACAAAATTGAGATGCTCTTAGCTAAACTAAGAAGACAGAAAGGAATCAGATAAATCAAATTTACAATGAAACAGGCAATATTAAAATAAGTATAACAGAAATACAAAAGATTATTAGAGAATACTATGAACAACTATTTACCAACAAACAAGAAAACCTAGATGAGATGGACAAATTTCTGGACCAATATAAACTGCCAAGACTGAATCAGGAAAATATATTAAACCTTAATAGACTAATAACAAGCAATGAAATTGAATCAATATTAAATAACCTCCCAACAAAGAAAAGCTTAAGTTCTGATGGTTTTACAACTGAATTCTACAAAACTTTTAAAGAAGCGCTAACCACACATTCCACTCAAATGATTTCTAAATACACAAAAGGAAGCCTCCAAAGTTCATTGTATGAAGCCCCCATCACCATCATCTCCAAAACAGACAAGGACATCACAAAAAAAGAAAACTTCAGGCCAATATCTCTGATGAATATAGGTGCAAAACTTCTCAACAAAATACTAGTAAATCATATCGACAACACATTAAACAGATTATGCACCACAACCATGGAAGGCTTTATTCTAGGAATGCAAGGATGGTTCAACATATGCAAAACCATAAATGTAATACAACAACAACAAAGAATAAAAACCATATGATCATATCAATCAACGCAGAAAAAGCATATGACAAACATAACATTACTTCAATGATTAAGACCTTCAGTAAAATTGACATAGAAAAGACATTTCTCAACACAATGAAATCATATATGAAAAACTCATAGCTAACATGGTACTGTACGAGTTCCAACTTTTCCACTAAAAACAAGAATAAGTCAAGGCTGCCCATTTTCTCCACTCCTTTGAGATATAGTACTAGAAGTCCTAGCCAATGCAATCAGACAAAAGAATAAAAGAAGACATTCGAATAAGGAAAGAAGAAGTGAAATTATCTCTATTTGCAGATGACATAATTATATGCATAGAAAATCTAAAAGAATTCACAAAAATCTCCCAAAAGTGATAAATAAATATGGTAAAGTGACAGGAAACAGAGTCAATATACAAAAATCTATGGTATTTCTATTTGTGAACAAGGAGCAGATTGAAGTAGACTTGAAGAAACCAATACCATTTACAATAACTACAAAAAGTATAAATTACCTAGGGATAAGCCTAACCAAAGAAGTCAAAGACCTCTACAAGGAAAACTATAAAAAAATGTTTAAAAAAAATCAAAAATGACACAAAAAAAGTAGAAATACATCTCATGTTACTGATTAGAATAATGAATATAATCAAAAAGTCAATCCTACCCAAATTAATCTACATATGTAATGCAATCTCAATCAAAGTACCAGAAATATTCTCCACAGATTTACAAAAAAGCAATCATAGATTTCATCTGGAATCATAATAAAACCCTGTATTTCCAAAGCAATTCTGTGCAAAAGTGGAAAGGAGACATCTTACTCCCTGACCCCCCAAAATATTACAAAGCTGTGATAATCAAAACAGCATAGTATCGGCACAATAACAGGCATGTCAATCAATGAAACAGAAGAGAGACCCCAGAAATAAGCCCCAACACATACAGCCAACTGATTTATGACAAAAGGCACCAGTCAATCCAGTGGAGAAATAAAAATCTCGTTAGCAAATGGTACTGGAAAAACTGAGTATCTACCTGCAGAAAGATGAAACTGGACCCCTATCTCTCACTACTAACAAAAATTAACTCAATATGGATCAAAGATCTAAACCAAGACCACAAACTACTGGGTCATCAGAAACATCATGACACATTTTGCATAGATAAATATGTCATGACTTTTCCAACAACTCAATATAAAACTACTGGTGGATAACACAAGAGAAACTCTTGGAAAAAATCTGAGTAGGAAAGAACTTTTTAAACAAAACCCCCAAAGCGCAGGCAAAATTCCCAGAAATAGACAAGTGGGGCTACATCAGCTTAAAAAGCTTCTACACAACCAAAGAAACAAAAATTAGAGTGAATCAGCAACCCTTGGAATGGGAGAATATATTGCAAACTAGGCTTCAGTTAAGAGTCTGATAATTAGAATACGCAAGAAACTCAAGAAGCTCACTAAAAAAAAAAAAAAAAAAATCAACCCAATTAAAAGATAGACAAATGAGATGGACAAATTTCTAAGAAAGACATATGAACACCCAAAAGCATGTCTTATCATCACTTATCATAAGGGAGATATAGATCAAAACCACAATGAGATACCACCTAACCCCAGTCTGAATGACTAAGAAAAATTTTTTAAATGATATTAAAAATGGCAAGTGCCAGTGAGGCTGGTGGTGAAAAGAAACACTTATACACTGTTAGTGGGACTGTAAATTAGTACAACCACTGTGGAGAACAATATGGAGGTTCCTCAAAGACATACAAAAAGAACTACCACATGACCCAGTAATTCCATTCCTGGTTATCTACCCAAAGGATATGAATATACTCTACCAGAAAAGTACTTGCACAGCCACATTTGTTGTGGCATTATTCACAATTGCTAAGACATGGAACCAATCCAAATATCCATGAACAGAAGAATGAATTGAAAATACACTATAGTATATATGTCACACATATACACATATACACTATACAGGTATACAAATATAGTATAAATACTACTCAGTCATTAAAAAAAATAAGACCCTGTCATTTGACAGAAAGTGGATGAATATGGAAGATCAACTGCTAAGCAAAGCAAGCCAGACTATGAAGGAGCGGCACTGTATTTCCCCACTTAATATATACTGAATATCTACACCCTATAGCAGAAACTGAAAGATTGGAAGATATAAAAGCATGGAGAACAATTCTGGATACTAGAGATGGTGTGGGAGGAGGGTAGGAAATAGGGGAGGGTGAGAGGAAGGAAATTAGGGGAAAAGAAAGGAGCAAAATATTCAAGGGATATAAAAATGGAAAATTATCTGTTGATATGTGTATGATAGTATCTTTAACTGGAGTAATATGCAGTGTGTTGATGTGGGGAGAATTTACTTTGCATGCTGTAATGATATACAGTGGTTGAATGTATAAAAAAATAAGATACATAAAAAAAAATTAATTGGAAATACAAAAAGAAATTACTCCCAGTGGTGGTGGCCATGCTGCAATCCCTTTTCCTCCAGTCTTTCGGGATTTGATCATGCATGCACACACACACGCCCAGTGTGATTTTTCAAACCATCCAGTCTAGGAATCAAACCACAGCTGACAATGTGAGAAAACAGTGCATTAAGCACCATGCTACCTGCTGGCCCAGGGTTGGTTCTTTATGAGGACTGTGAGAAAGATACTGTTCCATACCTCTTGCCTAGATCCTGATGTTTTCTGGCAACCTTTTGTGTTTCTCAGCTTGTAGAAGCATTACTCCAATCTCTGCCTTCATTTTTTTTTTTTTTTTTTGGAGAGGTTTTCGCTATAGGGCGCGTTCACTCACCAGACAGAAGAGAGAGACATAGAGACAGAAAGCGAGAAATCACCCTCCAGGGGGGATGGCCACGCCGCAATACCTTCTCCTCCATTCTCCTCTCGGGATCTTGGGCATGCACGCACACACGCCCCGCGTGAGTTTTAAGCCACCGGGTCCAGGACGCAAACCGCGGTCGACTACGTGGGAGTCCAGCGACATAGCCATTACGCTAACTGCTGGTTCCCTGCCTTCATCTTCATGTGGCACTTATCCTGTGCATGTCTGTGACCAAAGTTCCCCTTTCATAAGGACATAAGACATATTAGACTAGAACCTAACCTCATAACCTCGTTCTTAAGTACTTATATCTCCAACAACTCTGTGTCCAAATAAGATCACCCTTGAGATACTGAGTATTAGGATTTGAACATATCAATTTTAGGGGCATGAAATTTAACCTGTAACACTCACAAACTTAGGAAACAACAAACTCTAAGCACAGGAAACATTAAAAAAAAAAAAATTGAGGCATATCACAATCAAATTGCCCATACATTTATAAAGAGAAAAGGTCTTAAAAGCAGCCAAAGAAGGGACCAGCAGGTGGCCTAGTGATTAAGGCACTGTGGTACTGTATTCCCACAAGGTCAATTGTAGTTTGAGTCCTGGACCCTGCAACTTGAAACTCATGCTGGAAGTGTGTGCGTGCATGCCCAAAATCCCAAGAGGAGACTGAAAAAGAAGCAATTGTGGCATGGTCATTCACCGGGGGGGGTGATTTCTCACTTTCCCCCTCTCTCTCTGTCTCTCAGGTAAGCACAAAAACCTCTCTCAAAAATAAATAAATAAATAAATAACCAAAGGGAAAAAAGTAAGCATTACATACACTGAAACAAAAGTAAGGATACTGCAAATTTCTCATCAAAAAAAAAAAAACCACAATCATGGCAACTGTGGACCAAAAAGTTTAAAGTAAATTTTTAAAGTTAATCTAGAATTTTGTGCTAAAAAAAATCTTTTAAAAATGAAGATTAAAAAAGACTTTTGCAGATATATAAAACTCAAAAGAATTTATTAAGAGATAGTCCTTGTAGAATATGTTGAAGCATGTCCTTCAGACAGAAGGAAAACAATAACAAATGGAAATAGAGATTTTTCTTAAAGAGAGCATTGGAAACGATAATTATGTGAGTAAATATGAGATTCTTAAAAATCTTTTTAAAAGATAATTTACTTTTCAAACAAAAATAATTATGGGACTTGTAACATATGGAAAAGTGAAATACATAACAACATTACCATAAAGGCTGAGTGAGAAGAAGAGGAAGTATACTATTGAAACATTCTTACACTATAGGTGAAGTAACAATTTTATTAGAATGTAAATTGTACTAAGTCAAAGATGAATGCTAAAATTCCTGAAGCAAACACTAAAATAACTAAACAGATCTATGATTTATAAACAAAGAGCATAAATGAATTAACCCAAAACAAGGTGACAAAAATAAAGGGGGAAAAAAAGACAAATGGGACAAATAAAAAAATACACACCAGTAAATAAGTAAGCATATTTAAACCTGACAATGTCCATTATCTCATGCATAAGTAGTCTACTACTCAATTAAAAGAGAGAGATTATTAGACTGGACAGAGGATAAAAAAAAAAGATTTGGTGTGTGCTGCTACGATGTTATTCTCCATAAACTGAAACCATATGGGAGCCCCAGGTTCAATTCCTGGTCCACTTTAAAGGCCAGGCACAGTGGCACATACCTGTAATCTTAGCATGTGGGGAAACTGAGACAAAATGATTGTGAGCTTGAGGTTAGCCTGGGCCATAAACAAACCCTCATCTAAAAAACAGCTGAGTGTGGAAGCATATCCCTATAGTCTCAGCTAGAAGGCTGAAGTAGGGTGGAAACAACAGAGTGAGACCCTGTCTTATGAATACTATAGACTAAGATACAAACAAGTAAACAAGACCTACTCTATGCTGCCTGCAAGAAACTTTAAATACAAAGCCATAAATGCATTAAAGGGAAAAGGAAGGCTAAAAGGACAGCAGGTGGTTGGTGGTTAAGGGGCTAGATTCCCACATGGTCAACCATGGTTCAAGTCCCAAACCTGGCATCTTGCTTCCTCGCTTCCTCACTTCTTCTCTCCTCTTTCCTCTCTCTCTCTCTAGTGAGCACACAAGCTCTATAATAAGTTAAAAATAATAATAATAAATAAGATTAAATAAATAACTCTTCAGGGGGAAAAAAAGATGGGTAAAGATATATCATGCTAACAGAAATCAAAAGAAACTTGGAGTTTCTTTCAATATCAGACAAAATATATTCTAGAGCAAAGACTATTACCAGGAAGTAAGTCACTTCAAAATAATGAAGGGGTAGATTTATCTAGAGAAAAAAACAATCCTAAACAGTTGTGCACTTAATCACACATTTTCCAAACACATGAAGGAAAAACTGAAAGAATTGCAGGAAGAAATGGATAAATCCACCAGTATAGTCACAGATTCAGTATACTTGTTGGAGTTACTCAATAATTGCCAGTATGAGTAGTACAAAAATCAGTAAGAATATTGACTTGAACAAAACTATGAAACAATTTGATCTAATTGACATTTATAGATTCTACTGCCTACCACAAAAGAATACATCTACTTCAAGGGCACAGAGAATGCTTTTCAATATAGAGCAAATGTTGGGCCATAAAATAAGCCACAGTAAATTCCAAAGAATTCAATTCAGTAAGGTGTGTTTTCTGACCATCAGAGAATTAAATCAGAAATCAATAACAGAAAGATAACTAGAAAATACCTAAATATCTGAAAGGCTTTTAATATGCTTCCAAATAGCCAACAGGTCAGTCAAAGAAGTTAAAGTGGAAATTTGCTATTACATATAAAGTTAAATGAATATTTGAACCAAATGAAATTGAAACTACAACTTATCAAAATGTATAAGATGCCATAAAAGCAATATTTAGAGGAAAATATACAGCACTACATATATATAGGAGTAAACAAGAAAATCAATTATCTGTTTTCACCAGAAGGTACTAGAAAAGAAATTAAAAATAAGGGCAGAAACTAATAAAACAGAAAGCAATAGAGAAAATTAATGAAACTAAAACTGGTTCCTTAAAAAAGATCAATAACATTTATAAATCTTTAGTCAGACTTGTAAAGGGATAAAAGAGAAGACACAAATTGTCAAAATCATGAATAAAAGAAGGACATTATTATAGATTCACTCTACAGATTTTTTAAAGTAGGACAATAGTATAATACTTTTACGCCAATAAATTTGATCATTTAGATGAAATGGACAAATTTCTTGACATACAACTATCAAAATTTGTTCATGAAGAAACAGATCATCTGAATTGCTACATAACTATTGAATAAATTGAATTTGTAGTTAAAAATCTTCTCAACAAAGAAAACTCCAGGCCCAGATGGCTGCAATTGAAAATTCTACCAAACACTGGAAATAAGAATGTTTTTATACAAACTCTTTTAGAAAACTGAAGAGGAGAGGATACTTCCCATCTCATCCTGTAAAGTCAGCATTACTATGATACCAAAGCCAAAGATATAACAGGAAGGAAAACTACCAACATTCTTTATGAAGATGGATGCAAAAATTTTCAAAATTCTAGCAAATCAAATCCAATAATATATTAAAAATATAATAAGCTATAACAAGTGAGTCATAGGAATAAAAGTGTATGTCCCTACAAAGACTTCTACACAAAAATATTCATGGCATTTTTACATGTAATAGTTAAAAACTGGCAACAACCCAACTGTCAAAAAGTAAATAAATAAATTCTGTGCAGTGAACTACTGCTCAGTAGTCGGTCCATCAGGTAGCATAGTGGTTAAGGCACTGGACCCCCACATGGCCAACTGCAGTTCATGTCCCAGACCCAGTGTCTTGAAACTCACACTGGTTGAGTGTGCATGCATGACCAAAAGCCCAAGAGGAGAATGGAGAAGGGACTGAGGCATGGCCATCCTTTGCGGGGGGAGGGGGATTTCTCACTTTCTCTTTCTCTGTCCCTGTGTCTCCAGCGACCTCATGCACCCTGTAGCAAAAAAAAAAAAAAAATCTCTTTATAAAAAAAAAGAAATACCATTTAGCAACGAGAATGAGTGATTTATTTATTGATGAATATACCAACATGGATGAATCCCAAAATAATGACACTGAAAGAAGCTAGTCTAGGGGGTAAAAAACCTATATTATAATTTCATTTATACAAAACTTCAAAAAATGCAAGCTAATCCATAATACAGAGAGCAGAGCAGTAGATGTCAATGACCACATATGAGAAAAGGAGGAGGTGGCATGGGAATTAACAGAGCAGAAAGAATAAGGTGGAGCATGAGGAATACGGGGGCAGGGGGGAGGGCGATAAACACTATACAATTACTTTTACTATAGTGATAGTTTTATAGATATGAAACATGCCATGAAATTGAAACTGCAACTTAACAAAACGTATAAGATTTCACAAAAGCAAAATGTATAGGAAATACAGAGCACTACATATCTATATGAATAAAGAAGAAAGTCAAATATTTGTTCTCACCACAAGATACTAGGAAAGAAATTGAAATAAGGGCAAAAACTAATAAAATAGAATGCAATAGAGAAAAATCAGTGAAATCAATGAATCAAAATGTCTCAAACTGCACATTCTAAATATATGCTGCTTGTTGTATGTTAATTATACCTCAATAAAGAGGTTTTAAACATAGTGCTGCTACAATATTTCCATTTATAACCACACTCTAGTGAGGGCTCCTTTTAGACAGGATAAACCTTACACATCAGGATTATTTTAAAGGAAGAGATGAAGCATTTGCAAAAGCCAGGTGTCAAGTCTGTACCAAGGCTGGACTGAGAAATATGTAGTCTCCACTCCACTTGGAGTTGGCTTGGGCTTTAGTCATTGCCTGTTCCCCTTATTAACATCAAGGCTTCCCAAAGCGAGTTCTGAACAGTAGTAAGTCTGCAGAGGTTAGCAAATGTGATGCAAAAAGCATTCTGTGATCAGAAAAGGAAGAGAAACTTTAAACTAAACCATATGCTTTACTACAAGGCTTTCCAAATCCTTTCACACACCAGTACATTTTAACTCTGTAAGGCCAACAGGTGCATACAGCATTTCCCAAAAGCATTTGACTCCAGAGTCCTTGTTGTCATAGTCTTTTTCCCAGGTGGAGTATTCCATTTAGCAGACTTTGGGACATTCTTTGTGAGTATTTCCAGGCCCTTCTACCCCGTGGCTCCTGGCTGGATAGTTCTATATGAGGGGAGATCATGAGAACACACAAAATAAGGGGTATTCATGTGCCCATAGGCTGTCTCCAATAGTTCATATGGCAATTCTTAAGCCAAAAATCATCTGCTTTTGCACCTTCCATTGTTTCATTTATCCAGGACACCAACATGAACGATTTCTTCTCAGCGTGATGATGCTCCTCTTCATGAACACAGATAATCAATCAGTAGTCTGCTATACTCAAAACAGAGTGACGGACTCAGCAGAGGAACAAAGAGTGCCCATTAAGGGGGAGAGAGGCAAAGGAAGGGGCTTGGGAACCATGTCTGTTAAGAGAGATGATCCCCACCACCAACAGCTACATCCCCAGGGTCCCTAGTTATTACCATAACCTTCTACTTCAAATAATGGAGTTCACAGTCTGGGCATCTCCATCCATCTTTCAGTTGACAAATGGCATCATAAATCTTCCTTTCACCTCTCAAAAGGGCCACAGATGAGCTAGAGTACCCCTCCCTAGTCTCTCCCCACCTCCCGCCTCTTCAACCTGGGCACTATTCTTCTCAATGGGCCAAACAAAACCAAGCTGTCCCACTTCAGAATAGATCCTGACCTTTGCCTAAGGCATCTGGGGGCACAGACCCAGGAGGCAGGCCAGCTGGGAAGCCAAACAATGCAGGAGGTGAAAGAATGCACATGAATATTCAGGCATGCCCAGGGCCTCTGAGATTCACTTAGGCAAAGTAAAGCCTGCCCACCCTCTTACTCTGTGAAGAGCTAAAAGAACCAGTCAGATAACACTGAGACCTTCAGTTTTCCAGTGTTAGCCAGATGATTCCAAGGCTCAGAGGTTGCTCAGATTAGAGAATAGAGAGTAAGAAACCCACCGGCAGAGTTATTTATCCTCCCCTAAGCTCAATTTCTTCTCCCAGGGCATCCCTGAAGATGAGGCTTTGAAATTTACTGTCCACATCATCTTGGGTCATTCCCCTAATTCTATAAATGGGAAAAAATAATTTTAAGCTTACAGAAAAAGACTTCCCCAAACATAAACATTGGGTAGTTCATAAGAAAGAAAGAAAGAAAGATGGTCAGTCAGGGCCTAACCCTTCCAACTTCATATCCATTATGCATTACACTAGATTGACTAGCAGCTTCTAACCTTGGAGTAAGTCAGAGGACAATGAATCTCTATGTAAACCTTCACTGAAGATATGTGCATACTTTTCTAAAGCGGTTCCACAGTTTCTATTATATACTTAAGGGAGTAAATAATAAAATTAATAATTACTCCTTGCAACAGAAAACAGTTCAGTTACCAAAGCAAAACAAATGGCAGGAAGAAGTTGGATCCAAATGGCAAGTGTTAATTTGTTGGGCAGAGGAAAAACAAAGAAAACTGTTGGCGAAAGAGACCTCAGTAGAGCTACCCTGAAGGAAACTCAGATGAGGGATATAGGCTTTGCATCCTCCCATCTCTTCTTTTAGCTGTGGTTCTTAATCTAGTCTTCTTTTTTCCTCACCTTCGTTTATCTACCATAACCAAAAAATATTTGTACCATATTCCATGCCTTCAGGCTAAAAGTTCTTTTGGAAACTAGTCCATGCTCAAGTATTATTAACTTACTAAGGATTTTTCCCTCCCATGAGTCTTCATTGCCCTAAACAAATACATAATGGTGGAATATTGACCACCGTGGCAATCTGGCTTAGGAACCATTTATGCAGTGTGTGTGTGTGTGTGGGGGGGGGTCTTTCAGTGATGCTCACAGAGCTCATTTCTAAACTCAGAGCAGAGAGTGAAAACAATACCTAATCAAAATTATCTGGGAACTCCATAAATCTCTCACAAGTCAAGTATGGTACATGTGATCTTTTGTATTAACACTGGATAATAAAATGGATAAATATGCCATGCTATATGGAAAAATTAAAATCTTTAAACACCTGCATAGCACTCAGTATGGAGAAGTGTTCAGCTTTAATACATAAATAAATAAATAAAAATCAAGACCAGTTGAATTCTTACATCTTCCCTCCCTTTGTTGACCCTGGAGAATCCCATCATAGGATGGAACAGTAGGTAGAATCGTCTTTACTACTTAGGTTTTTGTCTTTTCATGCATGCTTCTGTTGTGGTTTGGTTGAGGCTAAACATATTTCTGGGTCTGTAAAATAAGTCTCTGATGCAATTCCACATTGACAGAGTTGGTTGTGAGTTTCTGCTCACATAATTATTGTCAGCCCAAAGACTCACTTGTTTTTAAAAGTCAACTTCCTATGCTGTCTCATCTGTGTCTCTAGAGGAGAGAATTTGTCAGTTCTCTTTTCCTCTCTAGTTTTTTAGTGAGGTGAAAAAAAAAAAAATACTAGTCACTGAATCTGGGCTTACCTGGACTTCAGAAGCTGAAGTAAAAGAAAGAGCACTGACAAGTAACTAGGAGACCTGAATTTGCATCCCAGTTCTGTCAGTGATTCTCCAGGGAACCTTGGGGCAGGCCTTAATCTCGCTGCACCTCAGTATCCTCACCTATACAAGACTAATGCTAAGGAACCCTATATTTTCTCCCAGCTCTAATACCATGCCTCTAGAGCCAGCTCTGCTACTAACCAAATAACCTTAGTCAATAGTTTCCCTTCCTTGGACTCATATTGCCTCTTCCACTTCTGCGTGATGCTGGGTCTTACGTAACCTCTTTTTTTTTTTTTTTTGGAGAGATTTTCACTATAGGGCGCGTGCACTCGCCAGACATAGAGAGACATAGAGACATAAAGCGAGAAATCACCCCCCAGGGGGGATGGTCACGCCGCAATCCCTTCTCCTCCATTCTCCTCTCGGGATCTTGGGCACGCACGCACATGCGCCCGGCATGAGTTTTAAGCCACCGGGTCTGGGACGAGAACCGCGGTCGACTACGTGGGAGTCCAGCGACATAGCCATTATGTTAACCTTATGTAACCTCTTTATAACTCTATCTTCATCTGTAAAAGAAATGCTAAAGGTCCTGATCTCACAGAATGACTTGAGATGATGCACATAAAGGATTCAAACAGCACAGAACATAGTAAGTGGTGAATAAGCAGAAGCCAGCATTACAACAAAATGAGGGCATTTCCTAAGTCCCCTTTGGCTTTCCTCTCTCCTGGGTCTATTGTCCATTTCGTGGTCTCTCCTGCTTGTCTGTAGATCGTGGATGGACATCAAGTATCATTGAGAACCAACCACTGGCTCAGACTGTGAACGTAACCAATGTTTAGGGTTCAGGGGAGAAAGCTGATTGTGCCAGGGATGGCAAGATCATTTTTGCCCTAGAAAGTGTCACTGTTATTCAAGAATTCAGAATGGCAATAATGTCAAGGGGTACAACACTATTACCAAGTACCGGAGGTCTAGTTTCTGATCATTGTCTACCACGATGTGTGACCTTGAACAACTCATTCCAACCCTGTCTCACTTCCTGTGTGAGACCTCCCACACTATGCCTTGGGAGGAGCACAGATGAATTCCAAGGTGGGGAGAGAAAGGACATTTCCCTGACCCTAGCCCTCACTGTGAGCCACCCACAGGTCTTCACAACGGGCAGGGTGTTCTTTTTTTATTTTATTTTTTTTAGGGTGTTCTTGATGTTAGGGCACACGTCTTTTTGTGATGCACTCTGGCCCCTGTATCAACCCCGTGAGAGAGAGGAGCTGCTCCTATCCTCGTCACAGATGGCCCAGAGATGTGAGTGATTCACACAGGTCACAGAGCAAATTATGCAGCCCCAAGAAGGCAAGCCCCATGCTCTTAACCCAGAGTTCAATTTTTAGGCACTTATTTCATTTCTCAGACCACAAACATAAAAGATGGTATGCTTTTCTCCCCACCCTTCAGTCCAAAATACCGCAGAGTCTCTATGGTGATTGAAAATGGTCTAGTAGCCCAAGTCATGAGGGTCACCCATTCCTGACATCCCCAACTCTCGCCTGAACTCTGACCTCTGCCGCATTCTGAATCGGCCTGCATCTATAGGAATAACAGCTCTGTCCACGCCCACCCCCCATCTGTCTCCTACCCCATAAAAGAAAATGGGTTGAAAGATCGCCATTGCTGACCGGTTTGTCCAGCTCCTGAAAGGTCACCCACCCACTCTGCTCTCCTTCCTCCGCCCCCTGCACCACAGCCCAGAAGACTGCCTTCACCGCCTCCGCATTGCGGCTGTCCTCTGCATCCCCCGCCCAGTCCACGCGCTCACTGCCATCACTAGGATCACCATTGCGGAGCGCTCTGCTGCCTGGACGAGGGCTACAGGGCTGCCAGGCAAGACTGGAAAAGGCGGTGGAGGGGTGGCAGACGGCAGTTGAGGGGGCTCAGCCCTCCGCTTGGGCCCCAACTGCAGCCCGGCAACCTCCATCTGCTGCATTCTCGCAGCACCCAACCCATAGCCTCCTCCGGCAAAGGCAGGCGTCTGTCTCCGCATAGGCTTAGGGCTGCCCTCCAGCCCAGAGCAAGATTTCAGATCCCACCCCCTCCCCCTTCTCTGGATGGGAACTGGACCCTTGGCAATAAGGCTTGGTTGGAAATGTATCTGTGCTGCAGGACGCCCAAATTTACAGAGAGAAAATTGATTCAATGCAGAAAAGGTGTGCATTAAACGGAGCCAGTTCCCAGTTAAAATTATGCAGCTGGAGGTTTGACGTCAATGACTTCAGCCTCCCCCCTCTGCGCAAACTCTCCGCAATCCATCACGCCTTCTCCGACCGCCCAGGGCCTTGATGTCTTCATACTGTCTTCCTCTTCCTTTATCAAAAGCTGCTTTCAGAAAAAGCATCTCCTATCTGTCCCTTACACCTGAATGAAAATGTCGGTCTTGTGTTTTCTCTGCCAGGAAGATTTCGTGTCTAGCCTCATATCTCATGTGGGTGCCAAGGTGGTCATTCTCTGGGGCCACAGGGATGAGGTATGAATGAATGACCAGAACCTGGAGAAGAAAACATCAAGACCAGGGGCCTTAGCAAGATATTTCACTTCTCATCTGAACCATGGGCATGACAAGATCTAACAGATCTATCTCAGAGGGCTGTTTCATCAGAGGAAAATTCTTTAACAAGACACAAGGGTTAAAGTCGCCCACGCCCAAGTTTAAATTCTAGTTCTGTGTGACCTAAAATAAGTTATCTCGCCTCTCCAAGGCTCAACCTGCATATCTGTAATACCAGGATAAATACATTTTAGATACTTCACAAAATTGGGAGAATGAAAAAAGACAATGAAGCCTATATTATGTGGTTAAAAGTGGACTCTCTAGTCAGTTTATGTGGGTTTAAGCCAAACAGTACTATTTACTCACTGTGTGACCTTGGAAAAGTCACTTAACTTCTCGGTGCTTCAGTTCTATCCCCAGTAATATGCTAATAATAGTAACACCTACTGTGAGGTAGTTGTGACAACTTAATGGTTTAATATATGTGTAAAGTATTTACAGCAATAGCTGGCACTGGCATGTATTAAGCATTAATAAATATTAGCTGTTATTCATGTTGTTGTTATTCAAACAAAGCTCTTAGTACCATTTCTAACTCATAGTAAGTCCTCAATAAATGATGGTCACTGACATAAAAATGTCACCCATCTAGTTTTACATTGATAGCAGGGGTTGCCCCAGGTGCCCCTCCCATGTAAGGATGGTGCTGATGCTTAAAAGCTGAGCAACTAAGGCACACAGAATTTTCAGTGATTTGCAGGGGGGTTCCAAGAGACAGTGGTGGGCTCGGTCATGTGTCCAGTATGCTGAGGGTAAAGAGAAGAGGGACTGGAAAAAAGAAGAGCCTTTCTCATGCATGGCTTCTGCAGCTGGTGTGACCCTGCCTGCATTTACTTACCAATGTGACAAAGCTCTCAATGACCCTGCCAGAATTGTTGACTGAAAGCCCATTGCTAGCTTTGCGCAGTGGCAGTATCGTAGCCAATGAGGTTTATCCGAGGAGCAATTATTGCTAATTGAAAGCCCATTGCTATATAAGGATAAGAAATATCTCTCCATGCCACAGAATTTGAATTTTTTGAATTTTCTAACCAATCTCTTTACTTACACATGAGACAAATGAAGCTCAGAGAGGGAAAGGTGTTTCCTGGGCTTCATTTGTGAGGAGTGATAGTCAGGACTAGAAGCAGGATTTCTAACCCCAAGTGCAAAGTCATTTCTACTAGGCCAGGTACCTAGAAACGGAAATTACAGCACAAGGAATTGGCCCAACTGACCCTAAAACCAGTCCTCTTCGAGGAAAATGCACAGGAATGTGGTGTTTGAAACAGCCAAGTATACACCCCGTCCTCTTCCTTTATCTGAGTGAGATGTTTACCTTCCCTTCACTCTCCCTGCTGCCTTTCCTCAGCCTCGATGCCTGGGTACTTTGCAGAGATGCCCTAAAGATCGTCTAGCCATTGCATTATATAATGTCTCCACATCATGTTTCCCTGAGGTGCTCCAGATGTCCACGCCACCCGTACAATTGCTGCAGGCCTCCTCCAGAAATAGAGGGAGTCCCAGATAGGGCTAAGAGATCAAGAAAAAGGCTACTCTGTGTCTACAAACGATAATCGATCACCATATTTATGGTACCTGCCTTGGCTATTTCTTATTGGCCAGATGGTCCTGGAGTTAATATATTTCTAACCAGTAAAATGCAGAATGGAAGCAGCTTAGAATGACTGCTGCTGGTGCTGGCCCTCGTACGGGCTTTTCTGAAGATGAGGCTAGGGAAAACAGCTTAAAATGTTCTGCAGAGACAATGTTCAAAATGGCCACACTAGATCTCCTGCCTAGATTCTCTGCAAACCCATATTGGGAGCCAGATCATCAGCCCCCACTACAGCCACACTGTAATTCCTAAAAAGACATATACTAAATTGTCTCTGGTTCTTATATAAAGAATGCAGATAAAATCTAATTATTTACCAAGAAGTTGCCAACATCATTTCTGTACAGTATTCCATGAGGGGTAGTGCCTTCCCTCAAGGAGTTAAGAGTTTGGTATGGGAGACATATATGCTTATTAAAAATCAAGCAGAGCTCGAAAGTGCATCAGCTTATCAGCTACTGATGCAGCCTTTGTCAATTTTCCACTTAAATAACCAGGAGACAGAGAAAAACACACAAAAACTCATAATGAAAAAGAAAAAAAAAACAGAATCTAGTAGGAGTGTTTGTTAATTGTGAGGCAATGGGCGTTATTAGAGACCAAAGTCTTGCCTAAGATACCCAGATTTCATGAAACCCTACGAAATACCTCCTTACTGTCTGCTCTGACTCTGATACCCAAGCAACTCATGAAACAACCCTCTTTTCATGAATGCCACTTTCTGAGGGGTCTAGATCCTTGGCACATTGTACACAGTCATCGCTGCCTGCTAACCAACTGAATTAATAAACAAATCATTTCCTGAATCACCCATTCTAATGCTGCTACTCTTTATGCCCTAATCTTACATCCTTTGAGGGACAGTAATTCTCTGGACATGAAGCAGAGGACTGGAAATGACAAACTGCATCTTTGCACATGTCATTCTTATATACAAAGCAATTCAATCTGGGAAAGAAAAAGGATATTTGGTAGTAATATATGCTGAAAATTGGATTTTACATGTGTTCCATTGATTCAAAGCATGATAAGAAAAGTAGAGGAAGAAAGATAAAATGCTACCTTAGCAGAACCGAGTATATAATACAAAAGTTTCTCAATTTTGGCACTAAACATTTTTGGCCACATAGCTCTTTTACACTGGAGTGGGTACCATGCATCGTGGGATGTTTAACAGCCTCCCTGGCCACTGGCCACTAGATCTCAGTAGTGCACACACCCCCTTCTTGGTTTATAACAATCAAAAATGTCTCCAGACATTATCACATATCTGTTTGAGGGGCAGGGAGGGAAATCCCCATTAAGGATAACTGTCACAGAATACTTAGGAATTTAGAAATTATCCGGCAAGCTGGTCACAGCCCATCACCCTCTGGTTGTGAGGATGAATCATCACAATGTGAACATGTGAGCAAAAGTCAAGGGAAGATCACACCCTTGGATATTGACAAACTAATGTTCATGAGATAACGAAAGGTTTAGAAGGGTGACTAGTGTGGACATCAGAGGCAAAAATATGCAGAATGAAAGACAAGGAAGATTATCCTAAAAACCCAAGAAATAATCTACTGCAAGATCAAGAACATTTCAGAAAACTGTTTTATGTTCTCAACAGGAAACACAAAAATCTGGCATCCATAAAATAAATAGAAGCATTAGAACACATGACCAATATGAAAACATAACAAATACAATAGGACCCAATGACATGAAACAACAGAATAAAATAAAAACACATGAGTATTTTACTATTTAAAGAAAACTAAAATATAGGAGGAGAATGGAGGAGAAGGGATTGCGGCGTGACCATCCCCCCTGGGGGGTGATTTCTCGCTTTCTGTCTCTATGTCTCTCTCTGTCTGTCTGGCGAGCGCACGCGCCCTATAGCAAAAACCTCTCCAAAAAAAATAAAAATTGGAAAAAAACTCACGCTGGGTGCATGTGTGTGCATGCCCAAGATCCCAAGAGGAGAATGGAGGAGAAGGGATTGCGGCGTGGCCATCGCCCCTGGGGGATGATTTCTCACTTTCTGTCTCTATGTCTCTCTCTGTCTGGCTGGCAAGCGCACGCACCCTGTAGCAAAACCTCTCCAAAAAAAAAAAAAAACTAAAATATAATAATAAAACCAA
>NW_006207220.1:1784457-1785008 GCF_000334495.1 Tupaia belangeri chinensis
CTGGTTGTGAGTATTAATCATCCCAATGTCAACATGAGAGCAAAAGTCAAGGGAAGATCACACCCTTGGATATTGACAAACTAATGTTCATGAGATAACGAAAGGTTTAGAAGGGTGACTAGTGTGGACATCAGAGGCAAAAATATGCAGAATGAAAGACAAGGAAGATTATCCTAAAAACCCAAGAAATAATCTACTGCAAGATCAAGAACATTTCAGAAAACTGTTTTATGTTCTCAACAGGAAACACAAAAATCTGGCATCCATAAAATAAATAGAAGCATTAGAACACATGACCAATATGAAAACATAACAAATACAATAGGACCCAATGACATGAAACAACAGAATAAAATAAAAACACATGAGTATTTTACTATTTAAAGAAAACTAAAATATAAGGACCAGCAGTTAGCATAATGGTTATGTCGCTGGACTCCCATGTAGTCGACTGCGGATCGACTCCTGGACCTGGTGGCTTAAGCTCACGCTGGGTGGGAACCAGCAGTTAGCGTAATGGCTATGTCGCTGGACTCCCACGTAGTCGAACG
>NW_006207220.1:1785351-1789972 GCF_000334495.1 Tupaia belangeri chinensis
ATGTCTCTTTCTGTCCGGCTGGCAAGCCCGCGCACCCTGTAGCAACAAACAACAGAGAAAAAAAAAAACTAAAATATAATCATAAAACCAAACTACACAAGAGTAGCAGTAAATATACAACACTGTTAAAACAAAAATCACAACAGTAATAGGTAAAGCTCTCCTGCACTGCAAACAGAAAAGAAAATAACTATGAGAAAAATTGAAAGAAAAATTTTAAGTAGTAGTTAACATTTCTGAAAAATGTCATTAGACCGAAAGGAAATAGAAGCATAACCAAAGATAAACAAAATAAAGTGTACTCAGATGTAAAAGACTTTATACATACACAAGTTGAAAGTGCCTGTTGGTTTCTATCTGGTTTCTAGATCAATTCAATTAAAATCCACCCTCATATAAAAATAGCATGACCTTTTTAAAAATTAGATGAATGAAAGAAAGAATGATACACACATGCAGAAACTTTTTTCAAAAGTAAAAATATGGGATTTCGACAAAGGAACAAAACTAAGACAGCTCTGATATTTCTCTGATAAGTTACAACCCAAGAATAATATGCTCAGCCAGATTGTACTAGGTAGACAAGGGCTAAGAAAGACATCTTATCCCTGCTCATTTCTTTTAAAAGTGATTTAAAAGTATACCCCAAAGAGCAGAGAAATGGAGAGGGGAGGAAGATCTCAGAAATAGAGGATTGGGCCAGCAGGCAGGATGGAGATCAAGGCACTGGATCCCAGATGGCCAAGTGCATGGTTTGAGTCCTTGACCCAGTGACTTGAAAAACACTCTGGGCACATGTGTGTGCATGCCCAAAAACCCAAGAGGAAATTGTAGAAGAGATTGCAGTGTGGTTATCCCTCCTAGGGGGGTGATTTTCACTTTCTCTGTCTGTCTTTCTCTGGCAAGTACATGTGCCCTATAGCAAAAACTGAAAAAAAAAAAGGAATAAAGAAAAGAAATAGAGGATTAATGGTATAAAAAGATTGACAGAAAACACTGAGATCAGGTAACTCAGAGATGGACCGCAATAATTGTTAACCCTGGAAAAAATAATGTAAGAAATTACTATTAAAACAGAAAATAAAAATTCCTAATTTAATGTAAGTAATCTAGATCTAAATTCCAAGATTATATTAACTAAGAGTGAGATGCATGTAAGAAATTAGAAGTTTACTAAAAAATGGACTGTTTTAAAGTAAATACAATTTTGCTTTTGACTGAAAATTAGGTAGATATACATAAAATCTGGCACGCAAAAATATGTAAGGTAATAACAGTTAGATTATAACTATTCAAAAAGCCAGGGGGAAAATAACAACATATACTTTATAAAACACATAAAATAGTAATTCTTTTACATTGGGTCGGGGGCCATGAATTGTAGGATATTTAATACCTTCTATAAGGAAGTATTAAATAACATTAAATAAAATAAAAGAAGACTAAGTTATAGATACAGATGAATTAACACTCTTACATGATCAGAACTCCCAGAGTGAAAAACCTTCTCCACACACCAACCTAAATTCCACTCTTTTCTTTTTTTTTTTTTTCTTCCTTCTCCAAACACAAACCCAAATTCCACTCTTTTCTTTTTTTTTTTTTTGAGAGTTTGTTGTTGTTGTTGTTGCTGTTGTTGTTTTGCTATAGGGCGCATGTGCTCACCAGACAGACATAGAGAGACAGAGAGACAGAAAGCGAGAAATCACCCTCCAGGGAGGATGGCCACGCTGCACTCCTTTCTCCTCCATTCTCCTCTTGGGATCTTGGGCACGCACGCACACGCGCCCAGCATGAGTTTTAAGCCACCGGGTCTGGAATGCAAACCGCGGTCAACTACATGGGAGTCCAGCGACATAGCCATTATGCTAACTGTGGGTCCCTAAATTCCACTCTTTTGAAAAGAGGTACCTCTAAAATCAAGTAACACACACTTCCCAAAAACGTTTTACAATTAAATAAATGGAATTATGACAGGCAATTTAAAAATCAGGAAATTAGGTTTAAGATTTTAAACCACGTTATGGGTTGTCGGGAAAGTCATGATACATTTTTGTATAGAAAAACAGAAAAATACATCATGATTTTCCCGACAACCTAATATAAAGCTCCTATAATTAAAACTATGCTATACTGTTAAAGGAATAACAGAGATCAGTGGAGGAGAACAGAAAATCCAACAGCCAAGAATATAGCAAAATTTATTATACAATAAACACGGCATCTCAAGTCACAGGGACAAATATGGCCATTTTAGCCAAACATATTGTGACAACTGAATAGTCATTTGATAAAGTTATGTTTGTACTCCACTATATACACAAGAATAAAAACTAAGAGAATTAGATTATAATTGTAAGAAAAAAATACCACATGAACACCAGAAGAAAATGTGGAGAAATTAGTAATCTGGATACGAAAAACAACATTTTTAATAATATTTTTGTAAAAAAAAATGTTTTAAATGTCGAAGGCATTGGGTCCATAATAACATTAGGAGTAAAGAGAATCTAAGTTAAAAAAATAAATAAAAATCCTTAGAGAAGGTAAAACAAATCATGTTCAAAATTATGACAAGGAAACTATAAATAATATAAATTAATATGTTGATTTAGACTGGGTGTTCTACAATAAAGAAATGTAGCTTCCTTATAATGCTTACAAGAGTCCAAAATCAGTCACTTACTGAGCCACAATGAAGACCTCAAGAAGCTGCAAAAATAAATTCATATATCATATTTCTGAACATAACGCAATAAAATTAGAAATTAGAGTTTCAAGTTTTAAAATGCCAACTTTTCAGAAATTATTAATATTCTTCCAAATAACTGTTGAGTGAAAGTAGAAAACAAAATCATTACAAATGATTTTAAGAATAAAATTTGAGACTACTACAGAGTGAAATATATGGAAGTAGTCAAATCTTGTACACATATTAAAATCAATAACTTCACATGCATCATTACTCAGTAAGAAAAGGTAGAAATAAGTGGATTAAGCATTGAAGACAAGATGTTAGAAAAAGAATAAAGTAAGGCAAGCAAAAATAATAAATCTAAAAACAAAAATAAATCAATTTAACTGATAAAGTATTCACAAGACTGTTAACATTTTAAAAATATTTCTAGAATTGTGAGAAAAACAGCTAAAACAAATTTTAAAATATTAGAAATTAAAGGGCCAGCCGAAGGCATGGAGGTTAAAATGACCAGATGTCACATGGTCTACTGTGAGGTTCAAATCCCAGACCTGGAAGTTTAAAAAACACACTGGGAGCATATTCATGCATGCTCAAAATCCCAAGAGGAGAATGGAGGAGAAAGGATGGCTATGTGGTTATCCTCCTGGGCAGAGGGTGGGGGGGAGATTTCTCACTTTCCCTTTTCCTTTCCCTCTCTGACTATCTCTTTCCAGTGAATGCATGTGCCTTATACAAAAACTTTTTAAAAAGAAGAAGAAAAGAAAAGAAATTAGAAAGTTTTCCTTTTTACTATAAAGAATATTGGGGACCAGCAGATGGTGTAATGGCTACATTGCTGGACTCCCATGTAGCTGACCACAGTTGGAGTCCTAGACCCGGTGGCTTAAACTCATGCCGGGCGCATGTGTGTGCATGCCCAAGATCCTAAGAGGAGAATGGAGGAGACGGGATTGCAGCATAGCCATTGGGGGGGGTGGGGGGGTGATTTCTCTCTGTCTCTCTGCCTTTCTGGCGAGTGCACATGCCCTATTGCAAAATCCGCCCCCCTCAACAAAAAAAGAACATTGTGTACAACCCTAATAAGTGTTTTAAATCTCATTGAAATAGGCTATTTCCTAGAAAAAGATAAATTCATAAAGTTGACTCAAAAAGACATAGAAGTGACTAAATAGCCAAGGAAGGAATTGAAATAAAACTTTTACCTCCATCTTGCATTATTTACCAAAATTAATTTGCAACAGGTTAAAACATTGAAATGTAATTCTTGGGCCTGCTCAGTAGGCTCTGAGCACTTGCACACTGGGAGCCAGATCCCATATAGCCAATCGTGATTCAAATCCCAGTGCCAGCAGCTTGGGGGAAGGAAGAAAAAAAACAGGCTAGGCACACATGTGTGCATTCTCAAAACTTTGAGGGAATAGAGGAATGGAGAGAAAGAACTGCATTTTAACCATGCTTTGTTGAGGGGTTTTCTCCTCTCTCTCTCTCTCTGGCAAGCACATGATTGGATGGCAATTTTTTTAATGTAATTCTTTTAAAAACTAGAAGACAATGGATTAGGATTATCAAAGACCTTTTTCTGCCCAGACTTCACACTCCTGTTTCCCAGATCTAGTCAGCAGCCAGGACAAGCCAATCAGCAGTCATCTATATCTGAGTTCTGAGCAGCCCCACTGAGGGATTAGGACCACCGAAGATCTACTGCCCAGGCTTCACCCTCCTGTACTGAAGATCTAGCCAGGAGCCAGGGTCAGAATAATCCTCAATTTACATTGAATCAACTGCTCAAAGGGAGAAAAACAGTACTGTTTAGAGATTGCAGGTCACCTCCTCCTGCATTTCTCTGAAGACTCAGATTTAACTCCAAGAACTAGAAAAAAAAAATGTACAATCCATCAGAGACAAACAGAAACACATGCA
>NW_006207220.1:1790179-1832709 GCF_000334495.1 Tupaia belangeri chinensis
TTCACCAAAAAGACTGAGAAAATAACCAAAAAAAAATGAGAATAACATACGAGTAATACTAGATACCATTAAACTCCCAAAAATCCAGATCATTGGTATTCCAAAAGGTGAAGAAACTAATAAGGGCATAGATAATATAGTCCATGAAATCCTGGAAGAAAACTTTCCAAATATAGAGAGGCACTCAACTATCCAGACCCAAGAAATACAAAGGACCCATGTAGAATCAACCCAAGAAGATCTTCCCCAAGGCACATCATAGCCATATTGACCAAAACCACAGACAGAGACAAGATACTAAATTTGGCAAGAGAGAAATTTCAAGTTACTTTCAAAGGCTATCCCACCAAGCTAAAGTCGGACCACTCGACAGAAACAATGCAAACAAGGAAAGAATGGGAAAATATATTTAAAGTGTTAAGTGAAAACAATTTCAGCCAAGAATACTATACCCAGCAAGATCATCTTTCATATGAGGAAAAAAAAAGACAAAAATATTCTCAGATAAATAAAACCTGAAAGAATTTACCAATACCAGACCAGATCTCCAAGAAGTGCTGAAGGATATAGAAGCACAGTATATAGATGTAAATACCAGATATAGTGTGTGTGAAAAAGGAGGGTCTAAGGAAGGACATTTAGAAGAAAAATAGGGAGGCAAAGCATTAATTGGCACAAAGAAATGCGGTATTATCTGTTGAAGATATTTTGTAGTTTTATCAACTGTACTAGGGAGAAATGTTCATCTGTTGAAATATCCATTTTGTAAGTCAAACAATAATGTGATTAAATGTATAAAACAAAATGAAATAAAAAAATTTTAAAAAAGTGCTGAAGGGAGTGCTATACCAGGAAAACTACAGTCAGATACACAGAAATAAGAGTACAAAAAAAAACAACCAAAAGAATGCCAGCCTAAAAGTAGGGTCAACTCCAGAGTTGAATGTTAACTTCCAGAGTTTAAATGGAAAGATCAGACCACAGTTGCACTGCAAATTCAATAGGAGAGAGATTAAATACATGAGTCTGAACTAGTGAAATAGAATTTTTTGACTTTAAACTAAAACATTACTGATTTTTCTTCAATGCTTTGATTTCTATATTTAAGGATTTTTCTCTTCTCTTGAACTGTTGATACGTTCATCTACCTACTATTTGAAATAAATCCTAACCTTTTTCCTGGCTTTAAGTTTTAAGCAAATTTCTCTTAACATTTTTAAAATTTTGATCTATTACAACTAAAACTTTGGATACACTGGGCCCAGACAGCAATGTCTGGCTGAGAAGGGCTCCTCTGTGGGCAGGTGAGGACACCCAAATTTACTACTGTCCTTACCAGCATCTTCCCAGTACTCCTCAGTACTGGGAAAAGCCAATTATACTTTTACTGTTGTTTTTGTTTTTTAACTACTAAGTTTTTTCTTTTATATTTCTGCCTGATTCCTGTGGGCATTTGAGTCTAAGCTCCCTTGATTAAGCGAAAACCTAGTCAACCTGTGAAAAGTGTGGGCAGTAACACACAACTAACACTTTACAGATGTGCATCTCAACTCTGGCTGCACACTGGGAAGCTTTTAAAAATCCCAAGGCCCATGCCACACCTTAGGCCAATTACATCAGTACCTCCTGGGTGGAACCAGGGCATCAGCATTTTTTAAGCTCCCTGGTAATTCTGATATATAGCCAAGGCAGAGAGCGACTATTTTAGAAGAAAGGATGCCAGTAGGGGACACCCAGGTAAACTAAAGGGAGGGAGAGGAACCAATATCAATATGTATGGGAGCTAGGACGGTCACTAGCAAGGAGTTTGGAGACAGGCTTGACTCAAAATCTAGTTCTTCCCTATCCTAACTAGCTTCCTTAGCTAGCAGTTTTACTTCACTAAACATCCATCTTCTCATCTATAAAACAGCAGTCGCTTCCTTAGAGAATCATTATGAATACTAAATGAGACAAGGCCTGGAAAGTGCTTGGCTTAGTGCTTGCTTGTAGGAAGTGCTCAACAAATGGAAGCTATTTGTAATGTTATCACTAAATATGGGCCTGGTGTTATGGCATGAAGGAGGAAGAGAAAGACAAGAACTGTGCGTGATGGTTGGACACGTTTACTACCTGCTTTACATCCCTACTCCTTTTTTATCCCCTCCACAAACCTAACAGGGAAGTACTAGAAAGGAGTTAATGAGATAATAAGGATAGAAGCATTTTGTGAACCATGAAGCATTGCCCTGACACGAAAGATTTCAATGTCATTATTATTGGTTTCATTTAGATCTCTTAAACAGAGTCTACTAATAGTATCTTAGCGAGGTGCCCTGCCTGCCCACCTGGTAGCCCAACATTCTTCCCTTTATCCATTTTCACTCTCCGTTTATCTAAAGGTACAAATTAATCAAATAAAAGCCCACATCACATGCTTCTTGATTTTCCTATCTCATTGGCAAAGTGAATCTCATGAAGGAATCCACAGGAAAGTTCCTGGGTTGGAAGAGAAGCCATTACCCCAAAGAGGGCACAGTTAAAAAAACTGCCAGAAAGTTCCAGGCAAATGGGCTCCCAGCATATGGATGTCTGCACTCTCCTTTCCCTTTGCTCATGCCCAACTCCATGCTCTGGTTGTCTCTGCTAACTGGGCTTAGCCTTGAGAAGAAACAGAAGACAAGCCTCTTCGGTAGGAAGACTAAGGTCTCAGTCTTAGTTCTGCCACTTATTTCCAACAGGTCACTTCCTGCCCAGAGCCTTCCTCTGTCTCCTCACTTTTCAGTGGGTATAATCATCTCAGACCACTCTACCTATCTCTTACAGGTTTTATGACTACTGTAAGTCAATGGAAACAGGTGCATGAAAACGCATGGTACTGGCCAGGTAGACGGAGTAAGAAGTACCAAAGTCACGCATGAACGAGTTTTATGCAATGTGCATGCATTTGCTAGTCCCTGGCTTAATAGTAGAGTTTCATGTGGACTTGAGTTTTAGCCAAGGACTGTGATAGAATTTTAGACATCTGCAGGGTGGCAGGGAAAGCAGTTTGGGGTAGAGGACCATCCTGAGGTCTCTGAGATCCCTCCACATAACTTATCTCAAATCTGCCCATGTTGAAACCTCTTCCAAGGTGGCCCCTGGTCATAGGAAACCATTAATTCACTTCCAAGGGATAATCATCTTTATGGTACAGCTTACATTTCTTAAAACCCTTTCCTAAACAGCAAGTTATTTTGATAATCGCCAGACATCCCCTCTTCAGAGAAACACAAGGCACAGATCCTTGTCCTCTTTTGACAAGTGAAGGTAGCATATACTTAGCAAGACTATATGAGGACTGAATACAATGAAATTATGAAGAATTTAGCATAGGTATGGTACAAGGCCTGCCTGAATGGTGGCCAGGGTCAAGGTGTCCTTTCCCACTGTCAAGCCAAGCTCCACAACATCCATCATACTTTCCTCAGTAGGACTGTCAGAATACCATTAACTTACTTTTTGTAACCCAATCAGCAATAGCATCCTGCTAACTACACTGAGGAGTGGCTACTGACCAATGAATAACATGGGAGTTAGGGGCACTGACACCTACCACCCCCGCATAGTCAAATGTCCATGCATAACTTTCAACTCCTCAAAACCTTAACTACTAACAGCCTGCCAAAACCAGTTGATTAACACATTTTATATGATATGATATATATATACATATATATATATATACACACATATACATATACACTGTATCCTTACAATAAAGTAAGCAAGAGAAAAGAAAATATTAAGAAAAATCATAAGAGAAAATACATTTACAGTACTGTACTATATTTTCCAATATGTTTATATAAAAATATTCATGTATAAGTGGGCTCACACAGTTTAAGCCCATCAACTGTAGTTTACCCACCTTCAGACTTATGCAAGGAATATCTCCTTCCCACTAGGAATCTTACCAAGTCTGATCACATCACTCCTCAGCTTAACACCTATTATCAACTGCCTATTTCCCCAAGATCAAGGCCAAGTAACTTAGAATCCTGCACAATGAAGGCGCTGTTTTCTCCCCACCCCGAACCTCCTCTCTCCAAGTTCTCTGTGTTCCATCCCCTGCTGCTCTTCTCTCTGTTCCCCAACATGCTGTGTCCCCTCTTGCTTCTGGGCCTTTGCACATGCTGTATCCACTGGGAACAGCTCCACCACTCTGACTGTACCTCCTTCCCTCCACCCTACTGGACTTATACCTTGACACTTCAAACTCTTACTCATCCCTTAACTCCAGTCTTAAACATTACTTCCCTCATGAAAACTCTCCCAATTCCAAACTAGGACTGATATCTCTGCTGTGTGCTTCCAGGACAACCTGCCCTTTCCCATCTAAATGTACTTCACACCTCACTGTGATTGTGATCACGTATGTATCTGTTTGCTCCACTAGATAGCCATGTGTGGAAACAGACTATGCTGAATGCCCAGCACATGAAAAAGAAACAAAAGATGAAAGGGAGGGAGGCAATAAGGAAGGAGAGAGACAGAAAGGAAAAAAGGAAAGAAGAACTGTCTTGCCTATCCAAGGTTCTCCTTATTCAGGCCTTTGCCTTGCCCTCCCATGTGGGTTTATTTTTTATGACCTCTGGGAAGAAAGGAAGGCTAGGAACATACCCCCAACACATTGAAATAGAGAAGCATTGTTAAGAAAAGAAGTTAAAGCCTGAAGATTTATTCTTTAAAAATCAATATCTTTACCTGAGAAATTTACTTATGGAAATTAAGGAAAAAAATCAAAATCAACATTCATAATATCCTCTAAACCATGGGTTCCTTCTGAGACAGCACCTTGAAACAGTTTATTTTTCAGAGAGCGATTTTAAAAAGGAGCCCAGAGCCCAGGCTGAGATATTAATAAATCATTTCAAGGATGAGGTACAATTGCCCCTCCTTTTGAGTCTCATGGTAATCAATATGGGCGCCCACCTGTGCCTTGGGTGCCTCTCTCCCTGCTACACTATTAGCAACTGAAGTTAGGACCCAGATCTGAGCTATGTGTGACCCCAAGACTCAGTATCCTGGCTGGCACATACTAGATGCTCAAGAAATGTTTTTGGCATAATTGAATGATGACCTTAACTCATATTCCTCCTTGAACAAGCTCCCTATTTCATTCATTCTTTCAATGTGCATTTATTGTGTGTCAGTACTCAGTGCCAGAGAGATAACAATACCTTATATAATTTAAAATCTCTTAGAGAAGATCAGTATTGAGCATGCCCAGGTGTGTTCAGTGTTACAAAAGAGGCATTCACTATAAATTTGGAGCCTACAAAAGAGAAATGTTAAGGCTCAGAATTTTGAAAATGTGGGATTTAGCCATGCAAAGGAGAGGAGAAGGAGGAAAGAAAGTTCTAGGGAAAAGGAACAATCTTAGAGAAGATACAAAATGGGAAATGTGGCCATGCAGAAGGCTCTGAGAGAAAAACAGATCCTCCAAGTAGAAAGCTAGCACAGTGTGTCACACAGGTTTCCATGCGCATCCTAGCAGGGGAGCCCATACTTCTAGTAAAATCCTCTGTGGAAACCATCGTAAAACATAAAAATACAGCTGTGCTAGTAGTTGCTGCTACTGTGTTTGCCGAGGGAGGCAAATATTCTAGCCCAGGATATCTCTCAACGTGCATACAATCACCTGGGGATCTTGTGAAGGCAGGTCTGACTTGGGAAGACTGGGGTAGAGCCTGAGGCTCTGCATTTCTGACAGATCCCAGCTGTGCTGCTGAAGATCCATCGGCATCACTTAGGCTAACAAGGTCCTGGACACTTGTCAGGCAGCTAACCAGGACCCAAAAGAAAGCAGAGAATTGCCAAATGACCTCTCCAGGTCTGCAGGCAGGCCTATGGGGGTGTGAAAAGTGTGCGTGGACACCTGTGAGAATGACTACTATAAAAAGATAAGAGATAACAAGCATTGGTGAGTTGTAGAGAAAAGGGACTCCTGTGCACTGTCGGTAGGAAAGTAACTTGTAGGGCCACTGTGAACATGGTGTGAAGGTTTCTCAAAAAAGTTAAAGTATGAGGGTCAGTAGGTGGTGTGGTGGTAAAGGGGCTGAACTCCCACATGGCCAACCGTGGTTGGAGTCCTGGACCTGATCACTTGCTTCCTTACTTCCCCTTTCTCTCTCAGGTCAAAATTAAAATAATAACAACAACAAATACAATAAAATAAAAAATTCTTTTAAGAAAAGATGTAACAGAGGCTGAGCCAAAATGGCTTTGTGGTAAAGGTTGCTGTACAATGCTAGAGACCATGTGTTAAGACTTCCTGTTTATGTCCCAGGTCTACCTGTACACACCAGGTGTGCTTGTGGGTGCCCTTGTGATCCTGGCAGGCTACAGGACTTGGGGGGACTCACAATGTGAAGACATCATTGAGAGTATCCCTCCTCCCTTTCTCCCTCTGTTTCTTTTTTTCTGTCTGTCTTTCTAAGTAAATAAACAAACATTTCTAAAAAATTAAGTAGACAGGCCCCTCTGTGGCCTGATGATTAAGGCAGCCAGATCCCACATGGCAGATCACACAGTTCGAGTCCTGGACCTGGCAGCTTGAGAGACATGATGGATGATGTGTGTGCATGCTCAAATTTCCAAAGGGAGAGAGAGATGGTGGAAAAGGGACTGCAGCATGACCACTGCCCTTGGGAGTTGCTTTCTCCTCTCCTTCTGTCTCCCTCTGTCTCTTTGTTTCTCTCTGATGAGCTCACAAATAGAATGAAACATGCACCCTCTAGCACAAGAAAATAAAAATAAAAACAGAACTATCACATGATCTAGCAATCTCCCTTCTGGGTATACACCCAAAGGAAATGAAATCAGGATCTCAGAGATACCGACACTCTCATGTTCATTGCAGCCTTATTCACAAACCCAAAATCTGAAAACCTAAATGCCTATCAACAAATGAATGGATAAAGAGATTGTGGTGTATATTCATGTATAACAGAATGTTATTAAACCTTAGACAAGGAGAGTCAACCATGTAGCCTAGTGGTTGAGGCAGCTGGATCCCACATGGCCAACTATGCAGTTCAAATCCCATACCCAGAGGCTTGAGAGACACATGGGACACGTGCACATGCATGCCCCAAATCTCGAAAGGAGGGAGAGATGGAGGAGAAGGGAGGGTGGTGAGACTGTTCTGCATGGGTGGAGAAGGGTGTGCTTTCTCCTCTCCCTCTCTCTTCATCTCTCTCGGGCAAGCACACCTTCTTTTTGGTAAAAAAAATTTTATAAATCATTTTATTTAGCTTTATTTATTTCTTTTATTAGATCAGAGAGGGAATGAGTGAGAGAGTGAGAGAGAAGACGGGGAGAAAGCAAGCCACCAGGTCCAGGACTTGGCCTGTGGTCCAGCCACTGGTCGGCCCCACACACACCACTGGTCAGCCCAAACACACCTTCCAGCATAAAAAGAGAGAAAGAAATCCTGCCATTTCTGAAAACACAGATTAAACCTGGAGGACATGGTGCTTTAGTAAAATAAGTCAGACACAGAGACAAATACTTCGTGCTCTCACTTCTATGTAGAATCTGAAATAGTCCAACTTAGAGAACCAGAGAGTAGAACCGTGTTTGCCAGGAGTCAAGAAAGGGAAAACAGGGAGATGTTGGTCACAGGGTAAAGTTTCAGAAAGATAAATGAATTCTCGAGCTTACTGTGTGGCATGATGATTCTAGTTACAATACTGTATTGTATACTTGAGATTTGCTAAGTGGGTGGATCTTAAGTGTTCTTGCCACAAAAAAAAAAAAAAGAATTAGATAAAGTGACAAGTTAATTAGCATGATTGTGTGATTATTTCACTATGTGTACACATATCACAATGCTACATCATACACTTTAAACATATACAATTTTTATTTGTCAATTATACCTTAAGAAAGCGGAAAAAAAGTACTAGTCTGGTCTGTAGATAAACTTGAGACATTGTAAGCTGAAGGCCTGCATGTGCTATTGCTGGTGAGGTTGTTGGCATGCATGTGCTCATATCTGCTTCCACTTGCACATGTGTGCATGTGTGCACACCTCAACGAATGCTCACCAGTAGAATGAAACTGATGGGTACTAAAAATAGTTCTTGGAACTACAGCAGCATAATCCGGATTTAGAAGAAAATAAATTATTCGATCTGTCACTCGATGTCAGCAGGTCATTCATAATCCACCCAGTTCTCACCCTGTTACTTTAGTGCCACGGATGAAAGAGAACGAGACACTTAGAGCAGGGCTTCAGTTTCTCGGAAAAGAGTGAGGGCATGGTGTCTAATAAAAGAACCATCTCTCCACTCGAGTCTTGGTTCAAAGGTCTTGCTATACCTCACAGGTTTCCCTAAATGGAACATAATAACAAGGTGCTTGAGCCTGAAGGGCAGGGGCTAGGACTGCCTGGACATTCCAGGATCATATGAAGATCCTCTGCCCAGAGTCGTCACCTCCACCACCTGTTTCAGTGCCTGAAACCACACTATTAGAATCTGTGCTCTTAAAATCTAATGATTTCCAGCCTAAAGGATTTTCATTCCTCTGTGTGGACTATTATTACTTCAAGCTTTTATCACGTAATTCTTTAGGAAATTTAAAGACAAGTACGTGAAAGCAAGGCCCTATGAAATAACAGCCTAGCTATGAACTACTGGTTTTGTAAAACCACCTAAAGAGTAAATGTGACCCTTGGTTTTGTTAATAAGAGTAGAGAGTACAGATAAAAAGATGATGATCCCAACGAATTCCATGTATACAGTATCCTTGGATTCACCAGAGTGATCTTAAGAGGCGAATCTTTGTCATGCTTCACCACTTAAAGTCTTTTAGTGGCTGGCCATTGCTCTTACAAGACTCAAGTCTTCAAATGACCTGAGGAATCCTGCACCATGGAGCCCAGCTCACCACTCTAGCCTCACGTCTTCTGCTCATCCCATCACCAAGTTCCACTCACACTGATTTCCTTTCAGCTCCTTCTATCTGCCCAGCACTTTCTCTTCCTCCAGACCTTTGCACAATGCTGCTGCTTCTGTTTGACTGTATAACTCCAATCTCATACCCTTCACGTTGCCATCTCTTGTTCACTCTCCAAGTCTCAGCTTATTTTTTTTAAGGTTTTTCCATGGGCATGTACACTCACTGGAGATAGACAGTGAGAGAAAGTGAGGAATCACCCCTCAGAGAGGATGGCCATGCTGCAATCCCTTCTCCTCCATCCTCTTCCTGGGATTTTGGACACACACACGCACACACACACACACACACACACACACACGCCTGGAATGATTTTTCAATCCACTGGGTCTGGGACCTGAACCAAGGTCAACTATGTGGGTGTTCAGCATCATAACCACTATACCACCTGCTGGCCCCACAAGTCTCAGCTTAAATGCTAATTCCATATAGTGGCTTTCCATGATTCCACAATTGCAGAGTTCATGTTCCTGAGCATCTCCTCTGCTCCACTACAGTAGCTGTGTAGCAAAAAGTAACAGCAGCTAATGTTTCCTCAGTGTTTACAACATGCTAAATTTGGCTCTAAGGACTTTTCATTTATTAATTCCTAATAACAACTCTAATGAAGTAGCTATTATTATTTTCTCCATTTCAGCAGATAGGGGAACTATGGACCAGAAAGCTTAGACAACTTGCCCAATGTCACCACATGGTAAGAGGTGGACCTGGAGCTTAAATCCATCTGGTCTGGCCTCAGAATTATATACTCAACATATACTTTTCCCATCATACTCCAGAGGCCAGGAACTGGGTCTAATTCATGATTCTGCCACCAGTACCCAGCACAATGCACAGCACTAAATAAGTATTTGTTGAATGAGGAAATTAGGGTGAGGCCCAAGGAAAGTAACCAGGATGACAAGAGGTCTAGAAACAATATTATAAAAGAACTGGCTGGGATCAGCAGTTAGCATAATGGCTATGTCGCTGGACTTCCATGTAGTCGACCGTGGTTCGAGTCCCAAAGATCAAAAGTCCCCAAGATCCCAAGAGGAGAATGAAGGAGAAGGGATTGCAGCATGGCCATCGCCCTGGGGAATGATTTCTCGCTTTCTATCTCTGTCTCTCTCTGTCTGTCTGGTGAGCGCACACGCCCTATAGCAAAAACCTCTCAAAAAAAAAAAAAAAAAAAAGAACTGACTGAAGCTGAAGAGAATACATCGTGAAAAAAAATATACAGGAGATACTTATAAATTAAGAAGGAAAAAGATTGGTTTTAACTGGCTAAGAAGGCAAAGTCAGGGGGGAAAAAAAGTGAATTAAAAGCACAGAAAAGAGATTTCAACTCAGTAAAACCAGGTGTTACACTAAATACAGAGAGTGTCTCCCATCACAGCAAGTACTCAATTAGCCACTGGATAAACACTGGGTAAGAAGGCACCTGGAGGGGCTCAAGCTGCAGACAGGGGTCCACACTGCTTGTCACTGCATGTCACTGCATACTCCTCCTACCTTGATATTCTACAGACTTGGGAGTCCCACCTAGCCTTCTCCCTGCTCCTTAATTCCTAGACATCCGAAGAAAATTTTTCAGCAGAGAAATAAACCAATGGAGGTTGCCATAACATGCTCTTACTCGAAAATAAAAAGATGAACTGGAGTCACAATAAATACAATAGAAAAGACGAAGAGCTCTCCCTCATTGTGAGAACCTCGCAGCCCAACAGAGGATCAAAATCACACTCCACGAAAAAAGAAAAAGAAAAACAATAAATAAGTAAATAAATAACATACCTACTTAATGACCACAATAAGTTATATAGACTCAGCTAGGTGCTACTTCATAGTATGTTCATTCTACTCACGGAATTTTATGCTAAAGTCAGACATGTGTTCATAGACATGTTTATATCCACTGTATTTACTACTGAAAGTATTTAGTTAAAGATCTTCTGTGAATCAATAAAATGAAAAACAAAACAACGAAACAAAAACATGGAAAGCAACTATAGATACCAGAGACAGTGTGGGAGGAGGGGGAAATGACAGAGAGTGAAAGAGAGGGAAACAAAGGGGAAAAAAAAGAGAAGTAAAATATATAAAAAAACAAGAAATGGAAAATTATTTATTGAAGATAACATATATGGTAATATCTTTGATTGAGCCAATACACTGTGTTCTGGGTGAGAAAACTCATTTTGTATGCTGCAATGATATACAGTGAACAAATATAAAATAAATTAAAATTTTTAAAAAAAATCACGCTCAGATAAAAAATGGTCACACACGACAAGGCCACCTCCTAACCCACCAGCACCACAGCTGGGTCCTTGTACATGTCTGAAGCCCACCCTCTCTCAGGACAAATCACTGCTCTTAGAGATGGAAGGGTCAGACTGCAGCTCCTTGAGCAACTGCTGGTGGCTGAGCAGTTTCCATTTGCGTTTAATTGAACAGGGCAGGTGACAGAAGGGTGGTTCTATAAGATGACCTTGCAGGGCCTTCCCCACTTATATTTTGCTTTTATGAATTGAATTAGGCTGAAACATAGCATGTCAGAACTAAGAGGGAACTTAGATATCATCCAGTCAAAGCTCATTCCCTTATGGTGAAGGAAGTTCAGGCAGAGAGAGAGGAGGTAGTTTGTCAGAGACAGCACAATAAACTGGTAGCAAAACTGAAGTCCCACTTGTCTCCTGACCGCTTATCTACATTGTTTCTTTTTTCTTTCTTTCTTTCTTTCTTTTTTTTTAGTTCTCCAAGAGTTTTTGTAGAGAACTGGTATTTTCTGAGCCTAGACGTATGTCCAGCTTCTCTTTGTCATTGCTGTGGAGTGTCCTACCAATGGCTACTTAGTGGAGCCACAAGTCTCAGCTTAAATGCTAATTCCATATAGTGGCTTTCCATGATTCCACAATTGCAGAGTTGTGTAGCTAGGAATTAACTCTCAACACTTGAATAACCTTTATCACAAGGACCATGTGATTTCTTTCCCTCTAATCTAAGCCCCAGCAGCTGGAAACAGGAGTAGAATAAAAACCAGAAGGGCATGTGCCCAAATGACCCACACATTACACTCCCTGGCATTCTGATGTCTACTTGAGGATTCAGTGAATTGGTTCTTACTATATGTTGGGAAAAAAAAAATCTGAAATGTGTAAACTGGAAATAATCTCGAACGTCTCCCAGTCCTGCAACTGCCCAAAAACTGCCCCCTGGGTCTGCTGTGGTGAAATAAATAATAATAATAATAAGGAAATGTTTAATAATATTTGTATGTATATAAATACAAATATATGCACACCTTTTCTTTTTTTTTCTTTTTTTTCTTTTATTTAAATTTATTTATTTACGTTCACTCACTGTACATCATTACAGCATACAAAATGAGATTTTCCATCCAAAGTACACTGTATATTGTCTTAATCAAGCACATCAACATACATGTTATTGTCAACAAATAATTTTCCATTTCTTGTTTAGTCTGAGATTATGTTATCTCTTCATAATCATAAAATGCCCTTTATTGGGACCAGCAGTTAGCATAATGGCTATGTTGCTGGACTCCCACGTAGTCGACCATGGTTTGAGTCCCAGACCCGGTGGCTTAAACTCACGCCGGGCGCGTGTGCGTGCGTGCCCAAGATCCCGAGAGGAGAATGCAGGAGAAGGGAATGCGGCGTGGCCATCCCCTGTGGGGGGGTGATTTCTCGCTTTCTATCTCTCTGTCTCTCTCTGTCTGTCTGGCGAGCGCACACGCCCTATAGCAAAAACCTCTCAAAAAAAAATGCCCTTTATTTTATAAAATGAGGGTGACGGTTGTGGTTTTTTTTTTTTTTTTTTTTACCAGGTAAAATTAAAATTAACAATGAGTTCGGCTCTCCCAATTCTTTAGAAATTTTAGAAATCCATAAAGTCTTGAAATTATAGCTTTTTCTTTTCACAGTTGTAGGACTACAGTACCCTAAATAAACGCTTCCACATCCCCATACTCTGTTATAAACCTAATCCATGGGGCCAGCAGGTGGTGCAGGGGTTAGGGTGTTGGTTAGGGTGTTGGCTGATGGTTTGAGTCCCGAACCTGGTGGCTTTCTTTCTCACTTTCTCTTTCTCTGTGTCTCTCCCCGGTCAAATTAAAATAACAATTATAAAATTTTATATATATTATCAAAATAGTAATAAAAACAAAATAAATAATTCATTAAAAAAAAAAAAACTAATCCAAAGCTTGAGTATCCATAAAACTACTGTTACCTCAGCACTGAAGTTGCTGTGTGATTCAGGACAAATTGCTTAACTTTGAGCCTCTGTTTTCTGGTCTAGAAAGTGAGCACCATTATCCCTACCCTGACTTCCTCACAGGTAGGGGAAGGTCAAGGTCTGTGAAAGTCCTTTGAATGTAAAGAGCACAATCAGCTCTGTGCAAGCAGCTGAAAACCCCCATGCCTGCAGGCAGGCAGGTGATGGGAGCGTGCAAATCAGCCCAAGCGTGAGTGAACAGATGGCAGCTGCCACTGAGTCTCAGTGCTGAGGGGGCAATGAGGAATTCTTAAAATAGAAGACTAGATAGCCAAAATATATCCACATAAAATAATAAAAACTTCATTGTTAATCCCACGAAAGGAGAGAAAACAAATAAACAAAACTAGATTTTGCTTTTAACCACATGTATAAAGAGTGTTAGAATATTGAAATGTTATAAATGCCTAAGCTGCATCTTAATCTCCTTCTCATGCTATTTGATACAGTTTAAACTAAGTGAAAGTATAGTATCCTGAACTGGACTAGCATGTTGGATAAATTTACTTTACAAGCAAAGAGATGTATATTTACTGAACGTATAAAATAAATTTAAATAAAAAAATAAAATACACTAAACTGAAAAAGAGAAGAAATTTCATTACCAGTTCATCAGTAATTGGATATGGGCTTTTCCTACTGATGAAATGCAAATGCCCCAAAGGGTGGAAAAAATTCAAGATTCATTTCTGTGAGTTGGACAGCAGCACAGTGGTAAAACACAATGCTCTGTAAGGCAGACCTACATGAGAAAGTTGCTGGTTTACATCAATGACTTTCTTAACTGCTTGGGGGCAGGGCACTTGCTTGTGCCCATTATTCAAGACTGGCTGGGGCTGGGGGTAGATTATGGTATAAAACCCTGCTGGGGTACTATATCCGTCTGTCTCTCTCATTTATGGAATAAATATACTTCTTTCAAAAAAAGAAAAAAGAAAGACCCAACCTTATTATCTCACCAAAAGTATTTAAGTTATAAAAGTCAGACATATTTCATCCAAATAAAAGTTTTGGGGTCTTTTCTTAGGAATAAAATGATACAGATTTCTCCTGAACCTTATATTAAAATGCTAAAGTTAAGTAATACTTGGGTCTTTTTCATCAGAAGGATTTTGCAAGATTCTTCTACAAGAGTATTCTGTCTTTAATGGTTCTCTTAAAAACTGGGAGCTTCAGTGATGCACTGGAAATAATTGCTGAGATGGCCATGCTGACCCACCTTAGCATCTAATATGCCATAGTCCCTCCCTCAACTCTGGCTGTGGCACTGACAAGGCACTGCTGCTGTCTCTTGAAGAAATACACTTTCTCCTCCCAACACTTCTATCCCTTTGTCCCCTTCACTTGACTAATTTCTTCTTATTCTTAAACTCTCATGTTATGATTTATAGCCCGGAATGTCTTCTTTCAGTCTGATTAAGTTGTTCCTCTTATGCATTCTCATTATATTGAAACTATGTACCTCACTGTATTATAATTTTATTCTCTAAACTTGTGTCTCTGATGCATCAAATATAAACTAACTTGTACAATGACTAGACATTTCTGAGTCATACCTCTTTTGTCATTGCTGTGTTGATTAAACAACTAATTTTATTATGTCTAAACAGCAAAGTTACAATTTTACATAGTTACAATTTATTATTTTACATAGTTATAGTTTTTACATAGTTAGGTATAGTTCCAAAGGCATATTTTTCCATTATGTTATGCTATTTCATAAATGAATGAAAGTATAGGAAATAGACTACACTGAAATTTCTAATATAGATGGGCTTTCAAATATAATATGTGTGATTCAACTAGATAATATTAATCAGAATAGCCCCCCCAATTCTTTGTATGATTATAAATTGTCTACTGATATGTAGGAGGCATTCTGCTTTCCAGTGTATCTGGCTAGCAGGATCTGAATTTTTGCCAGGTGCAGAGGAAGGCAGAAAATTTCTTCTTAGTAGAAAGTTAGGTGGTTTGACAGTCAATAAAAAATCAACTTACATAGGAACTCGCTGGTTGTGCAGCTGTAATCGATGGTCTGTGATCCTGTACCCACATGCAAAAGTACTAGTTCACATCCCTGTACATGCCAGGTATGTATGCACATGCCCATGATCCAGGCTGTGGGTGGATTGTGGTTGAGGACCGTGGTGGATATTCTTCGCTTGCTCTCTCTCTCTCTCTTTCAAAAGAAATAGATAAACTATATTTTAAAAAGTTATAGGTTAAGATACTGGGTCAGCTTCAAAACATGCATGCCCAGAATCTTGATGAGCTAGAAAGAATGGGGATCATGGGGTGATGACGCATTGTCAAAGATGCTGCTCGGGACCAGCAGTTGGCATAATGGCCATGTTGCTGAATTCCCATGTAGTTGACTGCGATTTGAGTCCTGGATCCAGTGGCTTAAATTTACGCCGGGCGCGTGTGCGTGCGTGCCCAAGATCCCGAGAGGAGAATGCAGGAGAAGGGAATGCGGCGTGGCCATCCCCTGTGGGGGGGTGATTTCTCGCTTTCTATCTCTCTGTCTCTCTCTGTCTGTCTGGCGAGCGCACACGCCCTATAGCAAAAACCTCTCAAAAAAAAATGCCCTTTATTTTATAAAATGAGGGTGACGGTTGTGGTTTTTTTTTTTTTTTTTAATATTTTTACCAGGTAAAATTAAAATTAACAATGAGTTCGGCTCTCCCAATTCTTTAGAAATTTTAGAAATCCATAAAGTCTTGAAATTATAGCTTTTTCTTTTCACAGTTGTAGGACTACAGTACCCTAAATAAACGCTTCCACATCCCCATACTCTGTTATAAACCTAATCCATGGGGCCAGCAGGTGGTGCAGGGGTTAGGGTGTTGGTTAGGGTGTTGGCTGATGGTTTGAGTCCCGAACCTGGTGGCTTTCTTTCACACTTTCTCTTTCTCTGTGTCTCTCCCCGGTCAAATTAAAATAACAATTATAAAATTTTATATATATTATCAAAATAGTAATAAAAACAAAATAAATAATTCATTAAAAAAAAAAAACTAATCCAAAGCTTGAGTATCCATAAAACTATTCTTACCTCAGCACTGAAGTTGCTGTGTGATTCAGGACAAATTGCTTAACTTTGAGCCTCTGTTTTCTGGTCTAGAAAGTGAGCACCATTATCCCTACCCTGACTTCCTCACAGGTAGGGGAAGGTCAAGGTCTGTGAAAGTCCTTTGAATGTAAAGAGCACAATCAGCTCTGTGCAAGCAGCTGAAAACCCCCATGCCTGCAGGCAGGCAGGTGATGGGAGCGTGCAAATCAGCCCAAGCGTGAGTGAACAGATGGCAGCTGCCACTGAGTCTCAGTGCTGAGAGTGCAATGAGGCAGGGTGGGGAGTGGGGCAAACTAGCAAGTCTGGCATCTGACGGGAGAAAATTGGCTACCCCAACCAATATTTGCCATGTAGAAATGTGGATTCAGTATAAACAGATGTTCTAATTTCCAAGGACACTGGAACTTTAATTTTTGTATGTGTTATCTTGATTTTTATTTTTGTTATTTTAAATTATTGACCATAAATTCCAACTTAAAAATGTGTGACAGACAAACAAAATATGCCATTTGTGGGCTACCTATGTGTGAACCTCTGGTCTCAATGACTCCAGAACTTTTTTTTTTCTTTTTCTGAAATTCCCATGGGCAGGTCATACCAGCAAGTGTCAATGTGTCCTTTATTGCCTGACAACAAGAACACAGCTCAAGACAAAGCTGAACAATACAAATGTGTAGTAAATACCAGCCCCTGAGGATCTGTATACACATTTCAGAGTCAGGCAAGGGACAAAGCTGGTTGAGAAAACACTTCATGAATTAGGATGACACTGACCATAAAACTCACCCAGTAGCTTAACACTCTGTATCATTTTTCTCTCCTCCCTAACCAACTTGAAACACAATTTCCTCCTTCTAAAATTTGAGGCCAGCTATACATGTCTTAAACTAGATATTATATATCATTTGAATGAAACAAGAAAAGTAAACATGTGACAAGATTGTTATGTAGTAATGAAGACGATGATAACTAACTGCATGCCAGGTATTGTTCTAAGCTCTTTGGCTATATTATTTAATTTAATCCTCATGGCAATTCAGTGGGATAGATGCTACTATCATTAGCATTTTACACACGCAGAAAACTTACATAATTGCCCAATGTTATACAGCTGAAGTGTGACGGTTTTGAGCCAACTGATTGCCACCTTCCTTCCTGCTAAGCCTCAGAATCCTAGTCAGTACAGCCCAGTAAGTCCCTACCAATTGATCAAGTTATCATGCAAGCTGAAATCCATTTTTCCAACTCTACCCCTAATAGAATGTCTGGCACAAAGGAGGTCCCAACTAAGTATTAGCTCCCTGTCTCCTATTTCAGACTTCATTGTATGATCAGAGGACCACTTCATCAAATCATAGGATGGCTATCTCCACCCAGCACCGTTGACATTTGTGGTCAGACAGTTCTTGGCTGTGCAGGCTGGCCTGCACAATGCTAGGGCATTCAGCACCATCCCTAGCCTCTACCCACTAAATGCCAGTAGTACCCTCTCCCATTCCCCCCAGCTATGACAATCAAAAATTTCTTCAGAGGCAAAATTGACTGAGACCCACTGATGTAAGGTCTGGTGAGTCAGATCGCTCCTGTACCCTGTACCTTCTGTCCTCTGCTTCTCACAGCTGCCCAGCCCCACCCTTTATTTTGAAGTATCTCCATCCCTGGTTGTTGAATAAGAGGAATGCCCCCAGGAACTACCTCTCTGCTATTCTTCTGAAATAGATTTCTGAGAACTTTCCATGTTACAAGTTCCATTGTCAATTCCTGTAGGAAATGAATGAGGTTGGGAGTAAAAAGCAAGCCAGGAATGAGGGAATAAAAATATCAGAGTTCTTCTAACGGTAAAGACATAATAAGTATCTACCTCCCAGGGTTGTTGAGACTTCTCAGCAAAGCCGGACATGTGTGAATTTCTTGGGTGAAGGACAAGTAACAACTTTTGTCCTCCATTTCTCCATCCTGTTGGGAAGTTGGGCATGCATGTACACATGCCCAGCATGTTTTTCAAGCTGCCAGGTCCAAGACTTGAAACACAAGGGCAGCCACGTGGGATCTGCCTTCCTTAACCATCAGGCCATGGGCCAAGCCCTATTATCTCTTTATTCAATAATGTCTCTATACCTATCAAGTGCCAGTAATTTTGTAATTGCTTTACTTAAATTATCCTACCCCTGATACTTATAAGGAAACAAATACTACTACATGAATAGTTTATAGGTCAAAAAACTGAGTTCCACTGAAGTTGAAAAACTTGCCAAGCTCAGGATAGTCAGTGGGAGAAGAGGATTCAAACCTGCTGCCACCACAGTAAACAAAAGGCAGCTTGGAACAGCGAGGAGAGATACCTGTCCCCACAGCTCTGCCATTTACCCTTTAGGGGCCTAGAGTCCATGAGTCAAGCTCTCTGAGACCCAAAGTCTTTGTCTATAAAACAAGGGCTGGATGAGAATACCTCTAACTATAAAATTACATAGCCCTGATATACTCAATATTATCCACACTCTTCTTAAAGTTTCCTCTCTAACACAAGTGTTGGTAATTCATCACTACATTAGGATTTAAAAATGTTGTTTAAGAAGGGGGAAAAAATTAACTCTCGAACTGAGTGCTTCCCATTATAAAACTCCATTTTCTCACTAAATACCAGATTAATGTTGTTTAAATTGCGTGGTGGAATGAGTGGGGGTGGGGAGAGCTAATGAACTTCCACTAAGCAAAAATGTTCATCAGCTGGAGAAGATCTAAATTAATGAGGAAGAAACAAAAACAATCATGTCAGGCCAACCTTATCTAGAATTATATTATTAGCAAAATGCAATGAAACAGCAATTGGTTCAAAGTGGAGAAAAAGAGAGATCCACTCAGGAGAAAAGCAGTGTCCTGTTTATTCATAGCATCCTGGAAATGTAGAGTGGGCAGGAAACCCCAGTGAGCTCACTCCTTATAAATAACCAAAGTAATAGTAACAGCGACTGCTAAGGTTTCTGCATGTATTATCTCACTGAAGTCTCACAAGCTAGCAGTGTAAGCTCCATCTCAGCTTTCTATTACTACGGAAACTACATCTCCAGAGCTTTACTGTTTTGCCCACACAGCTAGCAGATGTAGGTTAGGGGTAAGGGTTAGGATTTAAATTCACATCTAACACCAGATCCTATTTTTACAACCTCCACTTGGTCTGGCCTCTGTCTGAATATCTCTGCATTGGGTACTCATTTCCACAAAGCGTGGCCCAGTTCCATGATGGAGGGCTCCATGCTCGAAGACATCTTCTTAGACTAAGAAGATACCTCCTTGAGACGTTCAAAAGAACTGAGTCTCATACTCTGCCTCCTCCACTCACAACCCTGGTGTTCTGCAGAAGCAGAAACCTCCCTCTTCTCCATGGCAGCCCTTCAGAGATTTAGGAAAATTGATCACCTTGACATGACCCTCCTCCAGGATAAAAATTTCCCATTCTCGGGACCAGCAGATGGCATAATGGTTATGTCGCTGGCCTCCCACATGGCTGACCATGGTTCCAGTTCCAGACTAATCGACTTAATATTCATGCATGCCAGGTGTGTGTGTGTGTGTGTGTGTGTGTGTGTGTGTGTGTGTGTGTCCAAAATCCCAAGAGGCGGATAGAGGAGAAGGAATTGCAGTGTGGCCATCACCCCTAGGGGAGTGATTTCTCTTTCTGTTGCTTTCTGTCTCTCTCTCTCTCTCTCTAGCAAGCACGTATGCCCTATTGCAAAAATCTCTTTAAAAACAAACCAAATATAGATAGATAGATACAGAGAGAGACAGACAGAAAGCGAGAAATCACCCCCCAGGGGGGATGGCCACGCCGCAATCCCTTCTCCTCCATTCTCTTCTCAGGATCTCGGGCACGCACGCACATGCACCCAGCATGAGTTTTAAGCCACCAGGTCCAGGACGCGAACCGCAGTCAACTACGTGGGAGTCCAGCGACATAACCATTACGCTAACTGCTGGTCCCTCCCTTTTTATCTTAATCACCTTCTTCAGGTTTAAAAATGAGACTGTAAGAAACTGTACCCAGATTATTAAGTGTATACTAGCCAGAGGAGAATAAAGAACCAACTCCTCTCTTATTCTAGGATCCCTACTTCTGTTAATACAATCCAAGAGCTCATAACCTGTATTGGCAGCTAGGTTATATACAGGCTCATGGTGACCTTGCTCCTAAACAGCTAAGACCTGTCTAGATCTTTTTTACAGATGGTGGTCTTAGCCAGTGTGTGACTCGGATCCACTGTTCAACAATTAGTTGATTCTTAGCGAAGTGCACTAAACAGATGCCACTAGACAAAACCACCTAGAAATTACAGTGTCTACATTATTCAAAATTATTTGCCTTTGTGAAGTTACTAATTATTATCAGTTGGTCAAACAGGAATAAACCATCTTGCTACCCAGCAAAATAATCATCACGCCTCATAAACTCTTAGACCTTTGTTTCCACATCAGTAGCAAAAGCTACCATTTTGAGCACCAACTATAAAATAGGCACCAGACAAATTGACTGACATTTATGATAATCCTGCAAGTTTAGCTTTACTTTCTTTTTCCAAATGGAAAAAACCGAAGCAGATAGACAAGTTTAGTGACCTTCCCAAACCTTCATAGTTGCCTTAACACTTTATCTCCTGGAAGTACCAGGGCTGAGATTCAAATTCAGATCTGCTGGGTCCGAAACTCATGTTTTTCTACCACAATATAGGCCAAAACTTCTTGCTCTGGTTCATCCTGGGCTGCTGAGTTTGCATCTACTTACGTAACTTCTCAATTTATAAAATTTTTAATTGACACATAGTAACTGTATATACTGGGCTATCTGAAAAGTCATGACGTATTTTTTCTATGTTCTTCTACACAGAAGTGCGTTTTCCAACAACCCACTATTTATGGACTACAGTGTAATATTTCAATGCATGTATATATAATGTGTACTGGTTAAATCAGGGTAATTAGCATATCATCACCTCCAGCATTTATCATTTTTTTTGTGTGGCTTCTCATTTGCTTGTTACAAATATCCTAGGATCCTGGGATGAGAGAGATCAAGGTCCCAAAGATGGGTCTCTCTGAGTTCTTGTCTGCTGTTCTCTCTCCTTTTGCTGGATCTGGTCACAGAGGGCCCCTCATCTTGCCCTATTAATCCAGGGTCTTGTTTCTGGCTGGGACTCTCAGAGTTCAGAGGGCAGGTCAGAGGGTTAGAAAGGACCAAGTCATAGCCCTTGCAGAGAAAACCAATCAATCTCATGTCGACCCACCTGCTCTCAAAAAGAGCAGCTGATCAGCTACAGCCGATAAGAGGAAGGTAATTTAAAGGTCAAATGAAGGCAGGATGACTATCTGCCCTTCTTTCATGACAAATGTGTCTGCGATATGAGCACAGCAAGATGGTGATATTTTAAGATGGGTGGCTTATCGGAAACACTAAATTCACCCAGCCTGTGGCAGCCCCATCTATAAATTGCAGTGTCGAGGAGTCACAACGGATATAGCAATGGAGTGAAATAAGCACTGGAGTAGGAGACAAGGGACCCAGAATACAGACAGGGCCTTGGTACAAGCAGCTGGTCTTTGGACTCACTGATAGAAAACTTTGAGCCTGGGGGACCAGCAGTTGGCATAACAGCTATGTCACTGGACTCCCATGTAGTCAACAGCGGTTCGAGTCCCGAACCCAGAGGATTAAACTCACACTGGACGCATGTGTGTTCATGGCCAAGATCCTGAGAGGAAAATGGAAGAGAAGGGATTGTGGCGTGGCCATCCCTCCCTGGGGGTAATTTCTCGCTTTCTGTCTCTCTCTTTCTGGCGAGCGCATGTACCCAATAGCAAAAATCTCTCCAAAAAAAAAAAGAAAGAAAGAAAAAGAAAAAACTTTGAGCCTGACGTTGCTCATCTTTAAAATGAGATTGTCATTAGACCAGCAGATGGTATAATGTTTACATTGTTGAACTCCCACGTTGACCATGGTTTGAGTCCTGGACCCAGTGGCTTAAAACTCACACCAGGTACATGGGCATGCATGCCTAAACTCTTGAAAGGAGAATGGAGGAGAAGGGATTGTGGCATGGCCATCCCCCCTGAGGAGTGGTTTCTCACTTTCTGTCTCCCTGTTTCTGTCTCTCTAGTAAGCACACGTGCCCTATAGCATAAAATCTCTCTCTTTAAAAGAAAATTAGACTGTGCAAACCACTCCCATGCAATGCTATAAGACAACAAAATTGCCCTTTGAAAGTCTAATCTCACACTATACAGTACTAGAGTTGCATGAGCTCTCAGAAAGCAAATAGCACTTACCATGAATGTAATCCTGCTAATCGCACACCCCTAAGCTCGCAACAATCACCCAAACCTCTCTGAAACCTGAGTACACAAAGGAACAGTCCAAAACCAATCAACCAAGAGCCCACTTTACCAACAGAGAAACTGAGGCCCAGAATAAAGTTAGTCTCAAAGTGAGTTTTAGGAAGAATCTAGACTGGTTCCTGTGGAGTCCACTGTTTACTACGGCATGCTGGGAAGCTCATCTTGTTCCTATTTATATGTAACTATATGCACACGACACAAAATACCAAGTTCTAGAAAGTGCTTTCAGTCTGTGATTCTTAGATCCCTCATGTTTTGACAAAGTGGCACAGACAACAAGAGTACAGGGTAAGGCGGGTTCACACCATCAAAGTAAGCCCGTACTTCTCTTTAACATCTCTTAGCAGTATTAGTTCATACTTAACTAAACATTTGCTGTCAAGCACTATGTAAGTATCTTTATGCACATTATTTATTTAATACTCCAATTAGCCTGTGAGGTAGCTGTTCGTTTTGTTCCCATTTTACAGATGAGGAGACTGAGGAGGAGACAGTTTAACTTGTTGAAAGTCATAGAACTGGCACACAGTGGGGCAGGAGTTCAGTCTAGGGGTCTGATTCACAGCAAGTGAACTCAGAATGTTATGGTCTCCTACCCAAGTACACTTTCTTTTTTCTTATTTTACTTGTTTTTTTGTTTGTTTGTTTGTTTGTTTGTTTTTTCAAAGGCACTGCTCTGAGACTGAGGAGCAACACCCTGGCTTCTCTTCTCTTGGCGCTCCCAACTTTGTGTTTAGGTGGAGCCATCAGTCAACAGGCCAGTCTGCACCAAGAAGCGAAGGGAAGGGCACCAGAACTGTGACCTCCACAGCCATGACATAACGCCCAAGAGGTCTTCCCCTGGAGCCATAGCATGGTCACTGAGGCCACCATGAGGTCCAGTCAGGGTTCCTTGGATCCAAAGCCAACAGCAGTTACTCAGCCGAGTCTAGGTTTCCTACCCTCATTCGTTTCATCTGTAGTGATTTTTTTTTTAACTTTTAATTATTTTTTTAATTTGCTGGAGGGCACATGTTCTCACCAGAGAGAGACAGAGAAACATAGAAGGCGAGAGAGAAAGCACCTCTCAATGGGATATGATCATGCCTCAATCCCTTCTCCTCCATTTCTCCATTCCATCAGAATTTTAAGCCCATATACACACACATACACGGCATGTGTTTCAAGTCATGAGGACCGGGATTTGAATAAAGGTCCCTTAACAACTAGGCCACTGAGCTGGCCTTGCGGTGATTTTATTTGCAACAGTTCTACAAGGTAGATGAGACCTCTACACCCTCAGCATCCATGCAACTCCTCTAGAGTCACTCTAAGCAATTATCAAGCCCAAATCCAAACCTGAGTCTTTGAATAACCTATTTTCCACCAACCAGTTCCTACAGCTTTCACTTGTCCTTGATCTTTTATGCCTTTACCCCCAAAATGCCAGCTATGCACAAGCCTGCTGAGACAAAAGCTATATATAAATGCGGGGCCTGGAAGTGCCTATTTTGGAAGTAGTCAATACACTCCTGCTTAAAGGTCCCCTTCCACTCCCCAAGCTTGCATGGGACCTTAGTAGCCGAGTCCCTCTAGAAAGGATTCAAAAAGAGATTTTAGGTATATGTCTTCTGACCTCTGCTCTCTTGAACAAGCCCAGGTATCCACTGAATCATTTTATAACTATACAACATGACACAGTCCTAAGTACAGGTTAATAATAAGGAATAATGTCCATTATTGTCACGGGAGAAAACCTGTACAGTAAATAGTACCTTTGAGGGCCAGCGCCATAGTGTAGCTAGGCACTGAGGAGCAGAAACAAATCAACAAATCTCACATGGATGACCAGGGTTGGAGTCCCAGCCCTAAAAGATGGAAAAACATACCTGGTAAGCAAGTACTGAGGATCCTGAGGGGGTATAAAGTTGAAGAAAAAGAGATTTCAGCAAAAAAGACGACCCCTCTTGAGAGGGCTGCTTTCTCTCTCCCTCTCTCACATGCAGCCACAGGTATAAAAAAATAAAAATTTAAAAAATTATACTTATGCACCTGCCATTAGAATACACATTCATTGAAAAGAAACTAAAAATGAGATATTATAATATGAATCATTTTCCTTTTTTATTTTTAATTTCCAGAGAACATATGCATGGGGGGGGAAGGGAAGGAAATTGAGAAAGTAGCCATCCATAGGACATGGCCACACCACAATCATTTTTCCTCAATTTTTTATTAACTTCTGCTAAGGGCACCTACACTTACCTGAGAGAAGGAGACACATAGGGAGAGGGAAAGTGAAAAAGCACCATCCAGGAGGATAGCCACACAGCAATGTACAGCAACAGCTCTCCATTCTACTCTTGGGATTTTGGGCATGCACACACACATGCCTGGTGTGTTTTATAAGCTTCTAGGTCAGGACTCAATCATGCAGGTGACTTTGTGGGATCCAGCCACTTTAATCACCACTCCACTGGCTGACCAAATCCTTTTCCTCTTTTTCTCTCTCCCTGTCAGATTTTGGGCACACATGTGCCCAGCATGCTTCTTAAGCTGCCACGTCTAGGACTCAGACAATTTGGTTGACAATATGGGATCCAGCTGCCTTAACCACCAGGCCATGAACTGGCCCTGAACTGTTTTCTATCCTACTTTGTTCACTTAAAGTAGTCGTGTGTGTGTGTGTGTGTACTCTGTATTTGTGGAGTGTTTGTATGTGTATACCTCTTGAGTGGTAAATTATCAACGATATTTTTCTTTTCTTATTCCCATATTTTGGGTAAAAGGCTATTGATTTTCCTTGTAAAACAAAAGTATGCCCTATATATTACTTCTCCTGTGAGGAGTAACTCGTCCCACCCAGACAGTTATGGTAGGCCCATCATAGTGCTCTCATCCCCACCAAGACTGCTATGCGACTTGACTGAATAGAGAAATGCTGCCTTAGAATGAAGGCAAGACAGCAGAAAACAGAGCCAGGAAATAGAGAGAGCCCTGATGACACCGTTTGAGCTTCTGGATCCAGCTAGGCCTAAAGATGGATTAACATATGAAATCTCCAATTATGGGACCCAGTAGATCTCTTATTAATCTAATGTGAATTTGATTTCTGTAATAGACTTCACTCATGTTTTCTAATAAACAACTTGTGTGTGTGTATTCCTTTATACAAATAAAGATAAATAAATCCAGTCCATTCTTTAAGGTTTTTTGGTCTCTTTTGTTTTATTTTTAAAGTTTATTTCTTTCTTCCATGAGTGAGAGAAAGAGAGAGAGAAGAGAAACATAGAGAAACAGGCACGCTAAGCAGGGTCCCCATGATCCATATTCAGCCGTGGATCATGGGCATATATGGACCCAGTGTGTTTGGAGAGGTCTCCATGGAACCTGCGCATGTGGGTCAGCCTCACAGAGTATTCTGTTTTACCACTGTGCTGCTGTCAGTCCCCTCTTCATTCTTTATCAATCTATTGCTCAAAACTCTTTTCCTTCTTTTCATAGCACTGAGTCCATGCTCCATACAGCCATAGTCTGTTACCTAGTTGATTTGTCGTACATCAGAACCACCTCAAATGCATGGTAAGTTTCATGGAGAAGAAGCTGTGTCTACCCTATTGCATGATGGCTAGAGTCATGTGTTGTTCAAAGTAGGAGTTCGGAATGCCTCATTCCACCCCACCCCATCCACTCATCACAGTAGGCAAATGTAGATCAGATTTCCACTGGAGGGGTGAAGGTATGAGTTGCCTTGCAACATTCTTGTCTTCTTACTACATTCACAAGAAGAGCTACTGGGAGGTGGGTTTGCTTTTATGGATAGAAGGATCAGACCCTGCATCACTGTATGTTAGAGCAGAAAGAAATTTCGGCCATCACCCAGTATGAAAGTTCAGAAACTGATTCTGCAAAAGCCTAGGGCTGTGTATAGGTTTCAGGAGGCAGAGGTCCCCATGTCTGATGTAAGAAACAAGCATGTATGCTGAGTGGGCTAACTCCTTCCCACCAGAGCAGCTCCCATCTAATCCATTTTAATATTAAGATTGCAAAAAGACTCTAATGCTCTAAAAAAAAAAAAAGTTAAATCCCAGATCCAGCTCAATCCTCTCAGTTTACACAAGGAGAAAGCAAGGCCTTGAAAGGAGAAGCAGTTGCCCAGCATGCCTTGGGGTCACTGACAGAACTAGCTTTGAGCCTGAGTTTCCTAAACTCCAGGTCAGGGTGCTCTCCACATCCCTCTGTGTTTGTCCAGATGTCTTTGTCTCTCCAGTTTCCCAAGTTGAGGGTCCATTACACTGACTCTCCAACAGTGCTCCATGAGCCTCAGACAACACAATCATCTGGGAGCTTATTAAAAATGCTATCTCCACTTTTTTAGTGCTATCTACTCACAGCACTGCCTCTGTTCCTTCCACTACCACTGCCCTGAGTCACTGCCTGTGCAGCCCCAGTCACCTGGCTCTCTGTACTAGCCACTGATATTGAAGTTCTAACAACATGGCCGAAGTCAACAACAAAGAACAGTCTGAACTTGATCAAGACTTGGATGATGATGAAGAAGTAGAAGAAGAAACTGGTGAAGAAACAAAAATCAAAGGGCATCAGCTGACTGTTCAGATGATACAAAATCCTCTAATTCTTGCAGCCCTTCAATAAAGACTTGATGGTCTGGTAGAAACACCAACAGGATACATTGAAAGCTTGCCTAGGGTAGTTAAAAAATGAGTGAATGCTCTGAAAAACTTTCAAGTCAAATGTGCACAAATAGAAGACAAATTTTATGAGGAAGTTCATGATCTTGAAAGGAAGTACACTGTTCTCTATCAGCCTCTATCTGACAAGTGGTTTGAGATCATTATGCACCTACAGAAGAACGTGAGTGGAAACTGGGTGGGAAAGATGAAATTTCATAGGAGCTGAAAGAAAAGGCTAAAATTGGAGAAAAAAGGATGAAGAAAAAGAAGACTAAAGGAATTCCTGAATTTTGGTTGACTGTTTTTAAGAACGTTGACTTGCTCAGTGATATGGTTCAGAAAGATGATGAACCTATTCTGAGGTACTTGAAAGATATTAAAGTTCTCAGATGCTGGTCAGCCTATGAATTTTGTCTTGGAATTTCACTTTGAACCCAATGAATATTTCACAAATGAAGTGTTGACAAAGACGTATAGAATAAGGTCAGAGCCAGATGATTGTGATCCCTTTCCTTTAGATGAGCTAGAAATTATGAGTTGTACAGGGTGCCAGATAGATTGGAAAAAAGGAAAACTGTTAAGCAGCAGCAGAAACACATGAGACATAGGACAGTTCGTACTGTGACTAAAACAGTTTCCAATCACTCCTGTAATTTTTTTTGCCCCTCCTGAAGTTCCTGAGAATGGAGATCTGGATGATGATGCGGAACTCTCCTTGCTGTAGACATTGAAAGGAAATTGGTCCCTTTTTACGTGGACATATAATCCCTAAGATCAGTGTTAGACTTTACTGGATTGAAGATGATGGTCATGATTATGCTGAGGAAGGTGAAGAAGTAGATGAGGAAGGGGAAGAAGAAGATAAGGAAAATGATCCAGACTGTGACTCAAAGAAGGACCAAAACCCAGCAGAATGCAAGCAGGAGTGAGGCAGGATGTTTGTGGCCTTGAGGGGAACCTGCACTGGGCTACCTTCTGCTTCCCTGGGAAGAATGAATTAACATATTTGAGAAACCTAATTCAAGTTCTTTGTTGTTGTTATTGTTGTTTGCTTGCTTGGTTGCTTTGTGTTTTGTTTTTTGGGTTTTTTTTTTTTTGCAGCTTAAAATAAATCAAATATAATTTTAGTCCTCATAAAAAATTAATTAATTAATTAAAATTAAAATGCTACCTCAAGCCTAGACATACTGAAACTTATCATCAAATAGGAGATCCCAGGATTTGCGTTTTAAACAACTGGCACTGAGGTTCAGGTTGCCAGACTCTAGATCCCCAGAAATTGAGTCCCTTGCCATTCTTATCTAGAAATTCTATTCATTCCTACCAGCTCCTGCTAGGCTAACTCCTGCCCTCTTGAGCAGAAGTAATTGAATGTCACATGTTGAGCATAATCCTAGAAAATCCTCTGTCATCATGTACAAGTCCCAACAGCTCACAGTAATTAGATCTAGACTGGGTAGAGGCACAAAGGAATCGTATATGAATACAATTCAAAGCTTCCATGGCTCATGCAATGAGAGAGACCAGGATCAATAAGGGAAAATACAGCCACAAATTCCAAAAGAGGGGGAGCATGGGGAACCTTGATGGGAACATTCCCAACTCATTTCAGCTTTTCTTGCTCATGCTGTCCCCAATATGGTGCCCCATCAAGAAAGAACAAGCACACATAGTGACAAATCTCATCCTTGCAATAAGTGATGAAGGATTAAAAAATTCCTCCTCCTTAGACTAGCTGTCTTTGAGCAAAGAACCCTTCCTGGTCTTTCTCCAGGCCTTTTCAGTCAGAATCCATAGGATCTATTCTGAGGCTCTTAAAAGATATTCTAGTGAACTTCTCAGATGGTGGCCAGCCTATGAGTTTTGTCTTAGAATTTCACTTTGAACCCAATGGACTATTTTACAAATGAAGTGTTGACAAAGACATATAGAATAAGATCAGAACCAGATGACTCTGATCCCAGGTGCAGAGCCCGGGATCTGTACTTCTATAAAGACCTCCACTGATTTTTCATCTAGCTAGCCCAGATCCAATTTACAAACTAAATTTAGGAATCCCCACACATGTCCACACTTGAAGGTCCCTGAATACTATTAAAAAAAAAAAAAAAGATTAGTGAGGATCTAATCCTAATCTTTTTATAAGATTAGGCAGCAGGACCAGCAGTTAGCATAATGGCTATGTCACTGGACTCCCACGTAGTCTACCACGGTTCAAGTCCTGGACCCGGTGGCTTAAACTCACGCCGGGCGTGTGTACGTGTGTGCCCAAGATCCCAAGAGGAGAATAGAGGAGAAGGGATTGCGACATGGCCATCCCCCCTGGGGGGTGATTTCTCGCTTTCTGTCTCTCTGTCTCTCTCTTTCTGGTGAGCACACGTGCCCTATAGCAAAAATCTCTTAAAAAAAAAATTAGGCAGCATGAAAATCACATTGCTGGGCTACCACATGACTGACTATAGTTCAAGTCCTGGGCCTGGCAGCTTGAAAATCACATCAAGTGCATGTACATGTATGCTCCAAATCCTGAGAAGAGAGTGGAGCAGAAGGGATTGGGGCATGGCCACCCTACCCCCACCCCCCGCAAGGGGTGATTTCTCTTTTCCTCTCTCTGTCTCTCTCCAGTGAGTTCATGTGCCCTGTGGCAAAAACATAAAAAATAATAATAAAAAAACATATCTCAGGGTAAGAGAGGAGTTTTAAAAAGGGCCTAGAGCAAATGAAACAAATAAAAAGGTACCACTTTGCAATCACTAATAAAAAGATAAATATAGACAATTGGCAGGTGCTAAACCCACTAGGTAAAAGGTTAATAGAGACCTTCTCTATGGTGGGACCAGGCTTCTAGTATTGAAATTAGGACAACCTTCCATTACATGCCTCAGATGTGGTAGAGAAAGGAGGACATTTAGCATACCTATGGAGTCACCTAGCCCAGAAAATAGATCTGAATATAATCATACTCTAGACTTACTACCACTTTGCAGGAAATACTAGGGATAAAAGAAATACTTAAAGAACACCAGGAAAAAGTAATCAACTAAATCCATAATTTGGAATAATCTACAAAAGACCTTATTTTTCTAACAAGTCAATGGCATGAAAAGGTGTGAGAAATTAGACATTATTTAAAAACAAAAGAGACTTAAGAGACAAAACTACCAAATGCAAAGTGTAAACCTTGTTTGAATTCTGGTTTCAGTGGATCAACTATTAAAAAAAAAATTGAGTCAATCTGGAAAATTTAAATTTGAATGTTACAGATGATAGTAATTATAATTTTTTTTTTTAATTTCTAGCATTAATACTCTTACCTAGTCGGAAATAAGTTAGTGACTGATTACTGGGAGGATAAGAGTAAAAATGTGAACAAATAAAAAAATAATTGATTAAATATGAGAAATGGTTAACAGAGTTGCTGTTTAATATTGTCCAATGCAAATATGAAAACAACTTTTCAGACATTCGATTACCTTTGCTTTATCCTTTATTACATGCCTTATATTAGGTTCTATGAGGCACACACACACACACACACACACACACACACAAAATACCATGGAGAAATTAAGAGTATGGTGAGGAGGTCAAAATATAAGCAGAATATAAAGTGCAGAGAAACAAGTAAGAAAAGCTACCCTGGGCCAGCCCAAGGTCGGTGGTTAAGGGAGCTAGATCCCACATGGCTGACAGTGTCGTGCAAGACTCAGACCCAGCAACTTGAAAAACATGCCAGGTATGTGTGTACACACACCTACAGTCCCGAACGGGATTGTGGCATCCCATGTAGGACACTTTCTCCTTCTCCCTCTCTGCCTGTCTCTCTGTTTCTCTCTGGTAAGCATATGTATCCTCTAGAAAATGAAAAAACAAACAAGAAGAGCTATTTTATTGAATACTTACTCTGTTCCAGGGATTATGAACTTAAAGTTATCTTATTTAATCCTCACAACACCCTTGAAGGGAGCTACTACGATCATCATCATTTACAGAACAATTGAGTCTCGATAAAATCAAGTCACTCACCTAATGTCATGCAGGTACTAACTGGGGAAGCCAGACAGCCTGAGGGCCATAATACGGCACATAGACAAAATGTACCTGAGAAGACAGAACTGATTCTTACTCGCTCCTCTGCAGGAATAAGTTAATAACAGAGAAGTTAATGTCCTTGCTTCCAACAGATGTGCAGCCTGTCAGGCCCAGAAGGTATCTAGGTTACTTTGGTACCCATTTCCTATTATCTTTAGAATGGGAAGAAAGCTTGTAAGATTTAGGAAAGTTAAAACCTCTGAAGACAGGCAACCCATGAGAAGCTTTTCTCCTTGTCCCTGCCTATTCTTCATATTCCAGCTCCACCCCATCACAAGAGCCAAGCCTTTAGGGACTGAGGCCATGGAGTCAAACAGACATGGGGTGTGATCCCAGTCCTGCCACTTGCCAGGTACTGGCCTTGGAGGAGGTCTTGGACTCTGTGCCTTGGGCCCATCAGTACAGTGGGATGATGCTTGTCCCTCCTTTACAAGGGATTCTAGTTTCTGTATAATGTGCTTAAAATCATGCAGGTGATTTGATAAAACTTTGCATCCCTCTGAATTTTTTTTCTTTTTCCAGACCCCTTGAGTTCAACTTCTACATTGGTAAACCAGTCCCTGGCATATCTATGTAGGCAGTCAATAAACATTTAATGTTCTAGCTAGTGATGCCTCATCTATAGGCTTGTAACATCATTTACCTTTTGTACATGCTCCTTAGCTAGAATGTAAGTATGAAAGGCAGGAATATATCTTTTAATTCTGTATTTCCCCCTTGCATGCAGTATGAGAGTAAAGGCTCAACAAATGTTTGCCAAAATACCTATAGCAAAGGAATAACTGTGTCTCTGGGACAGAAGGACCAGAGCTCCAGGCACAGCTATAGCACAGCTTCCAATTGACTGTGTCCTGTAAGAGACACTGCAAAACCTCACGAGTCCAGTGCAGGTGACTCAGACCCCAAGTGACCAGAAGCAATCTCTCCCGACTCTACAGCACCCACCTCTGGTCTCCGCTTTGCCATGCCAGGAAGTGGACACGTCCCTCTTGATTTGTGACGCTCTGTTGGGACAGAGGGAGTGCAGCCGCAGTGACAGTGTCTACGCAGGGACGCATGCAGCAGGCTGGCCTGCCAAAGAGCCGAGGGCTCGGCTCCCCTCGGCACAGCACGCTGCTGCAGCTGACCATGGTAATTTATCATGTGTAAAACTCACCCACGGGAGGGGCCCCGATACAGCCAGGGGAGCCAAAGCTGCAGGTTCTAGGGAAATACAATGCATGTGATTTTTGTTTTAATCTTTCTCATCAAGCCTAAAATGATGAGAAGCATCCAATCTGCAAGACGCTATGAATAGGATCCAAAAAGAGAGTCTCATTCTGAGCCGAAGAGTCAAGACAACTAAGAGAAATCAACACTGCCTGTAAGACAAAAGTCCCTTTTTCCTGCAGAGCATCTCCTCGCATCCTGACACCTATCCTACATCTTTGGACCCATTTTTTGTGTGAGAGAAAGAGCTCAGGCTTGAGAGTCAGGTGGTGTAGCCCAGCCACGGTGTGACTTAGGCATGTCACTTCTGTTCTCTTTATCTCAGCTTCTTGGTTCCTAGGAAGAGTGAACTAGATCAAGGTTCACAAAATTAAATGATTGGTGAGGAAAGGAGGAAGCAGTTTACATACATAGGAGCTTCAAAAAGCTCATAGAAAAATAGAATTAAAGTATAAATTTATTTTAGTATGAAAAACTTGAAATCCAAGCATAGTTTTGTTATAATGCACATTTTCCATGAACTTTTTAAGAATTACTTATTTATTGTTATTTTTCAATTTTGACCAGAGAAAGAGCAAGAGAGAGAGAGAGAGAGACCAAGCTGCCAGGTCTAGGACTCAAACTGCAGTTGGCCATGTGGGAGTCCAGCACCTTTAACCACCGATTTTTTTTTCATGAACTTTTTGAAGATCCCTCATATATAATGAGTGGGCAGATGGTAATCGTACTAAGCTGCTCCTGCTGTCACCTGGCTGAAATGCTGGAAGGGTATAACAAAGAACGCAGCAAAACAAAACCCTCACCAGTCTGCCCATTTGTGACCCATTCTAAAGAGCTACCTCGGACCCTTCAGATCTTACAAAATTCTCCATGTTTCAATGGCATCTACAATGTTCTCCTATCGCACCACCTCCCTGGCATCCTCCCATAGTTGGCAACCAGCTGTGCTCATGGGTGGTAGCTGCAGGAGCAAGCCAAGTGATTTAAAGTCTCTCTCCCAGGAAGGAGTAAAGCCAAGATTCAAACCCAGGTCTGAGTGAGTACAAAGCCCTAGTTCTCTTCCTCCTTCCTATTTCCCCCAGATGTAGTCAGGCAGAGTCTGACCTCAACTGAGTAAAACAGAAATGCACCCACCCTAGTCCATTCAGGCTGCTGTAACAAAAGACCATAGGCTGAGTCATTTACAAACAACAGAAACTTATTGTTCATGGTTCTAGACATTGAAAGGTACAAGATCAAGGTACCAGAAGATCTGATGTCTGGTGAGAGCCCATTCTGCTTCAAAGATGGGCCTTTCTAACTCTGTCTTCACATATTCCCTTCAGCTGATTTTATAAGGGCATTAATCTCATTCACAAAGGCAGAGCTCTCCTAACTTAGTCATCTCCCCAAAGGCCCCACGCTGGGGGTTAAGTTTCAACATATGAATCCTGGGAGGACATATTCAGTCACCCCACACAGACATGTGAGCTCCAGAAGAAAAGATGCGCTCCATTAATTCGATATTCTAGAGTTAGATTTCTTTCTAGGGTATCCTATGCTCTCTCTCCAACACCAACACATTTCCATTTTTTGGTATTTGTTTGTACCCTTTTCTTTGCCTGGAATCTCCCTTTAGCCAAGTTCTAAGAACAAGTTAGACCCTTCTTCTTTAGGAAACTTTGTCTAATTCAACCCTTTAGGTTGCCACTTGAAATCCACCCTCTATAGCTCATTCTAATAGCACCTTAACACAAAAACAGTAACAGCCATAATAGGTTTTGATTAAATTCTATTAATATCTCTATATCAGGTTCTGGCATCAATGCTTGATGTACAGAAATTTTAATCCTCACAGTGGTCCTGTGTGATAAGTACTAGCATCCTCCTATTCTAATGGTAAGATCAAGTAGCTTGTCTATGGTCACAATCTCAGAAGCAACAGGAACAAGATACAGACTCTGGCAGTCTGTTCCTGCCAGATCCCTCATTCTTAACCACTCCATTTCATTGCCTCATATTCCCATACTCCTTTATAAACAATCTCTTCATTTTTCTTCTTTTAAATAATTTATATTTAATTTTATTTATTATTAATTACTTTTTGATTTGGCCAGAGAGAGACCACCAGAAACATCCTCTGTAGCACCCAGCAGCCCCTGACAGGGGGCCATCACTCACTGGACAGGCAGACTGGGAAATCCCATCCATCTGGCTTCTGCCCCAGGATGTCACCAGACTCTGCAGATAAACACACCACCTGGGGAAGGCTGAATACCACTATCTGCACAGAGCCTTAATGAGAGGCTGTGATTTCTTGGTGCCTTGACCAAGTTCTTTGACCATTTTGGGAAGTGAGCACATTTGGCCTAACCAAACATAGGTCTTCAGACCCTGCATGGCCTAAATAAATCATCTTTGAGTCCTCTGATTTGCTCTGTAATGAATAGCTTCTTTGGTCAGGAAAATACTTTTTAGAAATCGTGGCAGCATCAGAGCCTGTAGGTGGCATAGTGGTTAAGGCACTGGAATCCCACATGGCCAACCATGTTTGAGTCCCGGACCTGGTGAATTGAAACTCACACCAGACTCAAAATCTGGAGAGAAGAATGGAAGAAAGGGGATTGTGGCATGGCCATCCCCTCTGGGGGAGGGGTGGTGGTGGTGGTAATTTCTTACTTTCTGTCTCTGTCTCTCTCTCTTTCTAGCGAGCACAAGTGCCCTGTAGCAAAAACTCTCTAAAAAAAATTTAAAAAAAAAAAAGAAATAAAAAATGAAATCCTAGCAGCAGGAAAAGACTGGAATAAATCCTTAGCATTTACAGATTTGAAAGAAAGAGAGTCAGATCTTGGTCTGTCTTTATATAAAATGAGATTCTCATATGCCCAGTTTCAAAAAGAGTCAGATCTTGGTCTGTCTTTATAGAAAATGAGATTCTCATATGCCCAGTTTCCTGGGTTCCCTTTGCTGTGCAAGCTAAGAATGGCAACCTCACTCTAAGGAGTTCTGTGAGGTGTCCATGGAGAGTAAGGATGTCCTTGGGAAAGGAGAGAAGAACGGTGATTCTTACTTCAGTGAAAGCCCCGTAACAATCAACATCCTTCCTCAAGGTGGGTTGGCTCCCAAGGACAGAACCCCGTTGAGGCTAAATCTGCTAGTGACTCTACAGCAAACCCTATTTAGGTTGAACACCAAACAGAGGCCTTGAAGTTCCTTTCAAATGCCTGGTTCTATTACCATAATTCTTGGAGGGCAGCAGTATAAAAAACTTGATCTTCAGAATCAGGATAGTGCAGTCTAGCACTGGTTCTGCTATTTGGTGGCCCCATGACCTTAAATGAGGTGTTTAAATCTGTAAACTGTGACTGACCCTGCCCTTACCTCTTTGGGTTACTGTAGTGGTGAGATAGCAATGGGGGGGTATGCCCCACACCTTCATACTCATAGGTGCTCAACTAGTGTTGGCTCCCTCCCATTCTTTTTTTTTTTTTTTTTAGGGAGATATTTTTGGTATAGGGCACATGCACTCACCAGAGAGACAGAGAGACAGAAAGTTAGAAATCCCCCCACCCCCAGGGAGATGACCACACCACAGTCTCTTCTCCTCTATTATTCTCTCAGGATTTGGGGCATGCACACACACACTCTCAGCATGAGTTTCAAGCTACTGGGTCCGGGACCTGAACCATGGTTGGCCATGTGGGAGTCCAGCAATATAACCATTACACCATCTTCTAGTCCCTCCCTCCTTTCTATAAAGGAAAATTCAGAACTCCAAGATCTCCTGATCCTTATTTATAAAAGAAAAATAGTCTGTGATTCTGACAGAAACAAGGCAAAGTAAGCATCTACGTGGAAACCTTTCCTGCCTCTCAAGAACACTGAGGTCCCTCTCTACAACCTTTGATATAATGCCCACGTTGATTTTTATTTCTAGACTTGTAATTTGGCAGCCTACTTTGGCCTTTTTTCCCCCCTTTTTCTTCAAGTGACTTAGGCTGAGCTGTTGCTTGAGCCAAAAAAAAAAAAAAAACAAGCTAAAGTCTGCACCCTTCCCTCCAGAAGATAAATTATGTTGGTTTTTGCAGTGAGTGAACTGGGGCAGGAGAGAAATTTCACTAGAATAAAATGTTCTGGGCTGAAGAGGTGACTTCAAGTAGATTTGCTTTGCTTGCAGAGGTTCCCAGACCCCTTTGGTGTCCCTGCTCTAGCCTGGGAAGGCTGTTCATGCCCAGGCTCTCCTGCTTGGCCTGCGGTATGCCTCTTAAGACCTGGAGGAGAGGTAACGCTCAACTGAAGGGCCCCAACTACTGGCAGCTTTCCTTCTGTCCTCTTCCCCCTCCTTGGGAACAGAGTTGGAAGTGGAAACAGCCTGCTTCTCTTCGGGAAGAAGAGAGCTTTTAACAGCATTGTCTCAAGACATCACATCCAAGAAGGACAGCGCACTTCCACTGACTCAGCATTTTTCAATCAACGTAACACTGACTTTACACGGTACAGGGCACAATTTTAGGCAGGACACAGACACAACATTAAATTGCATTGAGTCATTTACTGATGAAGTTATTTCCTCTCTAATTCTCTTTAAATTCCTCATTATAAAGAAGAAGGCCTATTTGGTCTTGGTGTGTCTTTAACTTCTCCACTCCTTCATCATCCTTAGTAAGCAAAAGAGCAAACCCTGGCTCAGGCCTTTCAGTAGCAATAGTACCTGTTCCAGCATCTAATTACTTTTGCCACTTTTGTTATATTTACTTTTTCATCACCTGCTTTTTAAAGTAAGTAATAATAGCTCCCCACTTATTGTAGTGTAACAAATATTTCTTTTAAAGTTAACAAATGTATGTTTTGAAAAGTGGACTGATATTAAGAAAAATACTAAGTAATTGATATTGCCACAGGTTCACGAATATGGCAACCATCAAAAAGATATGAAAGACTAAAACGGAAGGAATACGGGATTGCTTGGGAAGAGATACAAGGCATGCAAATTTTCCCTTTCTTTATTCTCAGATTAAATAATATATCACATTGCCTTGTTTTTCCAAATACCAAGGCTTTTCCACTTCTCTCTTTTCCCAAGATTTCCTTACCAGCAAAGGAGTGTTATGGCTGGGGAAAAATATATCATTTTTCCTTCCTCTTAGATTCTAGGTGGATGTTTTGAGCTATATTAAAATGAGCATTATGCTTATTTATTCATTCATTTGTTTAATACACATTTACAGGTGTCTGCTCAGTACTGGCCCTGTGCCAGGTGCTATGATACAGCAGTGAACAGGAACGACAAGGCGCCTGCCTTCTTCAGGCTTAGAGTCCAGCCAGGAGACAGAGGACCAGGTAGTTAGCTCTGATGTAGTGCCACAAGTATACTGTAATGGCAGAACCACATGACCCTGGGAGCACTAAGGAAAGGTCAGGATAAGCTTCCCAGGTGAAGGCAGCAGCTCTGTCCAGCAACTCTAATAGAGCCATACCCGGACACTGAACTCAAGACCTGCACTTCCTGTTGGACGATCTCGGGCCAGTGACTCCCAACCTTGGCCCCAATTCTTCAGTCTGTTAAGTGGGGATAACTTGGCCTCCCTCTTGATACTTTTAACATAATTAAATGAGACAAGTGTAAGACATGTTAGCACATTGCTTAGTTCATAGTAAATGCCCAACAAATGCCAATAACTTCTTCCTTCAGCATCTTTCATCCAGAGACTAGCTCTTACACACTTTAAATTTTATGTAAATATCCCTGCCTGACCCAAGACAATTCTTTTTTTTTAAAGGCAAAGAGAAGTTAAGTATGTTCTTATAATACACAGCAGATCTAGGATAACACTGAATAAAAATACTTGTACAATATTGGTATTGAAGAATCTCAGGGTTGGGGTGAGTTGATTACAGTGTCCAAGATGAGGGAATTCAAAAGAAAATGGTTGTGTGGGTGTGTGCGAGGTGGGGGGTGGAGCTTAATTACCAGTGAGAAAAAAAAAAGAACTAAAATAGAGGGAAATAAGGAGATGATAAATGTTAGAAGCAGGAGGGAAAAGGAGAAAATAATCTCTCCTTAGCTTAAAAATAGAAGAGATCTCTCCAGATTCTATTACAAAATGTGAAAATTTAAAGTAAGTATTTATAAGTACTCAGTGTTTCTTCTAAAACAAAAGTTAGAAATATTGAGGAGAGTAAAATGTATCATATTCTTATAATGCTTTCATGTTTATGAAGTGGATTCCCATCTATTAAGTCCTCACAATGGCCTCATAAGATAGGGACTATTTTTATTATAGTTCCATTCTATAGATGGAAAACTGAGGCTTGCAGAAAATACTTGATTTGCCCAAGATCACCCAAGTTCTAGTACCAAGGGTCAACCTCAGACCTCTTGAATTCAAGGATGGTGACCTTCTGGAATAAGAGTGAGAAAGCTGTACTGTAAAGGGCAAGGTCGTAAGCATTCGAGCATTGTAGCCCATGCAGTTTCTGTCAAAACGTCTCAGTTCTTCCAGTGTGGCAGCCAGGAAAGCAGTCTGAGATGATATGTGAACAAATAGGCATGACTTTGTTCCAAGAAAACTCCATTTACAGGGCTGGCAGGTGGCATGGTGGCTAAAGATGCTGGATTCTCACATGGCAACATGGAGAGGAGGTATAACCAATTCTATTCCTAGAGGACTAGTTTTGATTAAATTTCAATCACTGCAGAATAACTTCCACAATCTATCTGCAAGAAACGTCTATTATTTAATCCATATTCACCCCACTGACTCACTTTTTAACTTAAATGATTTTCTTTTAAAATTGTAACATTTTAAAAGAAAATCATTTTTTAAAAGGTTTTTGCCATAGGGCACGTGCACTCCCCGGAGAGAGACAGAAAAAGACAGAGAGAAGGAAAGTAAGAAATCATCCCCTCAGGGAGGTAGCCATACCACAATCCCTTCTCTTCCATTCTCCTTTTGAAATTTTGAGCATGCACACACACACACACTCAAAGTCACTTTCAAGTTGGCAGGTTCGAGATTCAAACTGTGGTTGGCCATAGTTCACTGACCCCTAATACGTTTGTAAGTGGAAAACCCATTTTATTCACCCAAAATATTGAATTATCAGAAAAGTCATGACACACTTTTGCAATAGAAAAAAATACATCATGACTTTTCTGATGACCCAATAGAAGATGAACAAAAATAAAAACAATGTAAATGAATGAGTGCTATTAAGTGCAAGCTACCTGCAATCACCTGCCAAAGACGCAGCCCAAGGCCTGCTCTATCCTCTGTCTTTACTCAGAAAAAGTCAGTGGTAAGAGGCAAAAAGTGTTAAAATTATACTGACACTGCCACGAGACCTTTCTCTTGATGCAGTCAGAAATATTTGAAGAGGGAATAACAAACCTTCCTACCATGGAAGTTGGTTCTATTCAATACTGGCACTTTGTTTACGTTAAAACCCCCTTTCTATGTCACCAGGCCCATGAAGCTCACACTCTTGGAACTGCTATAAACCAAGCAAAGGGCCACAGATTAATTCAAACAGGAGAGAAACATCCAGACAGAGTCCACAAAAAGCTCTAAGGGGGAAGTGGCCTCTTGGAGGAAGGTGAATAGTATCCAGGATTTCATTAGACACGAAATTCAGGAAAGGCATTCCAGACTGACTCAATAACGTGGTGAATGGGAGATGTGATGGACAAGAGATGAGGCTTCTGAATTGTAAATGGCCTGGAATACCTTGCCATGGACTTTGGATTCCAAGCTTCTTGTTATCTCAAATGTTCTGCAAGTCAACGTATGTTCAAGGTTATACACGGGAACTTCAAAATGTTCATGAAAAAAATGAATTAAGCAGAGTTTATTTGTGTGCAAAAAAAAAAATTAAATTCACACATGGTCTTCTTATGATATACATTTTCCATAGAATTTTTGAAGACCCTCATATTTTTAGGCTCTTCTGAGGGAGAGAGATAAGATATGGTTCTGGGTTTCTAGAAAAGGTCCACAGGGATAGGGGAAAATTAGAACTAGTGTTTCTTGACTTATGTATCACTAAGAACCCATTTTACATTTACCCTTATGCTTTCCTGGCTTTAAATATTTCAGCCTACTAACTGTAAGATTTAGGTCTTTGTGATTAGTCTCCTGTTTTCTTAACCAGAAATGTATATTCTCCCCAGGCATCCTGAAAGACTGGTTGCGCCACTTTCAGTTACTCTGATTCCAGTCCAAAGTTAAGGAAGAGCTTTGAGGGGGAATTAATTTGGGTCATCTCATCTGCCCAACTGTAAAATGAGAAACTCGAGCTCCAAATCAAGCGCTATCAACACTGGGCCCCTTTGCCCAGCTCTGGTCCTACACACAGAGTGCAAAGTCAGGGCCCATTCTCCAGAACCACAGAATCTATTTTACAACACAGAGAACTGAAATGAGAATGGGAACAGAACAGTCTTGAGGGTAATTTTTAAAAGAAATAAAAGAGCTTCATAAGTCCCGACCTCTTGCTCTCATCTTCATTTGGAACCCCATACATAAATATGGGGACTGTTCTTCCTTTATAGACTGCAGTATAATCACAGAGAAGCAAATGCAGTTTGTGGGAGCTGCCTCCCACCTGCGGTGCTCCCCGAGTGTTCAATAACTCAATAACCTCACGCTTATCCCTTGGAACAATAGAATAAGGTAACATCTCACGGTTATCCCTTGGAACAATAGAATAAGGTAACATGGCTGCAATGCAGCTGCAGAAAACGCTAGCAGGCCTCTCCAAGGAACTACCATGGAAGCAGCAGGTACCTTCAGCAGAATTATCAAAGTAACAAAGCCCATCCTTGCACTTCCTTATTGATAGTCATCCCTCAGTATATTCAGGGCTTTGGGACTTGCAAAGGTCTTCACCTTACTTCCATGCCCCATCTCCTGAGAGAAAAATGGGACAAGATACCTGAGTCCCAGTGCACCATGTGAGATGACCCCAAAACTCCCACTGCCTAAAATAATCTCTTCTGACGCTGTACACCATCATTTGAAATTCATAGTTTCTTACTCTGATGTAGAATATTGTTTCATTAAAATAATTTAAAAAAAAAAAGGCTACGAATTTATCTTGGCCTTCCCATGTTACAACAACCACTCTCTGAGAATGGAAGGGCTCGCATAGCCACGCCTGTGTTACGTTACAACTCTACTTTCCTACCTTACCTTCAACTTCCTTACATTGCTCTTCAGCACTTTCTGCAGGTTTAACTCCAGCTTTCTTCCCTACTGTTCTCCTTCAAACCCTCTGCTGAAACTCAAAAGCCATATTTCAAGGAAGTTCTGCCTCCATCCCTCTGCCCCAGCTAAGCATATAGTCTAAAATGTCTTCCTCTCTTTTACCCATCCTCTTCCCATCTTCAAAATCTGAGTTTCATTCACCTCCTCCAAGAGGCTTCCCTAGGCCATGGTGACCCTCTTTCTCTCTTTCACTGGCTTAACTCCCTCTTAGAAACACTGAGTCAGCAAGTCCCTATGGAGTGTGCCCATAACACCTCACATGGCGCTCTCTACTGGACTCACCCCCCCACCCCATTATATAATAGAAGTCCCTTCCCCAGATGGCAAAGACCTGAAGCCTTCTTTCCCACTGCACATCCAGCACATGATCCAGTTCCTCCCTCAGTGGAGATACTCAAAAACTGTTGCCTGAACGAATAAATCACTAAATGGAAATACATGCAAACACAGGCTTGAGAGCCAGATACAACTGGCCTTGAACCCTGATTCTACTACTCCATAGCCTGTAATCTTGGTAAGTCACTTAAACTTTCCAAGTTTCAGTTTCATCATCATAACATCTGAAAGAGAACCAGAATACCTCTTCAG
>NW_006207221.1:0-8754 GCF_000334495.1 Tupaia belangeri chinensis
AAAAAAAAAGTAAAATAGTTAAGAAATACAAAATGAAAATTATCTGTTGAAGATAATATATATGGCCATATCTTTGAGCCAATATACAGTGCATTCTGAATGGGAAAATTCATTTTGTATGTTGTAATAACATACAGTGAATGAATGTAAAATAAATAAAAACAGAAACATAAAAATAAAAAATAAACACTTGAAAAATAGCAGAATAGGGTCAGCCAGATGATGTGGTAGTTAAGATGGTTAAATCCCACATGGCTGCTCACTGTACAGTTCATGTCCCAGACATGACAACTTGAAAAACACACCAGGTTCTTGTACATGCATGCCTAGAATCCTGAAAGAGAATGGAGGAGAAGGGATTGCAGCATGGCCATCCCCTTTGGAGAGTGATTTCTCACTTCCCCTCCATCTCTGTCTCTGTCTCTCTCTTTTTCCAGTGAGTACACATATCCTATAGCAAAACTGAAACATTTTTCAAAAAAGCAATACACTCAGGGGAGCAGCAGATGGCATAAGGATTATTTGCTGGACTCTAACATAGTCAGCCATGGTTTGAGTACTGGACCCAGAGGCTTAAAACTCATACTGGGTGCATCTATGTGCTTGCTCAAAATCTCAAGAGGAGAATTGAAGAGAAGTGATTTCAGTGTAGCCACCCCCGCAAGGGATGATGATTTCTCACTTTCTGTCTCTCTCTGTGTCTCTCCAGTGGGCATACACATCCTATAGCAAAAATCTAAAACATAATAATAATAATACATTACATATAAATGATTTGTTTTTTAGATTTTTCTGTCTTTCAAGTGTTTCCTCCCCTTGGACCTCATGTTCAATAACATTAAATTTAAAAACTATATGTGATAACAAGTCTTGATGAAGTGCTTACATTTTATTAGATATTATATGGAATCTAGAGATGATCTGAAATATACAAGAGGATATTCATTAGCTTATATGCAAATACTACAGCATATTATATACAGTACTTGAACACCTGTGGACTTTGGTATCTGCAGGAGATCCTAAAACTAGCCTTTCAAATATACCAAAAGAAAGCTCTATTGTCAATTCTTGCTGAAGCTTTAAGCTATACATGGTGGGCTCTTCTACAGTACTAGAAATGTTGACCTTTCCATAACTTTCTTCCAAATAATCTTCTCAGAGCTCTCTTTCTATCTTTATTTCTCAGACTGTAGATGAAGGGGTTTAGCATGGGAGTGACTGTACATCACCCAGACTGCTGTGCTTGAGAGTGAGCTGTGGGTTGCAGCATTACTAAAGTATAAACCCAGACCAGTGCAATAAAATAAGAAGACAACTGAGAGGTGAGAAGCACAGTTGGAAAATGCTTTGTACCTCCCCTGAGCTGATGAGATTGCACTAATGGAGGAAACTATCTTATAGTAAGAGTGAAGAATCCCAGTGAGTAGACCACCAACCAGCAGTACAAGTACCCAGTACATTACCAGATAATGAAGAAAAGTGTCAGAACATGCTAGGTGGATCACCTGATTAAGCACACAGAAAAAGTGGGGGATTTCCACATGTGTACAGAATGACAGCAGCAATGCCATGTAGCAAAAAATACAGGATACACATGGTCCAGGATGCCAGAACCAGGTACCCACAGAGCCAGGGGTTCATGATGGCCATGTAGTGCAGGGGTGACAGATGGCCACATACCGATCATAGGCCATTACTGTCAAGAGGAAGTTGTCCAACATAACAAAGAGGTTGAAAAAGTTCATCTGGGTGATGCAGCCTACATAGGTGATGACCTTGCTCTGTGTCTGGATGTTCACCAGCATCTTTGGGATGGTGCTAGAGGTGAAACAGATGTCTACAAAGGATAGGTTAGAGGAAGTACATGGTGTGTGCAAGTGGGAGTCTGAGATGGTGGCCAGGATGATGAGCAGGTTTCCAATCACAGTGATCAGGTACATGGAGAGGAAAAGTCCAAATATGAGGGGCTGAAACTCTGGTTTCTCTGAAAATCCAGAAGAAGAAATTCTGAAATTTCTGTAGTGTTCTTTGATTCCATTCAGTGGAGGCAACCACCAGGAAAATGGATAATGGCTTGACTAAATTTCACCAAATGGGCCTTAGTGATTCTGAAATGTGACAGTTTATACTTTGCAGTCAAGAAATAAACACATGAAAATATATTATTTTATGGATGGATCTTCTCTCCTTTAGAGAAAACTTGTGCCATTTCTGATAAATAATTCTGGTCTCATCTTCAGCCTTTTCCCTAGTCTAGGATTCTGCAATTTCAGTGGGAAATTCTTTCAAGCATTTGAAGACTATTTAATTCTGACCTTCTTGAAGATCTTGTTTAGAGTTAGTATTCAGTGCCAGAAAACAAACAAACAAAAAACTTTATCACAAGATGATGGTAAAAGGCTATGAGATAAAGAAGCAATCATACAACTCATGAATGGATTGAAAAACTGTGGCACATACACACTCTGTTATACTACTCAGCTTATAAAGAAAAATGTGACCTTGACATTTGATACATGGTAGATGAATATAAATGATTGAATGCTAAGTGAAGCCAGACTATGCAAGACACTGTACATTTCAAGACAATATATACTAAATATCTGCTCACTATGGAAAAAATGTAAAGATTCAAAGATATAATAATAGGGAGGACAAGTGTAGATACCAGAAATGGTACGGGATAGAGCTGGGTAGTAGACAGTAAGTGGGAAGGTCTCAGGGAAGAAACTTTTAACAGATACAAGAATATAAAGTTCCCTGTTGAAACTGATATCTATTGTAATATCCTTAATTTGATTGTTGTATATTGCATACATACATCAAAAAGCATATTGTGTGCTATTATAAAAACTAAGCAATCATATAATGTGTCAAATGGTGACAGGTTCTATGATAAAACAAAAAAACATGTAAGGAGAAAAGAGTGGATAGGGGTGCTTTTTTTATTATCATCATAATCTTCTTTATATTACATTGGATTACATATAACTTTACAGTGTATTACATTGCTTTTTCAAAAGAGAATGCCATGCATGTCAGTCAATACAGAGACATTAATCTCCCCGCTTCAACATTCAATATCTTTTCTATGTTTTCCCCAATCATTATTATTATTACTCTAATTATATTTTTAAAACAGACAATCGTATTTCTCATTTTCCTCGTAAAAAGACTTTGCCCATCATGAAATACTTCTCATACCCATCCAGTTGAGAACAGTATACATGTCATCATCAACAGTTAATAAGCCATATCTGTTTCTCACTAACGTCCTGCCTCTCTATTATTCTCCTGTTATCTTTCTCTATCCTCTTCTCTTTTTTTATTTTATTTTATTTATTTATTTTTTTAATGGAAAGACATGACAATTTACAATGAAAAATACTAAGGGGGCCGCCACACGTAGGCCCAGTGGCCACACGCAGGCCCGGGCCCCCACACAGGCCCAGCGGCCATGCTCAGGCCTGGCGGCCACGCACAGGCCCAACAGCCATGCACAGGTCCGGCAGCCACACACCAGCCCCGAGTGCACGAATGTGCGCGGGATCCAGCGCCACCTCCTGTTCGCCCATGATGGCCAGAGAAAGGAAGGACGGCGACCTCTGCTGGTCCGCACCGCTGGCCAGCTTCCGCGCTGAGTGCGGGACACACCCAGCGCTGGCGGGAGAGGCAGCGGGGGCTGGGCAGCCCGGGCTGCAGAACGCAGAGCAGAGCCCCGGCCGCGCAGGCCCAGCCGCGGAGCAGCGCACAGGCCCAGCCGCACCTTGGAGCAGCGCGCAGGCCCCTTAGGTTATCTTTTTTTGGAGAGGTTTTTGCTGTATGGTGCATGAGCTCGCCAAAAAGACAGAGAGACAGAAAGTGAAAAATCACCCCCCAGGGGGTTGGCCAAGCTGCAATCCCTTCTCCTCCATTCTCCTCTTGGGATCTTGGGCATTGCTAGGGGTGCTTTTTTGTGGGTGTTCAAATCACACCATCAAGTCAGGGGACATCTGAGCAGACATCAAGGAAAAGAGGAAGGCAGAACTGGGGGAAATATGTGGGAACACATAGTGCAGAGGGCCTGTGGCAAGTGTTTGTTCCAGATCCTGATCCCAAAGGGAAGGCAACGTGGGGAGGGGAATGAGGAAGAAGGATATTGAAGAGTGACGGAGTCAGAGAATGGTGAGGAAGGACAGAGTCTTTCTGATAATTCAAGAAACTTTAGAATGCAGGAAGTCCTTCTTTCACATACAGGTCTTTCTGTTTTCACTTTTTTTTTTTTTTTAATTGGGAATTTTTCATAGGGCACATGTGCTCAACAGGGAAACTGAGAAATCACCCCCAAGGGGGATAGCCATGCCACAATCCTTTCTCCTCCATTCTCCTCTTGGGATTTTGGGTACACACACACATGCACCCAAAAGGATTTTTCTTTTCTTCTCTCTTTTTTGTTTTTTTGAGAGGTTTTTGCTATAGGGTGCATACGCTCGCCAGACAGACAGAGAGAGACAGAGAGACAGAAAGTGGGAAATCACCCCCCAGGGGGGATGGCCATGACGCAATCCCTTCTCCTCCACTCTCCTCTCAGGTTCTTGGGCAGGGCACACATGCACATGCGCCTGGCATGAGTGTTTTTTAAGCCACCGGTCCGAGATGCGAACTGCAGTTGACTATGTGGGAGTCCAGCGACATAGCCATTATGCTAACTGCTGGTCCCCACCCAACAGGATTTTCAAAGCAGAAAGTTTGGGATTCAAACTGCCGCCAGCCATGTGAAAATCCAGTACCTTAACCATCATGCCACCTGCTGGCACCACACATGTGGTTTCTTATTTTCATCTGCTGGTTAGCATGTAGTTTTCTATACTATAAGAATCTCTTTTTGGAACATAAGACTTCAGATATTCCTGCTTGGAAAACTGGTCTCTTCTATCAAATGCACATGAACAAATTGTGCATGCACACACACACACACACCCTATAATGGCCCCTTGGTAGTGGCCATATTACTAATACATCTTCTTGCCCAGACAAACTAATTAAAAGACAACAAATACAAAGCAAGATATTGACACCAGATTATCTTCCTCTAAAAAATGTAGACAGTGCCAGCCACAGGAGCACAGTGACAGTATCCTCTTTGCACTGCCAGATCTATATGGAGGACCAGGAACAGGTGTCCAGGACTACTTGTACCACTGGGTGTGCAAATGTGTCTGTGTTCCTGGCTGCCAGAAAGACTGAGGGAAGGAAAATGGTGTCCCATACTAAGAAAGGTGCTTCTCTATTTCTCTCACAAACATGTACTATGAAGAAATTACAATTTCCAAAATTTGGGCAGATTCTATCTCAAAGTGCACCATGGACATGTAAATTTGGATTTCCATTTTAAGGTGTCTACATTGCACTGTGTGTTTAAAGAAACATAAAAATATAAATGTAATAGGGACCAGCAAGTGGCATGGTGGTAAAGGCACTGGATTCCCTCATGTCTGGCTGCAGTTCAAGTCCTGGACCTTGTGGCTTGAAAATCATGCCAGAGTGTGCATGCATGCCCAAAATCCCAAGAGGAGAATGGAAGAGAAGGAATTACAGCATGGCCATCCCTTTTGGGAGGTGCTTCCTCACTTTCTCTCTCTTCATTTCTCTCTGGTTAGAGCACATGCTCTGTGGCAAAATCAGGGACTAGCAGATGGCATAATGGTTATGTCGTTGGACTCCCATGTGGTCTGCCATAGTTTGAGTCCTAGGCCTGGAGGCTTGAAACACACTGAGCAAGGGTGTGTTCATGCCAAAAATTCCAAGAAGAGAATGGAAGAGAAGGTATTGCAGCATAACCAACCCCACTGGAGGGTGATTTCTCAATTTCTGTCTCTGTCTCTCCAGGGAGTGCATGTGCCCTATAGAAAAATCTCTCAAAAAATGCAATAAACAGAAAGAAATGGTCTCCAGGGAGAATTTAAGAAAAAGATTTAATAAACTTGGGTGGTCCCTGAGACACCAACACAAAGAGAAATCTCCCTTTGTTCTGGATGTGTTCCAATACTGGTTTTATCCCCATGATGACTCAAATTATTAATAAAGTGACCAAAAATGTATCTGAAAGAAAAAGGAGAAATAGCTTTATGGTCTAAAAACACATCACAGATGGAAAATTCTAGAAGGAAAAGAGCAAAGGGAATAAACCAAAAATTCACAAAATAACACATACAAAGTATGAAAAAAGTGGATACTTTTAAGAGAAAGGGAAAAAAGTACTTAGAAAATAAAATTAAGTTAAAAATCATCTTTTAGCATCACAAAACTGTGTTTTGCATTTTGAGTCTACCACACACTGGCTGTTTGAACGTGGACTGCCAACTCTACTATTCTGAATACTATTTTAGTATCTTCTACACAGTGAGGGTCATGCTGTTCATCCCCCACAGTCCCTTCTTATTTGTAAATGAATGCCTATCACTGGTGATGAGACAAGACTGGTATTTTCCTTCTCTTTCTCAATGATCTCATTCCTTCTCCACCTGTAAACCCCCAATTCCCTTTTCTCTCTTGCTCTCTTTTTTTTTTTTTCATTTAGAGACAGAGAGATTTTTGCCATGAGGTGCATGCACTCTCCGGAAACACAGAGAGGAAAGGATGGATATTCAATATGCCCAACTGAGAGATGTTTTTAAACAAAATTTCTAAACATCCATATATTGCTTCACATGTATTTAAACCTATACATAAAAATTCCAGGCACAAGTTCAGATTTACACTGAAAAACTACATGCTTATCTCTGAAAGTAAGCTTCATTTTACAATGTCTATTGAAAAACATTGTGTAAAACTCCTTCCCAAACCAAACATTGATGTAGAGAAAAACTGTACATCACAAGTTGTTCAACTTCTAAAGTTAAGTAAGTGGTATGAATAAAAACAAACAAACAAAAATTAAGTGGCAAACAGCAAAGTTGGTAGAGAGAGATAAAAAAAAAAGTTCCAATTTTTGTTTAAAAAAATGCAGTAAGGGCCAGCAGGCAGTATGATGATTAAGGCAGTGGACTCCTACATGGCTGACCAAGTTCAATTCCTGGACCTGGTGATTTGATTTCTCACTTTCCTTTTCTTTCTCTCTCTGTCTCTCTCTAATAAGCTATGTGCCCTATGCCAAATTTAAAAATATATGAGTAAAATTATTTTTTTAAAAAAAGAAATGCAATACAAAGTACTTGGACTAACAATTTGCAATAAATAGGAAAATCAATGGGCTTAATAGTCCCAAATATATTCAGTCTCACCAGTAATGAAATATTGCCAAGTAAAACTCCTTAAGATCCCTCTTTTGACATAACATTTTTTTTTTCTATAGCACTACCCAGCTTGAGAGAGGAAACTGTAAACATGTCTCATGGACTACTTTTACCTGGAAGCACTTGCAAACAACCCCTGGTCTACATTTTTTTTTCCTGCCTTAGAGCTCATGCGGTCACTGGAGAAGGACAGAGAGAAATAGAGTGAGGGAAAGTGAGAAATCACCCCCCTCGGGGGGATGGACATGCTGCAATACCTTCTCCCCTCAGGATTTTGGGCATGCACACACACACGAACACTCACCTGGCATATTTCTCACAACTGAGTCCAGGATTTGAACCACAATCAGCCATACAATGGAGTCCAGTGCCTTAACAATCTGTTGGACCATGGACCCTTTTAATGAAAACAGAAAGATGCTCAAATAAACCCCATTTATTTTTTTTAAGTCAATGCCCTCAGGGCCAGCAAATGGTGTAATGGCTACATGGCTACTCAGAAGCTTAAAACTCATGCCTGGTGCATATGTGTGGATGCTCAGGGTCCTGGGAGGAGAAAGGAGAAGGGACTGAGGTGGGGTCATCTCCCTGGGGGGCAATTTTTTTGCTTTTGATATCCCTGTCTCTTTTTGTCTCTTTGGCAAGTGCACACACCCTGTAGCAAAATTCTTGAAAAAAAAGAAAGAGAAAGAGGAGAGATGGAAGGAAGGCAAGAAGGAAGAAAATGAGGGAGAAGGAAGGAAGGGAGAAAAAAGAAAGGAATAAAAGAAAAAAGAAAGAGAAGAAAGAAAAAGAAGAAAGAGAAAAATAAAGAAAGAAGGAAAACAGGAAGAGAAAAGGAAAAGAAAAAGAAAGAAAAAAGAAAATTCCCTCATGGATTGTATACCCCTTTATACCTAATATGCTAATTTCCTCCTCCCTTCACTGAAAAATTATTTGGGCTTGATCTAATATTATTAAAATATGCTAATTTCCTCCTCTCTTCACTGAAAAATTATTTGGGTTTGATCCAATATAATTAAAACCATTTATGTCATCAATTTCTTCTTCTATCTCATGCAGTAGGACTTCCATTCATGTCACTTTATGTTCAACAAGGACCCATGTTCTGCTGAGTTCAAATTAAGTAAATGAATTTCTCAACCATGCAAAAAGCAACACAATCTTTTGGCTCTTGCCTAGGCTTGAGCTCTTGGGAAATGATTCTTAGTGTCCATGCTCTGACCCTTTCCTGCCGTGTCTACTGGGCTCTTGGACTCACCGGGATGGTCTGGGACTGAAAGGTCTCCTTGTGGGAGTGTGAACTCCTCCCCAGGTGGTTGATGTTGGAGACTGAAGCTCTGTCCCAGAAAACACAAAGTGGAAGAGTAATGCATTGGTCCCCAGCCACACCTGGGACTCCAAAAGAACTGACCATGTCCCATCTAGCCCAAGGTCATACGCTCTGATGAAAAGTAGAGAGGATATTTACAGCTGT
>NW_006207221.1:11781-22853 GCF_000334495.1 Tupaia belangeri chinensis
GAAAGAAAGGAAGGAAGGAAGGAAGGAAGGAAGGAAGGAAGGAAGGAAGGAAGAAAAGAAAAAGAAAGGAATAAAAGAAAAAAGGAAGAGAAGAAAGAAAAAGAAGAAAGAGAAAAAGAAAGAAAGAAGACAGGAAGAGAACAGGAAAATAAAAGGAAAGAAAAAAGAAAATTTCCCTCATGGATTGTATATCCCTTTATACCTAATATGCTAATTTCCTCCTCTCTTCACTGAAAAATTATTTGGGTTTGATCCAATATAATTAAAACCATTTATGTCATCAATTTCTTCTTCTATCTCATGCAGTAGGACTTCCATTCATGTCACTTTATGTTCAACAAGGACCCATGTTCTGCTGAGTTCAAATTAAGTCAATGAATTTCTCAACCATGCAAAAAGCAAAACAATATTTTGGCTCTTGGCTAGGGTTGAGCTCTTGGGAAATGATTCTTACTGTCCATGCTCTGACCTTTTCCTGCCATGTCTACTGGGCTCTCGGACTCACCGCCAAGGAAGGAAGAAGGGATGGTCTGGGATTGGAAGGTCTCCTTGCGGAAGTGTGAACTCCTTCCTGGGTGGTTGATGTTGGAGACTGAAGCTCTGTTCCAGAAAACACAGAGAGGAAGAGTAATGCATTGGTCCCCAGCCACACCTGGGACTCCAAAATAACTGACCATGTCCCATCTAGCCCAAGGTCATACGCTCTGATGAAAAGTAGAGAGGATATTTACAGCTGTTTATCTCTGTTCACTAGGTATATGTTCCTGTTGTTACTCTATCCCCTGGACAAGTCATTTCCCTTGTGGACTGGTCTGGGAGAAAGAGAAAAATTTCCACTGATTCTCTGTTTCCAAAAGAGGAAGTTAGAAGTCGAGGACAGAAAATTGTCTTTTCTAGACTACTTAGAGAGTCACAACAATGACTTGTGGTGAGGGTAACTCTTATGTCAAGAAAATTTCTATTCCTTCAACAAGAACAGAGGAGTATTCATTTACTCTTATATCAAGGGTATTTGAGTAAATCAAATCATCATTTCAGCCCATGGCTTTGTGATGTCGTTAATAAAGCACTAAGGAATTTCATGCTTGCAGCACTAGTTAAAACCTATCATTTAGTCATCCATTAATGAAACATGTTTAGGGTGTCTTTTTTTTTTTTTTTTTTGGTTGTTCCCCCTTATGGCATGTGCACTCACCAGAGAGATACAAAGAGAGAAAGTGTAAAATCACCCCCAGGGGTATGATCAATGAGCAATACATTCTCCCAGGATTCTGGACATGTACACACACATGTCTGGTTTCTTTCTCAAGCTGCCAGGTCTAGGATTCAAACCGAGATTGACTATGTGGGAATGCAACTCCTTAACCACTTTCTGGCCCATGAAACATTTTTAATTATAAAAGATATATTGTACTTACATATTTTGCGGCACCATGAACTGAGGTTAGAATTCTATATGAATTGTATTATCTAAATTGTATCCATATCCAGTGTCTTTTCTTCTCTATTGTTTTTCAGAGTGGTTTTTTCTATAGGGCAAACGTTCACTCACTAGAAAGACAGAGTGACAGAAAGCAAGAAATCACCCTCCCAAGGGGGATGGCCACACCACAATTCCTTCTCCTCCATTCTCCTCTCGAGATCTTGGGCATGCACACACACATGCCTGGCGTGAGATTAAGCCACCAAGTCTGGGACTTGAACCACTGTCAACTACATGGGAGTTCAGTGACATGGCCATTACGCTAAATGCTGTTCCCATGTATCCATTGTTTTAGATCAGTCCTATTAGGAACTCATTCTACATTTTCAGAAATGAGACTCAGAAAAGAAGTCTGGGGTCAGCAGATGGCATGCTGGTTAAGGACTCCCTGCTGGCCACCTGCAATTTGAGCTCCATATCTGGCAGCTTCAAAAGCATGGTGGGCACATGTGCATGCATGCCCAAAATCCCAAGAGAAGAATGGAGGAGAAAGGATTGCAGCATGGCCATCCCCTCTTGGGTGTGGTTTCTCACTCTTTTCCTCTCTCTCTCTCCAGTGCATATACATGATGGGAAAAAAAAAAAAAACTAAATAAAGAGATTATCCTGCCAACATGTATAAGCCTAGTAAGAGATAAACTTTCATTGACACTCCATCAGGAAGCTTCCAGGTCTCATGATCTGGGCCAGGGTTCTCAACTGGATTAAATGTGTCTCCAAAAGAAATGGAATTATTTCTGGAGGATATTTTGGTTGTTACAACCTGAGGAGGTGGAGCTTCTACCTTGTGGGTTGAACCCTGGGATGGTGCTCAGCACATAGAGTGTGCAGGATACCTCACAACGCAAATAGTGCAAATGTCAACAGTGAGAGACTGAGAAACGCTGCCCTAGACTAGAATATCTCCAGCTTCACTGTATATAATTAACTTGTGGATCTTCATCAATTTCAGTGCTGAATTGGGAAGTCTAGGAGGGATTCAGACATTCTGCATTTCCAACTATGTCTGTGTTGATGTTGATGTTGCCCAGTCAGTCCTATAAACCACTCTACACAGGTCAAGGCTGTATGGGGCATGGTGTCAGAGTCAGGTGTAAGTATTTTGTTTTCATTTCTTTGTTTCTCTTTTTTTATATTTTTGGTATAGGGCCTGTGCGCTCACTGGAGAGAGTGAGGGAGAGACAAAAAAGGAAAAGTGAGATATCACGCCCTAGGGGGATGATCATGCTACAATCCCTTCTCCTCCATTCTTCTCTTCACATTTTGAGCATGCATGCACACATACCCAGTGTGATTTTCAATTTGCTAGGTCCAGGACTCAAACCAAAGCAGGTCATGTGGGAGTCCAGTACCTTAGTTCTATGCCACCTGCTGATCCCTCTTTAATTTTTACAAAATTCACTGTAGGGCATGTGCCCTCACCGGAGACATGAGATGTGGGGGAAGAGTAAGAAATCATCCCCCATCACGGGTAATGGCCATGCCATAATCCTTTCTCCTCTTTTATTCTCTCAGAATTTGGGGCATGCACACAGACACACACACACACACACACACTGTGTTTTCCAAGCCACCGGGTCTGAGATGTGAATTGCAATCAACTGTGTGGGCTACAGCTACTCTAACCACCAACCAACTGGGTGGCTCAGTGTATTTATTTATTTATTTATTTATTCGTATATACATTCAATCGCATTGTTTAGCTTACAATGTGAGCATTTCAATATGTGAACATTTCTCCCCAGTCCTGTTAATCAAAATATCTTGAGCCAATAATACCACACTTTCCCATCTCGCCAATGCTCTACCTCCATATCCCTTTTCCAAATGTCCTTTCAAATGTCCACATACACCTCATCTGACATTCACACCCATCTCTTGTGTTTGTACAACCATTTGTACAATCAGTTTCAGTCCTAGAGTATTTTCAGGGTGGCTCCTGCAAAAGTCCTACCAAATACCTCCTGTCTAGATTTTGGTGCTCAAATGTTGGTGCTCAGACTCTCATTTAGTTTACACTCACTTATTGAAGCCTTCTCTCATGACTGGAAATGAAACTTTTAGAAGCTGCACCTACCTTAGAGAGTTTATGTGAGAAATATTATTTTAAAGGTCATTGGAAACTACCTGGCACAGAGCACTTACTGAGGTGATAGCAGATATTTAGAATACTTCCCAATTCCCCATTTGCTAAGATCATTGTGACATCAGAAAGATTTCTTGGGGGCCCGGCAGGTGGCATGGTGTTTAAGGTACTGAATTTCCACATGGCTAATCATAATTCAAGTCCCAGATTTGGAGCCTTGAAACTCGAGCTGGGCACATGTGTGTACATGCCCAAAACCCAAGAGGAGAATGGAGGAGAAGGGATTTTGGAGTAGCTATTCTTCCAGGGGGGTGATTTATCACTTTTTCTCTCTTTCTCTGTCTCTCTCCAATGAGTAAACATGCCATATGGGAAAAGCCTAAAGTAAACAGTGTATTCTTGATGGGAAAATTCATTTTGTATGCTATAATGATATACAATGAATGGATGTAAAATAAATAAATTTGAAAATTAAATTTAAAAATAAATAAAATAAAAGAGAAAGAAAGAAAGGCTTTTTAGGGACAAGCAATGAGTCTAGCCTTGCTCTGTTTCAAGAAAATAGCACATTGGGACCAGCAGATAGTGTAATGGCTATGTCACTGGACTCCCATGTAGCCAACTGCGGTTCGAGTGCCAGACCTGGTAGCTTAAAATTCACACTGTGCATGTGTGCGTGCGTGCCCAGGATCCCAAGAGGAGAATAGAGGAGAAGGGATTGCGGCATGGCCATTCCCCTAGGGGGTGATTTCTCGCTTTCTGTCTCTCTGTCTCTGTCTGTCTGGTGAGTGCACACGCTCTATGGCAAAAGCCTCTCCAAAAAAAAAAGAAAAAGAAAGAAAGAAAGAAAGAAAGAAAGAAAGAAAGAAAGAAAGAAAAAGAAAGAAAGAAAGAGAAAGAAAGAAAGAAAAGAAAGAAGGAAAGAAAATAGCATGTTGTGGTCTTGAACTGGGGGAGCCTCCTCTCAGGGACCCATACAGAGAGCAGAAATGGATGATGTTAAACCTCTTATTGGAATGTCTTTATTTTTTTTTTTACATTAAATCACTGTATATCTCTACAGCATATGAAGTGAATCTTCCCAGCATAAAAACACTACATGTCAGTCCAGTAAAATACATTACTATTCACATTATCATCAACAAATAATTTTCCATTTTAGTGTCTGTAAAAAAGAGGCATTGTATGTCCTCACTTAATATACAGTGAGGAAGAAACTGAAAACTTGTAAGGTATAAAAGCATGTAGAGGGACCAGCAGTTAGCATAATGGCTATGTCGCTGGACTCCCATGTAGCTGACCACAGTTTGAGTCCCAGACCTGGTGGCTTAAACTCATGCCAGGTGCGTGTGTGTGTGAGCCCAAGATCCCAAGAGGAGAATGGCGGAGAAGGGAATGCAGTGTGGCCATTCTCCCCAGGGGGTGATTTCTCACTTTCTGTCTCTGTATCTCTAAATAAAATAAAATAAAATAAAACTTTCCAAAAAAAAGCATGGAGAGCAGCAACTGTGGATACTAGAGACAGTGTGGGAGGGAGGAAGGTGGGCAATGGAAGGTAAGAGGGAGGGAATCAAGAGGAAACATAAAGCAAAACATTTATTGCGATCACTTCTTATGCAGCAATATCTCACTGTAACAATAATCTATGCAACAGAACTAAAGACAATCAGAATAATCTGATGCTTCTTACTTGTTGGCAATTCTTCAGATAATTGAAGGCAGTATTCTTGAGTACCTGAATATTCATTTTTATTGACAATAACTAAATTAAAAAGAGACAACCTTTGAGATTCCTTTTTAGATTACCAGGACAATTTAGGGGAACATGTGTGGTTTTTACAGTAATAAGTTGTGACTCTAAAACACAAGTCTCTATACTCAAGGGCAATATTGGAGAAAAGCTGAAAAATTTATCTGAGTCATCATTTTTTCATCATGAAGTTGGAAGCGAGTTTGAAGTATAAAAGAAATGAAGAGAGGCCAGCAGATGGCATAGCGGTTAAATTGCTGGACCCCACATGGCCGACCACAGTGTGGCTTGAAACACACTGGGCACATGTGTGTGAGTGCTCAAGATCCAGGGAAAATGGAGGGGAAAGGATTGTGGTGTGGGCATCTCTCCTGAGGAGTGATTTATTGCTTTCCCTCTCACTGTCTCTCTTTTTCTCTCTGGCGACTGTGCACACCCTAGGGCAAAAACCTCTAAATAAATAAATAAGTAAAAAGAAATTAAGAAATTGATTATTGAGGGGACCAGTAGGTGGCGCCGTGGTTAAGGCAATGGACACTACCACATGGCTGACCACGATTCAAGTCCCAGACCTGATGGCTTGCTTTCTCACTTTCTCTCTGTCTTACTCTGGTCAAATTAAAACAAATGAATGAGTAAATAAAATTAAATAATTCTTCAAAAATAAAGAAATTGATTATTGAGTAAATACAGATACTGCTCACTTTGTAAATTTTCATGTGTAGGACAAAATTTTTTAAGGGAGGGATATTTGTTAGAACAATAGAAGGAATCATATTTGTAAGCTATACTGGAAATTTTAGAGCAGACACAAGATGATACAGTGTAATAACAAAGAATATGACATCAAGTCCGTCACTCCCATGAATAAACCTACATATCCAGACACTAAACTTCCACATGTCGATGGGTAGATGTACCTCATCAAACAAATGTTCCATAGCAATTCAAAGTATGATTGAAAATGTAATATTGGAGGCCAGCAAGTGGCATGGTGATTAAGGTGCTGGACTCTCACATGGCTGACTGCAGTTTATCAGACCTGGGAGCTGGCCTTCTCACTTTCTCTTTCTCTCTCTCTGTCTGTCTCTCTCTGCTCAAATAAAAAAAAATGATAATAATAAGTAAAATTGAATAAATAATTTTTAAAAAGAAATGTAATGTTAACCAAGGCAAGTCAGACTGTGAAAGATAGATATTGTATGTCTCCTCTTAATATATACCAAATGTCTGCACTCTATGGAATAAAACAAAAGATTGGAAGGTAGAATAGCAGGTAGGAGAACTGAAGATGCCAGAGATAATATAGGAAGGGGTGGGTCATTAGTGGTAAGGAAGGGATCAGGGAAAAAATAAATAATAGACACAAAAAATTAAAAGTTATTTGTTGATGATAATGTAAATTAATGTTGATAATATATTATCTTTGATTTGACTTATATGCACTGCATTCATACTGGTAAAATCATTTTGTACACTGCAAATATGTATGGTGATTTTGTTTTTTCTGGTGTGATTTTTTTTATTTAATTATTATATTTTATACTAAATTTAATCACATATGTCTTTAAGTGTAAAACATTTCTTTTTCCAGGATGATTACCATGCATATGAGTAAAGACAAAGACATTACTATCCACATCATCATCAAATAGCCTTGCATTTTTTAGACAATGATTATTATTATTATTATTTATTCTCACTATTTTTTAAACATTCAATCACTATACATCATTTGACTTGTCAAGAGAATTTACCCAACATGAAATTCTTCTCAGACCAGTCCAGTAGAGAATACTATACATGTTATCACCCACAGGTAATAAACCATTTCTGTGCCCCACAAACAGCATGCCTATTTGTTCTCTTACAATTCTTCTTTATACTTTTCTTTCCTCCACCCCCATTCCACACTGTCTTCAGCATCCATAACTATTTTCACTGCTTTTATGCCCTCCAGTATTTCAATCTCTACCATGGAGTGTGGATAGTCAGTATATATTAAGTGGAGACATACAATATCTTTCTTTCATAACCTGGCTAGCTTCACTCAGCAATAAATCTTCCATATTCAACCACTTTCTATAAGATGCCAGTGTCTTATTGTTTTTTTTTTTATGGCTGCATGGTATTCCATAGAGCAAATATGTATGGTGATTTTTAAAAAAAGAAAAGAAAAGAAAAGAAAATGTTACTCTGTTATATTTAGGATCATCTCTGACATGGAGGTCATTTTAAGTCAATTGATTCATGCAAAAATGTTTCTCTATGTAGACCACCTGAAACATATATTGGATCAGGGGAACTAGCAGTTAGCATAATGGCTATGTCACTGGGCTCCCACGTAGTTGACCATGGTTCGCGTCCTGGACCGGTGGCTTAAAACTCATGCCGGTGCGTGTGTGTGCATGCCCAAGATCCCGAGAGGAGAATGGAGGAGAAGGGATTGCGGCGTGACCATCCCCTCGGGGGGTAATTTCTCACTTTCTGTCTCTATGTCTCTCTCTGTCTGTCTGGTGAGTGCACGCGCCCTATAGCAAAAAAAAAAAAATACTCTAAAAAAAAAACCCAAACATATATTGGATATTGGATCAGCAATTTTCTTTCCTCCTCTTTAACAAGGAATCAAATAGGCATTGTGGCTATTGAGCTGGAAAGGGAACAAGAACCTAATGAGAATAAAATTCCACCACTAACTAAAAAACACACTATTCATTATAAGCAAGAGTAGTTAAGGTAATTACATAGAAATAAATGAGCATTGCACCATGAAAATCTGTAGTCTCAAATATTCATCTACCATAAAATTATATTAAAACCTTGTAGTTGCCAAGCATACTTTGTTTCATAAGACTAATATGACTCATCACAATAAGGTTAAATTTTTTAGAGGTTTTTGCCATATGGTATATGTGTTCACCAAAGAGAGAGACAGACCATGAGAGAGAAAGTAAGGAATTCCCCCCCAGGGGAATGGCCACACAGAAATCCCTCCTCCTGCATTCTTCTCCCAGGATCTTGGGCACACACACGTGGTGTGATTTCCAAGCCACTGGGTCCGAGACTTGAACCATGGTTGTCCGTGTGGGAGTCCAGAAGCATAACTCATACACCATCTGCTGGGCTCTATGTTGTATTTCCCTTGTCCTAAATGCTTGAGACCAGAAGCATTTCATGTTCCAGGTATTATTGTCTGATTTTTCCATATTTGAGTAAGCATAATATGATATCTTCAATACTGGATTCAAATCTAAACACAAAATTCAGTTATGTTACATCTACACATAATACACAAAGCCTGAAGGTAATTTTAAAGCAATCTTGCTGTATTAAAGTGTTTTGTTTTGTTTTTTGAGAGATTTTTTCTATATGGCACATTCACTCACCAGAGAGACAGAGAGAAAAAAGTGAAAAATCACCCCCCTACCAAAGAGAATGGCTATATTGCAATCCCTTCTCTAACCTCTTTCTAGAATCTTGGGTGCACAAGCACACATACTTGACTTGAGTTTCAAACCTCCAAGTCCAGAACTCAAACCATGGTCAACCATGTGAGAGTCCAGCACCTCAACCACAACACAACCTGCTAGTCCCAGTTGTAGTACAGTGACTTATCACATGAGGTCAGGTACAAATTTTCCATTTATTGCTTCATGTCAGTGCTCAGAAAGTTTCAGATTCTGAAGCATTTCAAATTTCAGATTTTCAGAACGATATTCAGCTTGTTTGAGAAAAGTAGAAAACTTTAAATTGATTTTTTCTTAAGAATTTATGCATATATATATGTATACACACACACACACACATATATATAAACACACACACACAATTTTTGTTATACAGCGTGTATGCTCCCAGAGAGAGAGAAAGACACAGAGAGAAAGTGAGAAAGTATCCCCTGGGGGGATGGCCATGCTGCAAACCCTTCTCATCCAAGCTCCTCTCAGGATTTTGGGTACACGCATGCACACACCCAGCATGAGTTTCAAACTGCTGGGTTTGGGACTCGAACTATGGTCAGGCAGTTGGGACTCCAGTTCCTTAACCAGTACTTCACTCACTGACTCCCAAATTGTTTCTTAAGCTAACTTAGGAATAAACATTGAAACATAGTAAAAATGACAAAGAAAAATTGTTTGATATCAGATAGCAGGAAGATTTATATTTAAAAAAACTATATAATAAATAGCTGAGATAAAAGAAATTTAAGTTCCCGGAAATAAAGAGATTTAGCAAGTTCTACATCTGCAATCTGAGTCAAGAATCACAATTTTTGGCTCAGAGGTTTAGATGCCTGTAATCATATACACTCTTGAAAAATGGTCCTTTTTAATAGATTCTATCTGAGAAATATTTTCAAGGCCCTCTTTATGTCTTTATTCCTTAGGCTGTAGATGAAGGGGTTCAGCATGGAGGTGACCACAGTGTACATCACTGAGGCTGTTGCACTTGAGAGTGAGCTGTGAGTAGCATCAGCACTAAGTAACACACCTAGGCTTGTACAATAAAATAAGAAGACAACTAAGAGGTGAGAGGCACAGGTAGAAAATGCTTTGTACTTCCCCTGAGTTGATGGGATTCCATGAATAGAGAAAACGATCTCAAAGTAAGAGTAAAGAATTCCAGTGAGGGGACCACCACCCAGTAACACAGATGTAAAATACATCACTATGTCATTAAGAAAGGCATCAGAGCAGGCAAGGAGGACCACCTGATTAAATTCACAGAAAAAGTGGGAGATTTCCACCTTTGTACAGAAAGACAGCCGTAACACCATTAAGCTATGTAACAAAGAATTCAGGACACTCAGGGTCCAGGACGCCAGAAGCAGCAACACATAGAGCTCAAAGTGCATGATGATCATGTAGTGCAGGGGGTGACATATGGCCACATACCTGTCATAGGCCATCACGGTCAAGAGACTGTCATCCAACACCACAAAAATGTTGAAAAAGTTCATCTGGGTGATGCAGCCTGCATAGGTGATGACCTTGCTCTGTGTCTGGATGTTCACCAGCATCTTTGGGACTGTGGTGGAAGTGAGACAGATGTCTATGAAGGACAGGTTGGAGAGGAAGAAGTACATGGGAGTGTGCAGATGGGAGTCTGAGATGGTGGCCAGGATGATGAGCAGGTTTCCACACACAGTGATCAGATACAAGGAGAGGAAAAGCCCAAATATGAGGGGCTGCAATTCTGGTTCCTCTGAAAATCCTAATAGAAAAAAATTCTGAAATTTGTGTTTCATTCCCTTGTTCCATTTACTTGATGTGCCCACCAAAAAAGGAGAAAGAGAATATGACACAAGCATGCATGATTCACATTTCAGAAATGCTACCATTTGTAATTAAAAACTTAATTTCTAAAATTTGTGTGTGAACCTTTAAGACATTTCCTTATCTCCTCTAATTAAGAATCTCTCTTTTAGGATCAGCCTTTTCCCAGGACCATGTATTCTACAGAGATTTTTTCATTATCTTTCTTTATTTTTTAAAATTTATTCATTTTCTACATTAATTCACTATACACCATCACAACACACAAATGAATTTTCCATCCAAAATACACTGTGCATTGGCTCAATCAAGCACATCAACATACATGTTCTCAGCAAATAATTTTCCAATGCTTATGTCCTGCATACCTTGCCTTTTGTTTTGCCATCCTTGATTCCCCATCCCCACCCTCTGCTATGTCCCATCCTCTTCCCCCATTGTCCCTGGCATCCATGGTTGCCCTCCATGCCTCCCCCC
>NW_006207221.1:23780-35942 GCF_000334495.1 Tupaia belangeri chinensis
GTCATGCACAGGCCCAGGCCCAGGGGCCACGCGCAGGCCCGGTGGCTACACTCAAGCCCGGCAGCGACACGCTGGCCCGATGGCCACGAGCAGGCCAGTGGCCATGCACAGGCCCGGTGGTCACGCAAAGGCTAGGGGGCCATGTGCAGGCCTGCTGGCCACATTCAGGCCCAGGAGCCACGCGCTGGCCTGGCGGGCACGCGCAGGCCCAGGGTGGACCACGTGCAGCCCCGGGGTGGGCCACGCGCAGGCCTGGGGGCCAAGCGCAGGCCCGGCGGCCACGCACTGGCCCAGCGACCACGCGTAGGCACAGGCCTGGCGGCCACGCGCAGGCCCAGGGTGGACCACGTGCAGCCCCGGGGTGGGCCACGCGCAGGCCTGGGGGCCAAGCGCAGGCCCGGCGGCCACGCACTGGCCCAGCGACCACGCGTAGGCACAGGCCTGGCGGCCATGTGCAGGCCCGGAGGCCACACGCCAACCCCGGAGAGGCAGTGGAATGTGGAGCAGCGCCCCGGCCATGCAGGGCCCAGGGGACCCGCGCAGGTGCCACCGCCGCCACGCTCTTATTTTTCTTTATTTTATGGTTTGTTGCTTACATTCAATCATTGTACCTCTCTATAAGACACTAGATATTTTCAAAGTAAGCATGCATTGCATGATAACCAAATCAAGAACATTACCATAAACATCATTTTTTTCCTAGAGATTTTTGCTGTAGAGTGTATGCATATGCCACAGGGACAATGAGAGACAAAAACAATAAATCACCCCACGGGGAGATGGCCACACCACAGTCCCTTCTCCATTTTTCTCTCAAGATTTTTGGCACACATGCACACATGCCTGGCATGAGTTTGAAGCTGCCAGGTCCAGAACGTGAACCACTGTCAACTGCATGGGAGTCCAGTGATATAACCATTGAGCCATATGCTGGTCCCCCATAAGCATCCTTTTCAATAGAGAACACTGCAATCTTGTATTTAATAAGGGTTTTATTCCCCCTGAGGCCCTCTCACCTACCTTCTACCACCCACTCCTGCCATGTGATTTAAAGTGGAGAGTTATAGAAAGTTTAATGCTAAGCAAAGGAAGTCAGACAATGGAAGATGCACACTGTATATTCCCACTCAACATACACCAAACATCTGTACTCTGTGGTAGAAATTGAGATCTAATAGTATGGAGGGCAAAATATATATATATATATATATATATTATCAGAGACTGTATGTGAGAAGATTGGATAGTATAGGGTGGATGGGGAAGGGCTCAGAGAAGAAATATGTAACAGATATAAGAATGCAAAGTCCACCATTGAAAATTATGTCTATGGTGATACCCTTTATTCGATTGTCACAAACTACATGCATACTTTGAAAAACTATAGTATGTGCTATAGAGATATACAATTAAATGTGAGTGAGAAATTATATGATTGGAGTCAGCAGGTGGCATGGGGGTTAAGGTGCTGGATTCACATGGCTAAGCACAGTTCGAGTCCCAAACCTGGCAGCTTGCTTTTTCACTTTCCCACCCTCTCTTTCTCTGTCTCTCTCTGATAAAATTAAAAAAAAATGATGATAGAAGAAAATTTTATAGTTTTATCAACCAGACTATGGAGAAATGTTCAAATGTTGGAATATTCACTTTGTAATCTAAATAATGTGATTGAATGTATAAAAGAACATGAAATTTCAAAAAAATCTTAAAAATAAATAAATTAATAAATAAATGACTAAAATGAAATAAATCATTCTTAAAAAAATAAATCATACCATTTTTAAAAAAGAATAGTGAGGAGAGATGGTATCAGGGAATCATAAATAACAAAAGTGGCCTGTTTGCTGCTGGTGCTTGATAACACAGGAACTTCCTTTGTCTAGATGTTGCATCTGCACTTTATTAAGTTGGCTACTGAGGTACCCTATACATAGAAAACTATCTCCTTTATTTCTTTATGTTGCCTTGAGTTCTGGTCTCTATAGTTCTGGTCTCTCATGAGTCAACTTTTGGAATAGATTAAATCCATTTCTCCTTACTCTGAAATAAACACTCACCTTAATGGCATGCACACACACACACACACACACACACACGCACACACACATAAACACACACACACAGCATACCATTGCCTCCTGGGGCCTTTTTTTCCCTTTGGCTATAGGGCACGTGCATTTGCCAGAAAGACAGAGAGAGACAGAGAGACAGAAAGTGAGAAATCACCCCCAAGGGGGTATGGCCATGCCACAATCCCTTCTCCTTCATTCTCCTCATGAGATCTTGGGCACATATGCACACGTGCCTGGCATGAGATTAAGACACCGGGTCCAGCACTTGAACCATGGTAGACTACATGGGAATCCAGAGACATAGCCATTACGCTAACTGCTGGTCCCTCCTGGGGTCATCTTAAAGCCATACTTTTCTCATCCCAAGTCACAATGCTTAAAAAGAATGCAGTTCAGCAAGTCATCAATATCAAATACCTCTCCTTGAAACAACATAGAAATGGGACCCAGAAATTCTGTTTGGAAATCTCTCATATACATATAAATTTGTGACTCCATTTAGGACCTGTGTTGAAAGAAACAATTTTTTTTAATCTGTTCAATAAACAGAGAGATGAATTAATTGGACCTAAAAGAAGGAAAAGATCTAACAAACTCAAGTGGTCCCTGAGAGACTAAACAGTGGGACATGGCAGAGGGTTAGGGATAGGAAATCAAGGATGGCAAAAAAAAAAAGCAAAATATACAAGACATAAGAAATGGAAAATTGTTTGTTGATAACTTGTATGTTGATGTGCTTGATTGAGCCAACAGTGTATTTTGGATGGAAAACTCATTTTGTATACTGTAAGGATGTATAGCATATTAATGTTAAAAAAAGAAAAAAAAGTGAAAAAATTAAAATAAATGAACTTCAAAGAAAAAAGAAAGAAAGAAAAATATTTACCTGGTTTTGGAGACATTCTAACTCCAGTTATATTCCCTTAGGATCCAGCAAAAATAATATAAGGTAATTATATTTGTACTGATCAACCATAGTAATTATATATTTCTGGTGTCAACGCACTTACAAATTGAGCATCTTAATAGAAAAAAAATTTATTTAGCAAATGGAATAAATTTTCAATTCAAAAAACATATACATACAGAGGCCAGCAAATGTCATAATGGGTACATCATTGGACCCACACATGCCCAATGGCAGTTCAAGTTATTATATTTGTACTGATCAACCATAGTAATTATATATTTCTGGTGTCAACGCACTTACAAATTGAGCATCTTAATAGAAAAAAAATTTATTTAGCAAATGGAATAAATTTTCAATTCAAAAAACATATACATACAGAGGCCAGCAAATGTCATAATGGGTACATCATTGGACCCACACATGCCCAATGGCAGTTCAAGTTCTGGACCCAGTGACTTGAAACTCACAGCAGACATATGTGTGGGAGTACCCAAAATTCCAATAGGAGAATGGAGGAAAAGGGATTGCAGCATGGCCATCCCCCCTGGGGGGATGATTTTTCACTTTCCCTCTCACTGTCTCTCTCTGTCTCTCTCCAGAGAGTACACACATTCTTCGGCAAAAAGCTTAAAAATATTTATTTATTTTATATGTATATATAAAATATATACATAAAAATATACATATAAAATGCATATATATTATATATATAATAAACACACACACAGAGCCATAATATTGGACATGTTTTACATGCAAGAGTTACAAACTTGTTTTTCCTTCATTTGTTTCAAATTTATCTGACCAATAGATTTTTATGCAGTCTGATAGCAGATGAGGAAGATCCCTTTGTCACATTTTTGTGTGATATCTCTTTTTCATTCTCAGGCTTTTGGTTTTGATCTATCTTTGGACAAACCAAATGTGTGAAAGTAAGTTGAGAATTTATCCAGCCAAATGATGCATAAAAACTTTCTACATTTGTAAAGCAATGAAGGGAACCAACCAAAACCAGTATTTGATGTGGCTAAGCTATATTGGTAAACTGTCCAATTTATTTCCTCCTAAATTCACTGATAATTACACAAAATAAATGACAAACATCAAAATTTATTATGTTTTGAAGAATACAATAAATAATTAATTAATAATAAATAAAGAATAAATAAAGAATAATAAATAGATAAATAACAAGAAAGAAAGAAAAGAAAGGAAAAAGAAAAGGAAATAAATAGTTAAATAAATAAATAAAATAAAATCTCTAAACCCTGGTCCAGGTGGTGGAGGAGTGGTTAAGACAGCTGGATCCTTCATGGCTGACTGTGTTGTTCAATAAATAATTAATTAATAATAAATAAAGAATAAATAAAGAATAATAAATAGATAAATAACAAGAAAGAAAGAAAAGAAAGGAAAAAGAAAAGGAAATAAATAGTTAAATAAATAAATAAAATAAAATCTCTAAACCCTGGTCCAGGTGGTGGAGGAGTGGTTAAGACAGCTGGATCCTTCATGGCTGACTGTGTTGTTTGAGTCTTTGATTCAGCAGCTTGAAAAACACTATGTGAGCAAATACAAGTACACCCAAAATCCCAGAGAGAGAGAGATGGCAGAGAAGGGCTTATGGCATGACCATTCTCCAAGGGAAGTGTTTCCTCACTTTCCCCTTCTGTCTCTCTGTCACTCTCTCTCTCTAGTGAGTGTATGCCTTTTGACAAATTAAAAACAAACAAAACCAGCAGCTGGTATAGTAGCTAAGACTCTGGACTCTCACATGGTCAATCATGGTTTAAGTCATGGACCTGGCAGCTTGAAACTCACACCTGGCACATGTATTTGTGTGCCCAAAAATCCTGAGAAGAAAATGAAGGAGAAATGATTGCAGCATAGCCATCCCCCCTAGGAGGTGATTTTTCATTTTCTGTCACTCTGGTGAGCATAAATCTCTTAAAAATCTCTCCAAACAAACAAACAAAAAACACTTTTTAAAACCCACTATACCAAAGAGAGTTAGCACAGACAATTTGTCACAGAGTGACAAATAACTGATGCAAAAACACATTCAGCCCCACGAGTAAAGAAAAAATTATTTTTATCATCATAATCTTGTTTATATTACCTTGAATTGCATATAACTTTACAGTGTATTACATTGCTTTTTCAAAAGGGAATGCCGTGCATGTCAGTCAATACAGGGACATTAATCCCCCCACTTCATCATTCAATATCTTTTCATTGTTTTTCCCAATCAATATTATTATTATTACAATTATTTTTTTAAACAGTCAATCACTATTTCTCATTTTGCTTGTAAAAAGACTGATAAAAATTTGAAACTAAAGGTCATTAGCATATCACCTTTGGTCTATTAAATAAATTTTTATTTCATGTTCATACTCAGTATGAGACAAGATAATTGAAATACATGCCTCATGGACTGCTGTTTTAAGACAGTATTCAGAAGTAATTCATTAGCCCGGACCTTTCTCATCAGTATCAAAACATACTTTAAAATGCCCCACCTTAAAATGAAAGAAATACCTTCTCTTCCACCAATACCCTTACTTTTGTGAATGCCCTATTTCCCCTCCATCTAATTGCAAAGATGCTTGAACCTATGTTTTACTTTTTCTGGGACCATTTAAGTTTCCCATTTCCTTTTCTAATTGTGCTTCTATGATCATCACTTCATTGTCAATAATCACCCTTGGTTGCTGAGTCCAAGCTCAATTGTCTGTCTGGCATTATAAATAAATATTGAGTGAATTCATTGATCAAGTAAACAAGTAAACAAGCAAACAATAACAGCAATCTCTCCATTTGGGCTAGCTAGGCTGCATTTGCTCTCAGGTGACCGCAGGTATATGTCACAGCATCCGTTCTCTCTTATCTTTTCCTGCAGTGCCCACTAAGCTCCTGGACTCACCTTGAGGAATTTTCTTCAAAAAAGGTTTCTGAGGACCAGCAGGTGGTGTGATGGTTAAGACACTAGACTCCTATATGGTCAACAAAAGTTCAAGTCCTGGACCTGGTGGCTTGCTTTCTCACTTTCTCTCTCGCTCTCGCTCTCTCTCTCTCTCTCTCTCGCACATGCCCTGTTGCAAATTAAATAATAATAAATAAAATTAAATAATTCTTTATTAAAAAAGAAGAAAGTTTATTTTCAGAAGTGCTAATTCCTACCAGGATATCTGATGATGGAGACAAGAACCCTGACCCAAGTCAAAACAGCAAGAAAAGGTCAAGCATTGGTACCTGAGCCAGAATTAAGTCGCCAAAGGAAGTAAACCTGCCCCACACAGCCCAAGTTCACACTACTGAGGAGCAGCAGTGGAAGAGGTATTTATAGCACCCCAGGTCTGCGCATTAGATATATTTCCCCTTGTTACTCCAACCTTGAGTACATAATTTCCCTGGTGGATATTGTTCTGTTCCAGAAAAAATTTTCTTCCTCCTTATTCTGTGTTCCCAAGGCACCAGGTTAAATATCATGGGAATCCAGTCTTTATTCCTCCTTCTCCATGAACTCACCTGCCTCCCAGAGATCTAACCTCCTAACACCTAATCCCAACCCTAAGTTAGTTTCCTTTAAAGTCTAAAACTGAGGAAGACTATCTTGACCAGGTTCCTCACATTTCCAAAGATTTGGCTTATGGTAAGAACATCTCCCTTGATGTCCTCAGAAAATGCTAATCACTTCTTCAGAAAGGGGGAGAATTCTTTCCTTACTATAAAGCCATGGGTTCATATATCTTTTGGCTTCATGATTTTTTTTTTCATTTTTGCTATAGAGCATGTGCACTTGCTGGAGACAAACAGGGAGAAAGAGAGAGAGAGAGTGAGAAATCACCTCCCAGAGGGGATAACAGTGATGCAATTCCTTCTCCTTGTCTCCTCTCAGGATTTTGGGCATGCATACACAAGCACCCAGCTTGATTTTCAATCTGCCATGTCCAAGACTTTAACCACTAAGCCAGTCACGTGGGATCTAACAGCCTTAACCTCTGGGTCACCCACTGGCTCAAGACTTCATGATGCTTTTGCTAATGCATTTTTAAAATTTTGTACTTATAGAAGCCAGCAGGTAGTATGGAAGTTAAAGTGCTAAATTCCCACATGGCTGACTGAGTTTCTAGTCCCAGACCTGGTGGCTTGCTCTCTCTCTCAAACACATGTTCCATATAGAACATTTAAAATAATAATAAATAAATAAAATTAAAATAATAAATACAACTAAATTAATAATTCTTTTAAAAATACATTTAGAAGAAAAATACATAGGCAAAGCGTTATGGGACAAAGAAATGTGATATTATCTGTTGAAGATAATTTTATAGTTTTATCAACTGGACTAGGGAGAAATGTTCTCATGTTGAAATATTCACTTTGTAAGCTAAATAATATGATCGAATATATAAAAGAAAATGAAATAGAAACAATTTTTTAATTAAAAAAGATATATAGATATAGCCAAGTGAGCAAATAGATGCCAAAATGAGAAAAGTGAGAAAAAATACTGCCTCATCTGCTATCAAATAGTATTACAAAGTAATTGCTCATATAAACATGGAATAGGCAAAAGAGAAGTGTCTTTTATTTCATACAAAATATGTTCAACTTGGGGCCAGCAGGAGACATGGCAGTTAAGGCAATGAATTTCCACCTACATGGTAGACTATGGTTCTGGTCCCTGACCTGGCATCGTGAAAATGATGCCAGGGGCATGTGCATCATGCCTAAAATCCAGAGAGGAGAATGGAGGAGAAGGAACTGTGGGCTAGCCATCCCCTCTAGGGCAGTGATTTCTCTGTTTCCATCTCTTTTCATCACTCTCTTCTCTCTCCAGCAAGCACAAGTGTCTTATGGTGAAAATCTAAAAAGAAAAAAAAAAGTCCACTTTTGCTAAACTTCACTTCCTTTTGTGAATTGTTGGTTTATCCCCTTTGGCTACTTTTCTCTTGGGTTATTCAATCTATAAGGCATTTGACACTATAAAGATATCACTACATTGTTTTGGTTTTCCTTATAAATCAGAAATTATAAAATAATAGTACTACTTTTTTCCCTCTTTTCTTATTTTTTCCCAGATGACTTGGTGGTTAAAGCAGCTGAATCTCACATGGCTGACTGTGCAATTCAAGTCCTGGATCCAGGGGTTTAAAAATCAAATTGGGCACATGTGTGTGCACGCCCTAAGTCTTGAGAGGAGAATGGAGAAGAGATTGCAGCTTGGCCATTCCCTCTGAAGAGTGATTTCTCATTTTATCTCTCTGGCAAGAGCACACACCCTGTAGTAAGCTCAAAAAAAAATTATATATATATATTTTTGTTTATACATTTATATATTTTAGATATTTATATATAAATGTATATAAGTACATAAAAATCTTCTCTCGTGACTTAACTCTTCTGAGTCCCATTTCTGCAAATGTAGAATGAGTTTGCAAATAGTATGACCAACCTGGCAGAACAAAAATGTGTCAAAATTAAATGAGAAAAAAACATATTGAAGTTTGGACTTCAGTTCATGGTACATGAGACGATCTACTTACAATGACCAAATGTTTCACAAATAAAGGACTAAATAACCATTCTTTTTTTTTAAAAAAAAAGGAATTATTTATTTAATCTTATTTTTAAAAATTTGCTATAGGGCACATTCACTCTCCAGAGAGAGACACAGAGAGAGAGGGAACGTGAGAAAGCAAGCCACAAAGTCCAGGTCTCAAACCATGGTTGGCCATGTAGGAGTCCAGCACCTCAACCACCACACCACCAACTTGCCCTTAAATGACCACTCCTCACTTATGTAGCAAGCAAAACAAAACCAAAAAAGTTCTCCTAAGTGCTGTGTGAAAAGTACCATGAAGCCAAAGATTGTAACAACTACACATGGTTTTACAATATCTGAACACAATTATCTCCCACCGAAGAGGGAATAACAATTTCCTGGGTTTAACAGCTTTCAGTATTGCAAAGATTTGAAGGACCTAGGAAAGAAAGGTTCTATGGTCTTAGACTTTGAAGAAAATTTTATCTCACAGTTGGCAACAGGTACTAGTGAGGTCAGACCCCTGGAGGCAAGAGAATTCACACAGACTGAGTAATAAAGACTGGATTCTTCTGGATTTTAGCTGGGTCACTTGAGAACAGAGAATTTGCAGGAAATTTCTCTTTTATTTTGAGGCCAGTGTCCCAAGGGGAATTAGGTGCATAATAAGCAGAGATCGAAGCTTTTAATATTTTCCCTGCTATTATTTGTGTACAAACTTGGGCTGGATGGGACATGGTTGATTGTTTTGTAGTCTTCGGTCTGGTTAGAAGACCAAAGCTTGATTCCTTTTTATTCTCTTTTCTGGAGATGGAGCTTCAGTCTTCATTTTCAACTATCCAGGGAGGAATTTTCACTTCCACATAGACACCTTCCTCTCAGAGACCACACTTAAGTGAGTCTTAGAGCCCAGTAGGAAAGGTTCAAAGAGAATAGAAACTGAGACTGTTTACCTGAAGTCGCCTGAGAGCCATAGCAATCCAGCCCAAGCCAAGAGATAGATGTGTTTGGTGGTCTTGACTCACTAATTATTTATAACTAATTTATTTGTTAAAAAGAAGTGTGTCTGGGGCCAGCTGGCAGCATAGTGGTGAAGGCACTGGTCTTCCACATGGTCAACTATGATTCAAGTCCTGGAACTAGAAGCCTTCTCTCTCTTTCTCTCTCTCTCTCTCCCCTTCCCCATCTCTGATGAGTGTACATGCTCTGTAACTAATTTTAAAAAAATAATAATGATAAATAAAATTAAATAAATAATTCATTTTTAAAGGTATGTATGTTCAAAGTGGATAAATATAGAGGACTTGAGCAAAGTGAGCCAGAGTTTGAAAGATACCTATTGTATATCTCCATTCAGTGTGTACCAGTATGTCTGCACTCTAAGACAAAAAAGGAAAGATCTAAACATATGATAGGAGGGAAGATAAGTGTAGATGCAAGAGGCCGAAAGGGAGTGAGTAGGTGATAGAGACTGGGTGGGAGGGGCAAAGGGAAAAAGTATTTGACAGGCAAAAGAATGTATTTAAAGTTCTCTGTTGAAAAAAAATTATGTAATTTTGGTTTTATAAAAATCTTTAAAATAATAAAGAAAAAAATAAGAGAAAAAGAGGTGTGTCTGTTAGCCTTAATAATGCAAGGATTATTGTTGACAGTTAAGTGATGGGAACAAAAGTTCAATTAAATGAGACCAAAGAAAGAAAGGGATACTAAAGTTGTTCTAATAAAGTTAGGACATTTGAGTTTTGTAGTTATAGAAGTAGGAAAGTTGTGGAGGAATGTGTAATTCATTTAGGATTGTTAAATTTTAACTTCAAGGTGGGTGTAATTTTCCATATTCTTTATTAGAAAGAAGCAAGCCAATATATTGCTTGTGAATATCACTTTGCAACAGTAGTTCATAAGACATACATTTCACAGAATCTTCTCTCATGTAAGTCACAGGAAAAGATCAATTTAATTGTATATGTCAAAGTGGAAATACTAAGAATTTCTTCTTGCCATTATTGTCTTTCTGGTAAGGCTGGATATATTTATGGATCTGTTCACCTTTGACTTTCTCTATTGGAAAAATCTGTGCATGTCTTTGCTTTTGTTTTGGGTCTTAGTATTTTAGAATTTTAGTGTGTTTGGTTTTTTGTCTTGTTTTGTTTTTAAATCATATTTTGACTATTACAATCTGTATATTCGTCCAAAGTTAACTTCAGCATCATTGTAGTTTTCTTTTTTAACATTTTTAAAATTTACATTTAATCACCATCCAGCTTTACATAGTACAACATGGTTTTTCCCAGCATGAATACAGACTATATTAGTTATGTCAACGATATTGTCATATATCTTCATTCTTTTGATAGTATTTTTTTAACAATACTATCAATGGATTGGAGTTTTTTACACCAACTTCGCTAAACATCATTCAATTATTTTATGTATGTATGCTGGGGAACTGTGTGAAAGTTTATAAATTGTATACGACCATATTTATTAGCTGGTTATACTGTATACTCATCCTTCCCCCACCTTTTATTAGCATAAATAATTATTATGCTTATTAGAGAAGAAGGTTCCACATGGCTCCAGAGAACTAGATATTTCAGGGAATGAAGATTTTCTACTGATAATTCTGCCTCCAGCAAATGAGCTAGCAGCAGAAAAGGCCGAGCCTTCAGAAGAAGGTTCCACATGGCTCCAGTGAACTAGATTTTTCAGGGAATGAAGATTTTCTACTAATAATTCAGCCTCTAGCAAATGAGCTAGCGGCAGAAGAGGCCAGGCCTTCAGAAGAAGGCTTCATATGGCTCCAGAGAACTAGATATTTCAGGGAATGAAGATTTTCTACTGATAATTCTGCCTCCAGCAAATGAGTTAGCGACTGAGCTTCAAGAATTTGAAAGAAACACATCATATGGCTCCAGAGAACTAGATATTTCAGGGAATGAAGATTTTCTACTGATAATTCTGCCTCCAGCAAATGAGTTAGCGACTGAGCTTCAAGAATTTGAAAGAAACACACCATCCATCAGATGACAAGAAATCACTGCCAGATCACAAGAAATATGGGAAAACAAGAAAATACCTCTCCTCCAAGGGAAAAGAGTAACTCCTCTTCATCCACAAGCAGTTTGGTGAAAATCATGGAAATGTCTGATAAGGAATTTAGAGCATTCGTAATATCAAAGCTAACAGAGATAGAAGAGAAGAGAGATAATGAACTGCTAAAGAGAAAGGAAAAAAGAAGTTGACGAGTTCCAAGAGATGAGGAAATTCTTCCAAGATCTAAAAGAGGAATTACACACTTTACAAAAGACTCAAACGGAACTGCTAGAGATGAAGTCTATAATACAAGAAGCAAAAATCTCCCTGGAAAGTATTAAAAGCAGACTAGATCATTCAGAAAATAGAATCTCAGATGTAGAAGAGAAAATGTCTGGCCTAGAAAAATCCACCATGAAGACTGAGAAAATGGCCCAAAAATTTGAGAATAATATGAAAGAAGTACTGGATACCATCAAACATCCAAATATCCGGAGAATTGGCATTCCAGACGGTGAAGAGACCCATAAGGGCATTGATAATCTATTCCATGAAATCCTGCAAGAAAACTTTCCAAACCTAGAGAGGCATTCGAA
>NW_006207221.1:36479-85933 GCF_000334495.1 Tupaia belangeri chinensis
TTATTTTTGAGAGAGAGAGATTTTTGCTGTAGGGTATATGTGCTCACCAGAGTAACAGAGAGAAAGTGAACAATTACCCTCCAGGGGGGTATGGCTGTGCTGCAATCCCTTCTCCATTTTCCTCTCAGGATTTTGGACATTCACATGTACTTGGCATATTTTCTAAGCTACTTGATCCAAGACTCAAACCTTACAGTCAGCCATGTGGAATCCAGCCACCTTAACCCCATGCTATCTGGTTGGCCAGAGGGATGCCTTTGACATAAAAATCTACATAATTCCACTTTACTAATGTATCTGGAGTGTACAAACATGTCTATTACTACTTGTAATTCTTTGGCTGAACCTCCATAATGCTGTCCATAATGGTTTCACTAATTTACATTTCTACTATCAATGTATAATATTCAAAGTATTGAATCAACCAAAACGTCTATCAACAGATGAATAGATAAAGAAATGTGATATATATAAATATATACACACATACATTTTAAATACCATATGATCTCATTCATAAATAGAATCTAAGGGGAAATATATCTCACTGAGGTTTAGAGTGAAAAAACAGCTACTAGAGAGTGAGGAGAATGCTAGATGAGGAGCAGTGAGTCAACAGGTGCAATGTATCTGTTAGGAGAAATAGGTTCAGATAGTCTAATAGGCAGTGAGGTAACAAAGTTAATAATAATGCATGGTAAAAATCAACTCAAAGTGGATCAAAGATCTAAACCTAAAACCTCAAATATTATATTATATTATATATAATTTAATACCATTTAGCCATAAGAAAAGGATGAGATCCTACCATTTGCAACAACAGGAATGAACCTTGAAGGTATTATGTTAAGTGAAATAAGCCAGGTCCAAAGAGGTAAAAATACCACGTGATCTGACTCATAAATAGAATCTAAAGGGAAATTGATCTCACTGAGTTTGAGAATGAAAAAAACAGCTACTAGAGAGTGAGGAGAATGTGAGGATAGGGAGATGAAGAGCAGTGAGTCAACAGGTGCAATGTATCTGTTAGAAGAAATAGGTTCAGATAGTCTAATATGCAGTGAAGTAACAAAGTTAATAATAATGCATGGTAAAAATCAACTGAAAGTGGATCAAAGATCTAAACCTAAGACCTCAAACTATAAAACTACTGGTGGAAGGATCAGCAGTTAGCATAATGGCTATGTCACTGGACTCCCATGTAGTCAACTGTGGTTCGAGTCCTGGACCGGTGGTTTAAATTCACGCCGGTGTGTGTGTATGCATGCCCAAGATCCTGAGAGGAGATGGAGGAGAAGGGATTATGGCATGGTCATTCCCCGTTGAGGGTGAGTTCTCACTTTCTGTCTCCCTCTGTCTTTCAGGCATTCACCCTATAACAAAAAACCTATCCAAAAAAAAAACTAATGGTAGAAAACACTGGGAAAAATATGAGATATGTTGGGGTAGGCAAAGACTCTTAAAGAAGACCACCAGAGCACAGGCAACAACCTAAAAAATAGACAAGTGGTATTACATCAGATGAAGAAGTTTTTGTGTAGCACAATAATTAGTGTGAATCGACAACCCTCAGAATGGGAGAATATTTTTGTAAACAGTGTCTCAGATAAGGGCTTGATAACTAGAATACACAGGGAACTCAAGTGGCTTACCAAAAAATAAATGACTAACCCAATTAAAAGATGGAAAAAGGATCTGAATAAACAATTATTTAAGGAAGACACAAATAGCCAAAAAGCATACAAAAAGAAAGTTCAACATCCTTCATCGTAAAGGAGATGCAGATCAAAACCATGATGAGATACCACCTAACCCCAGTCAGAATGGCAAAGATTAAAAAAATAATAAATGATAAATGCTGGCGGGGGTTGGTGAATGGGGAACTCTTCTACACCACTAGTGGGAATGTAAATTTGTTCAGCCAGTGTGGAAAACAATACGGAGGCTCCTCAAAGACCTACAAGTAGAACTACCATATGATCTAACGATTCCAATCCTGGGTATCTACCCAAAAAATAGAATGCTTAGTCGGAAAAGTGCTTGCACATCTATGTTTATTGCAGCATCATTCACAATTGCTAAGACATGGAAGTAACCGAAATGTCCACATACAGATGAATGGGTTGAAAAAGTATGGCACATATATTCTATGGAATACTACTCAGCCATAAAATGCAACAAGAGCATGACATTCAATAGAAAGTGGCTCTTGTATTTTATTAATTTTGTTGCAAAGGCATCCTCAAACTGAAAGGGATAATCTTCTAACTATGATCTGACCATTGAGGTCTCCCTCTGAATGAGTGACTTTAGAATATATGAACTCAGGCCAGCAGGTGTTGTGGAGGTTAAGGTGCTGGATCCCACAAGGCTGACTGCATGGTTTGAGTCCCACAATCAGAGGCTTGAAAAACATCCTGTGTGCATGCCCCAAATCCAGAGAGAAGAATGGAGAAGGGATTGTGGTATGGCCACTCCCCTTGGGGGGTGGGTGATTTCTCACTTTCCTTCTCTCTCTATTTCTGTTTGTCTCTCTCCAGTGACTACACACACCCAATCACAAACTCAAAAAGAAAAAAAAGAAAAAGAAAAAGAAAGAAAAGAATGTATGACTCCAGGTTGTCTTGCTCTGAAAACTGCTCTCAATCCAAAAAGAGCATACACCCACATGTACACACACATGCACACACACATGCACACACCACCATGGTCCTCTGGAGTCATGTTACTGTCATGACTTTCTCACCTGGCCACATTGATCAGGTAACTAGTGTATACAGGATAGCTGGCCAGATTGGAGGTGGGGTATTATCTTCCCCCTAATGTAGAAATACCACCCCAAAATTCCAGGTTGTAAGCCTCAGGTAAACTCATAAACAAGGGGCTAAATTTTGTTACATTTGTTAGTTTCTGCCCTGGGTTTAAAGAAACGCACACATACACACACAAAAAAATTCCAAATTAATGAACACAGTAAAAAGAACAGAGGGTAATGAAATAAACACAAGAGAGAATAAGATCTGATAAATTTATTAGATCATTTATTAGAAAGAGATCTAAGAGACTGGATGGAAGAAAAAGCTTACTTAGACTTCCAAAGTTTTATCTCCTTGCTGGCCAGAAAATATATGAGCAAAATAACTGTACCCAGGAGTGTGGTCACCATGTTCTTCTCAGCAATCTCCTTTACCAGGAGCAGGTCAAAAATCATTTTGGTGAAAATGAGAAGCCAAGGCGGGACCATTATTCCTTCAACACCAAGAGAAAGCGACTGTGGGAGAAACTAACTTATCTTGCATTATGATCCAATTGTGAGCCAAAAAGCCCACTTCATGGAACAGAAACAAAAATACACTCTCTCTGAACAATGGGTCAAAAATTAAATTGATTTGTTAATGAGAAAACTGAGGGAGGGGATACTGATTCACAAATCCTGTAGTGTGTAATGAAAGAAGGGGAAATGGTATGGAATCTCTGCCTTCAGTGATTCGAAGGCCATTGTGAAGGAAAATGAAGCAGTGATAGTTCTTCATAATAAGACAGATATCACTTCTTCACATTTACTATTATTTCTGGATATTTTTTATCACCCTTAATAAAAAATATTAAAATTTAAAACAGCAGTTGGCACAATGACTATGTCGCTGCACTCCTATGTAGTTGACCATGGTTCAAGTCCCAGACCCGGTGGCTTAAACTCACACCGGGCACCTGTGTTTGTGCCCAAGATTCCAAGAGGAGAATGGAGGAGAAGGGATTGGGGGCTGATTTCTCACTTTCTGTCTCTCTGTCTCTCTCTTTCTGGCAAGTGCTCAAGCCCTATAGCAAAATCCTCTCAAAAAAATTAAAAGTAAAAACTGGGTATATGAACTCAGGTCAGCAGGTCACATGGTGCTGAACTCCCACATAGTCTACCATGGTTTGAGGCCCAGACCTGGAAGACGTCTTTCTCACTTTTCTCTCTCTTTCTGTCTCTCTCTGAAGAGCACAGGTGCCCTGTAGCAAACTTAAAATTACAATAATGATGATAAACAATAATTAAATAGAATAATCTTTTCAAAAAATTATACTATACCCTTAAAATATGTACAATCACTATATATCAATAAATATTTTACAATCACTCTGACCCCAGCATACAAAGCAAAGATTTGTGCGTTATTCAATAGAAAAAGTAAAGGGCTAAGAGAACTGCAAATATGTTTAGTTTCATAGGTAAGGAAATAATTGCAAACCTAGACTCCTAAGTACACCCCCTTTTTGCCTATTAAGCAATTTTCTTCATGTGGGTTACCCAGAGTAAGAGAAGATAGTTCACAATGTGTTTGTCTTAAATTGCTGTTCCAAGGTAATACATAAAATAAAATCTTTACTATGAATCTGTCTCAATATAGAATTGTACTCAAATATGTCTCTTCTTGAAAAAGAAAAATCTGACTACCATACAACCTAGTAATTCCACTCCTGGGTATTTATACAAAGACTAGAGAAACACTGTTGGAAAAACATTTGCACATCTTCATTTATTGCAGCATTATTCATAATTGCTAAGACAAGGAATCAGCCCAAATGCTCAAGGACAGGGGACTTGATTGAAAAAATGAGGAATATATACACTATTGAATTCTATTCAATCATAAAAAAGAGACAATGATATTTGATACAAAGTGAGTAAATAGGGAAGATTTAATGCTAAGTGAAGTAAGTCAAACTATGAAAGAGAAATGCATGTTCCCAGTTAATATATACCAAATGCCTCCACGCTATGGCAGAAACGGAAAGATTGGAAGGTATAATAGCAGGGAGGGCAACTGTAGCTACAAGAGACAGAATAAGAAGGAGTGGGTAACAGGTGACAGGAGTGGGGTCAGCAGGTGGCATGGTAGTTAAAGCATTAGACTCACATATGGTCATATGTAGTTCAAGTTCTGGACCTGGAACTTGCTTCTTCACTTTCCCTTTCTCTCTCCTTCTGGTCAAATTAAATAATAATATTAATTTTTTAAAAATACCTAATGCTTAAAAACAAAAACAGGAGATGAGAGAAAGAGAATAGAGGATCAGGGGAGAAAATGTAAAGCTATCTGTTGATAATGTACAGTTAATATCTTTGAGTTGACTAATATGCACTATATTCATGCTGGGAAGAAGCATGTTATAAGCAGTAAAGATGTACAGTGACTAAATGTAAATTTTTTAATATTATAAACATAAGAAAATAAAATTATTCAAAAATTATTGAAAAATCTAAATGCCTTCAGGTCACTGCATTTCCATTCATGGCTAACTCCCTAACCTTGTACTCCTCTTAATGGCAAAGATCCTTGGAAACTTGCTCTTCTTTTGAAGGAAGCTCAATATGCCTCCAACTCTATCTTCTACTCAGGTTTCTGTTACCATTGCTTCATTGACAGTCCTGCCTCACTGGAATGAATGTTCCCTTTTCTTTCTCCCATCATGAATACATGTATTAATTAATCAGGAGAGCATAGGACCACAGTAATCTTTGTCCTGGCTAGGTTGGACTTGCATTCTGGTGATCTTGGTACACCTTCTTTGTTTCCATCCTCTGATGTCATCCTGTGGGGTCTACTGAGTTTGCAGTCACACCAGGATTGGGTCTCTGAGAGAAAGGTCTTTTTGTAAAAGTGCAAATTCTTCCCTAGATGGTTAAAAACTGAGACCAAGGCTCTGCTCCCAAAAAAGATATCAGGAAGGACCCCAGTGTAGCTCACGTATGTGGGTTAAAACTCCAAAATTATGAGGTCCATTCTAACCCAAGGTTGCCAAGGGACAGCTTCAGAGAAGATATTTACAGTTCCCTTTGTCTTCTCAGTAAGTGCATTTCTTCTTGTCACTCCAACCTCCAAGTACTCGATTTTCCTGTGGGTCACTGATCTGGACAGAAAGAAATATTTCCTACTTATTGTCTTTACCCAAGGGATCAGATTATAAATCAGTCTATTGCAATTTATATTACTCCTCCTGTAGAAACTCTCCTGCCTTCCAGAGATCTAACCTCCCAGTAATTTCTCCTTCTTCATGTTTTCTCTGAAATCTAAGACTGAAGAACCTGTTGCTGGAAGGAATAAGTGGAATACAAAATTAGGAAATATGAAATGACAGGAGGAAATCCCCACTTATCAATTATAATCTTGAATGTAAATAGGTTAGTTATATACTGGTAGAATAGATTTTTTTTAAATGACCAACTATATACTTCATAAAATAATCTTACTTCAGTAATAATAACAAACATCAGTAGAAAGTGAAGGAATGAAAAAGGTATATTAAGCAAATGGAAACCAAAAGTAAGTAGGATTTGTTATATATCAGATAAAACAGATTGGACCCATAGACTGGTGGTTAAAGAAGTCAGGTCCCACACGGCTGACTGGTTCAAATTCTGGCCCCACAGGCTTGAAAAACATGCCAGGCGGGCCCAGCAGTTAGCATAATGGCTATGTCGCTAGATTCCCACGTAGTCTACCGCAGTTCAAGTCCTGGATCTGGTGGCTTAAACTCACGCCGGGCACGTGTGCATGCGTGCCCAAGATCCCAAGAGGAGAATGAAGGAGAAGGGATTGCGGCGTGGCCATCCCCTCTGGCGGGGGATTTCTCGCTTTCTATCTCTCTGTCTCTCTCTGTCTGTCTGGTGAGTGCACGCGCCCTATAACAAAAAAAAAAAAAAAAAAGAAAAGAAAAGAAAAGAAAAGAAAAGAAAAGAAAAGAAAAACATGCCAGGCTTGTGTGCTCAAAATTGTGACAGGATAGAGAACTAAATCACTCTCCAAAGGAGAGGGCCACACCACATCCTTTCTCCTCCAGTCTCCTCTCAAGATTTTGAGCACACATGCACATGTGACTGGCATGATTCTCAAGCCACTGGGTCTCGGACTTGAACCACAATTCAAGTGGTCAGCCATGTAGGAATCCAGGACTTTAACACTATGCTACCTACTGGCCCAGAGATTTTTTTCATTCTTATCAGTGGGTACATGTGCATACCAGATACACAGAGTAAAAGTGGCCCCATTGGGGCATGATCGCATTGAAATCATTTTTCCCCATTTCACCAACCCCTTAGAATTTGGAGTATGCACTTAACATATACCCACCATGTTTTTCAAGCCTCTGGAGCTGGGGTTTGAACCAGAGTAAGCCATGTGGTATCTGGTTCCCCATGCAAGTTCCACAGTTTTAACCACTGTGTTATAGGGCCAGTCTTCAGATCACTGATTTCTTTTCAATATTGTTTTTCTTATAAAGCTTCATCAAGCTATAATTAACATACAAAATTTTCACATATTTAATACATATGTGTGTATGAATGTGTGTGTGTGTGTGTGTGTGTGTGTGTGTGTGTGTGCGTAAATACATACACATTTCTTCAAGTCTCCTCCCAGGATGTTGGACATGCACACACACATGATTGGTGTGACTTTAAAACCACCAAGTCCAGAACTCAAATTGCAGTCGGCCATGTGGGAGTCCAGTGAAGTAACGCTACATCATTTGCTGGTCCCTAATGTATATATTTGTATGAGTCTGCACATACGCATGCATTATTGTTACCATTAGCACTATCAATGATTTAAACACTTCATCAAGTTGGGGTTTTTTATTTACATTTCTTCATTATATGTTTTTACAACATACCATGTGGTTTCTCAAAGTATAAATGTGTTGGGGCCAGCAGGTGGCATAGTAGTTACATTGCTGGACTCCTGTGTAGCCAGCCACGATTTGAGTCCTGAACCTGGCTGCTTGAATATGACACAAAGTACATATGTATGCATGCCCATGATCCCAGGAGGAGAACTGAAAAGGTATTGCAACATGGCCATCCCAGAGGAAGTGATTTCTCACTTTCCTTCTCTCTACCTCTCTCTGGGGAGCACACACACCCTATGGCAAAACCCTAAACATTTAAGGGACACAAAAATAGATAATTATCTGTTGATGATAATATGTATGGTAATATCTTTTTTTGAACCAATCTACAGTATTTTTATGATGGGAAAATTCATGTGGTTTGCTGTAATGATATAGAGTGATTGAATATTTAAAAAAAGGAAAAGGAAAGAAAGAAAAACAGAAGAAGGACTGTGCTAGGGATGAACCAGATGAACTGGAGAAATAGGAAGAGTACAGGGAAGGAAATCAGGGAGAGAAAATAGAGAGGCAAGACATTTGTGGAGAACAAAAATGGTTTACTCCCCATTGATGATAACATATATAGTATTCTCAACCAGACTGGTCTGAGGTGCATTTAATGCTGGGTAAATTCCCTTGACAAGCCAAATGATGTATAGCAATTGAATGTTTAAAAAAGAAAAAAAGAAGAAGGGTGGGACCAGCAATTAGCATAATGGCTAAGTCACTGGACTCCCACGTAATCGACCGCGGTTTGAGTCTCGGACCCATTGGCTTAAACTCATGCCGGGCACGTGTGTGTATGTGTCCAGGATCCTGAGAGGAGAATGGAGGAGAAGGGATTGCAGCGTGGCCATCCTCCCTGGGGGGTGATTTCTTGCTTTCTGTCTTTCTGTCTCTCTGTCTGTCTGGTGAGCGCACATGCCCTATAGCAAAAACCTCTCAAAAAAAAGTAATAATAATAAATAAATAAATAAATAAACAAATAAATAAATATGAGGACATGCTTGTAGGTTCAGAAGAACTTGTGACCTAATCATATGACAGGACAGGCATTGGAGCTTTCTTGTGAGTCACATTTTGATCATGATGACTCAAAAGATTCCTCAGCATAATAGAGATCTATAACAGATGATATTTTTCTTTCACTGCTCATTTAGTGACTATCACACAATTTCAAAAAGAGGAAGCTGTTTCCTTTAGAACAATGGAAAGATTTGTACTTGCAGGCAGCATGGGAAGCACTCAAGTGCAAACAGAACGACAATTTAATAATAAAATATAAGACACATTCATTAATATTATGCGCCAATCAATAACCCCCCTCGAGTGAGAGCCATCATTTATTGTTCTTCAAAGAGTAGATGTTGATGATGTACAGTTTCTAAAAGAAATATTTCTTGGGGGCCAGGAGGTAGCTTCATGGTTATATGTTGGACTCCCGCAAAGCCAACCTTGATTCATGTCCTGCACCTGGTAGTTTTGAGCATCACATTGGGTGTGCGTGTGTGCACGCCCAAAATCCCAGGAGGAGAATGAAGGATAAGTGATTGCAGTGGGGCCATTCCCCCTGGGGAGGGGGTGTGATCTCTCTCTCTCACTCTCTCTTTGTCTCTCTCTCTCTCCCCTCTCTCTCTCTCGCACACGTTCCCTGTAGAAAAAAAAATCTAGGGTTGATTTTACGTATAAGATGAGATGTTCATAGATAATAAACAAATGCTATACCATTTTAAATATAGAACTAGAACATCTGCTCAATACAGAGTACTATTTCAGGGGTCCTGGACCAATCTCCAAAAGATATTGTGAGATAATTATAGTGTCATTTCTGGCTCTGAATCTTTAAGCCCCCCAATCATATACCTTTCTTCAATACTAGGAAAATTGGCCCTTTTATACTTTTCCTCCGTATAATCTCTTCAGAGCCTTCTGTGTGTCTTTATTCCTCAGACTGTAGATAAAGAGGTTCAGCATGGGGGTGATCACAGTGTACATCACTGAGGCTGTTGTGATTGACAGTGTGTCATGAGCAGCTGCAGATTTAAGGTACACTTCTAGAGCTGTACAATAAAATAAGGAAACAACTGAGAGATGAGAGACACAGGTGGAAAATGCTTTGTACTTTCCCTTAACTGATGAGATTGTACAAATGTAGGAAACTATCTTAGAGTAAGAGTAAAGGATCCCAGAAAGGGAACCAATCGCCGACAGCATAGTAGATAAATACATGGCAATGTCATTACTAAAAGTATTAGAACAAGCAAGTGGAACAATCTGACTCAGATCACAGAAAAAATGAGGAATTTCCATGTGTGTACAGAAGGACAGGTGCAACACCATGAAGCTTTGTAACAAGGAATTGAGGACAGTCACAATCCAGGAGATGAGAACCAACAACATACAGAACCAAGAGTTCATGATAATGATGTAATTCAGGGTGTGACAGATGGCCACATACTGGTTCATAGGCCATCACAGACAGGAGACAGTCATCCAACCCTGCAAAAACTAGGAAAAAGAACATCTGGGTGATGCAGCCTGCATAGATGATGACCTTGCTCTGTGTCTGGATGTTCACTAGCATCCTTAGGATGGTGGTGGAGATGAAACAGATGTCTACAAAGGAGAGGTTGAAGAGGAAGAAGTACATGGGAGTGTGCAAGTGGGAGTCTGAGATGATGGCCAGAATGATGAGCAGGTTTCCAATCACAGTGATCAGGTACATGGAACAGAAAAGCCCAAATATGAGGGACTGCAATTTTGGTTTCTCTGAAAATCCCAGGAGAAGGAATCCTGAAATTCGTGTGCTATTCTCTGACCCCATATGGTGACTACCAGGAATTAAGAAAATAACATTAGTGATTTTCACAAAGCTGGACATTACTGATATTGAAATTACACCATTTATAATTTCCAGTCAAGAGATAGCTTTGGGTCAGCAGGTGACATAGTAGTTAAGGTGCTAGACTCTCACATGACTGACCATGGTTCAAGTCCCAGACCTAGAGGCTTGAGGATGCCAGATGGGTGTGCATGTTTGCCCAAAATCCTAAGAGGAGAAGGGTTTGCAGCATGGTCATTCTTCCTAGGGGAGGGGTGATTTCTCACTTTCCCTCTCACTGTTTCTCTTTTTTTCTGTCTCTCTACTGTGAACACACATACTCTATGTCAAAAACCTAAAAAGAAAGAGAGAAAGAAAGAAAGAAAGAGAAAGAAAGAAAGAAATAAATAAAGAAAGAAAGAAAGAAAGAAAGAAAGAAAGAAGAGAAAGAAAGAGAAAAAAATAACTTCTATGTTTTATGTATGAATCTGCTCTCCTTTAGGGAATACATGTGTCATTTCTGATTAAGAATTCTTATCCCTTGCAGTCAGACAGTGGTCCAGGGGTAAAACACAAAGCTCTGTGTTTCAGAGCTTTTTTCATGTGGGGATTTGCATCAACACACCTTCCTGAGTACACCAGACAGGTGTGTGGCCATGATCAGGCACAGGCTAAGACTGGGAGTGGATCGCAGCATCAAGACTTTTCTGTAGTTGTGCATCTCTGTCTGTCTCTATTGCTAATGTAAGAAACAATAAATAAGTGAAGTAAGCGACTATGAAAGACAAACACTGTATGTCCCTATTCGATATATGTCAAATGTATGCACTGTATTACAGAAATTGAAACACCAAAGATACAATAATGGGAAAGATAAGCATAGATACCTAAGACTGTGTTTGAGAAAAGTGGATAGTGGTAGGCAGAAGGGACCCAGAAAAAACTCTTACTAGATACAAGATGGTGATGCTTTCTGTTGAGCAGCAGCAGCTGGTGGGGTGGTTAAGGTACTAGATGACAAAACACTTGGCCGACTCCATATTTTAAATCCCAGACCAGGAAACTTGAAAAATATGCCAGATGTGTGTGCATGCATGCCCCAAATCCTGAGGTGAATGGAGAAGGGATTGCAGTATGGTCATTCCCCCATGGGGCGTGATTTTTTACTTTCCCTGTGTCTCTCTCTGTGTCTCTGTCTCTTCAGCAAGAACACACATCCTAGGGAAAAAACTGAACAAAAGGAAAAAAAAAGAAATTAGAGCCTCAAATTAATTAGTAAGCCTCCATGGACATATAAACTTGTAACTTCATTTTGGCATGTTCGTTTTGTGCTGTGTATTTAAAGAAACATAGATCTGTGCAATAAACAGAGAGAGAGAGAGAGAGAGAGAGAGAGAGAGAAATGGTCATAAGAGGGAAAACAAGACTTAATAAACTTAGTGGCCTCTGAGAGACTGAGACAAAGAGGAAGCTTTTTTGTTCTGCAGGCATTTTATCTCTGTTTTTATCCCCTCGGTGTCTCACATTACTAATAAACTGGCAAAAAAGCAATTTGCATGAAAAAGAAAGGAAAATATTCTTAAAGTATCAAGACACCTGACAGATACACCACCCCATTAGAAAAACAAGCAAAGGGAATAAACCAATTAACAAAAGAAAATACAAAATGTACAACTAAAGTGGAGAATTTTCAGAGATGAAATGATAAAGTTTCTTAATATACAATATCACATCTAAAACCTTTTATTTTTAGTTTTTTTCCATAGAGTGCATGCTCTCATCAGAGACAGAGAGACAGAGAGAAAGCAAGAAATCACTCCCGAGGAGCATGGCAATTCTTCAATCCCTTCTCCTTCATTCTCCTCTTGGGATTTTGGGCATGCACACATATCTACCAAGCATGATTCTCAAGCTGCCAACTCTGAGACTCGAACTGTGGTTAGCCATGTGGTAGTCCAGTGCTTTAACCAAAACACCATCTGCTGGTCCATCAAATGCAAAACTTTTAAATCAGAAAATTGGATGTTGCATTTTGGATCCACCACACAGTGGCTCTTTGAAATCAGAGAACCAAACCAACAATTCCAAAGGTTAGAATCTTCTCTTATATAGTGAAGATTATTCTATCCACTCTCCTAGGGTGGTCCATAGATTTCATTGGAGTGTGTGAAAGCCTTAACTTAGTTCCTTTTTATTAGTAAATGAATGATTATTACATGTGAAGAGATGAAAATGATATTTGCCTCTGCTCACACTGATCTCTCAAATGGTGATCTTGACTTTCAGCTTCAACAGTTACCAGGTTGTCAATCCTCTATGTCTGTATACAATATCTTCCCTCTGATTGGAATTTCACCTACTGGCATATTTGGAATAAAACTTTTTAGGAGCAGTGGAGAAATTAGTATCTAAGGTATTACTTTCACATTATATAAAGGTAACTGAATTAAAATATGCTTATAAAACTGTATAGGCACTCTTAGGTTAATTGCAAGAGAATATGCTCCATAAAATAGCAAGAGATGATTAATATGTTCCTAAAAATAGACCCTATCACAAAAGTCACAAAGACAGCAACAAGGTAAAATGAACATAAAATAAAATGCCATTTTAATACTATCAATAATGCAGAAAAACTTTTCAGTATTAAAGTTATGGGAATCAGAGGGTAGGTACATAGTACAGACTGAGAAATTCTTATAGACAAAATTTATCATTGCACACTCATTTTACACCTTTCTGTAATATATATAAAAAATAAATACCAAAGTCAAAATGGTTGAACTAGAACTCTAATTTTTATAACCTTTTTACTATTTCTGCCTTTTTAATGTTTACTAGCCATCTGTAGTTCTTGTTTAATCAATTATTCATGCTGCTTCTGCACCTTTTATCACTGCACTAACAATCAGTCCCCTTTTGCTCATTTTTAATGAGTAATTTGCTTTCTTATTATTGATCTGTTTAATTTTCTTATATACTTTAGATATTAGCCATTTATCAGATGTATGGCTTGCAAATATTTTTCCCAATCTATGAGTTGTCTCCTCATGTATTGTTTCTTTGCTGTGCACTTTTTAATTTCATAAACTCTCATTTGTTTATTTTTACTTTTGCTATCTGTGTTTTGGGGTTATATTATACATGCAGTGTTGCATGTTTTCTTCATGTTTTTGTTTGAAGAAATGTAAAGAAAAAATATATATGTACTCATGTCCCAGTACATAAAATCAAAGATTTTCCACAAGCAATTTACAATAAGGAAATTAACAGGATTTTAATCCAAAAACATATTCTATCTCACCAATAAGGAAGTAATTGCAAAGTAAAGTTTTTTAGGATTCCCCCTGTGATCTATTAAAAAAATTATTTTCATAGAAATACCAACTTGAGAAGAGAAATTGTGAAATGGAAGTCTCATGAACTGCTACTGTCGAGATATTTGCAAGCAATCCACTGCTCTAGACCTTTCTAAAGAATACAAAAAGATACTTACATACACTCTACTCTAAATTCATTTTATTAATTCACTTTTTAAAATGTCCTCACACACTGTGTATATATACTACTCTACTTTTCTTCTTTCTTCACTGCAAAGTGCTTTAGAAATTTTCCAATGTTATTTAAACCACTTTATGTCACCAATTCTTAATTCAGTCTCATCTAAGTGTACTTCTATTTCCATCACTTTATTGTCAACAAAGATCCTTGCTCTGTAAACCTCAACAGACAATTCCTTTTTCAATACATCAATCAACTCTCCAACCAAGAAAAATGCATGATCTCTTAGCTCTCATATGGGCATATTTGGATCTCAGGTGGTTTCAGATAAATGGACATGGTGTTCACTCCCTCTGACCTTCTCCTGCAGTTTCTTCTAGGCTATAAGATTCACCTGGATGGGGTCTGTGAGTGGAAGGTCTCCTTGTGGAAATGCAAACTCCCTCCTGGGTGGCTGATGATGGAGACTGAATCTCTGTCCCAGACAAGGGAGAAGGAAGAAATGGAACATTGATTCTCTAGTCACACTTAGGACTCTAAAAGAATCAACAATGTCCTATCTAGCCCAAGGCTGCACACACTGATGGAAAATAACAGAGGAGATATTTAGTTTTTATCTCTGCTCATTAGGCATACAGCCCTGTTGCTTCTCCAACCACTGAGCATCTGATTTCCCTTGTGGACACTGGTCTGGGAATAAAGGACAATTTTCTAGCTAATTCTCTATTCTCAAGAGACCAGGTTAGATGTCAAGTGAATATGGTATTAAACTGCCTCTCTGTGGATATTCCTGTGTTTCAGAAAACTAATATTCTTAGCATTTTTGCTCAACATTGAGTTGAATTTTTCTTAAAAATGTAAGACTGAAAATAAACCCATGTGGGTCAGCCTTTCAGTGAATCACCTTTTATCACTACACCAACATTCAGCCCCCATTTGCCCATTTCTTATTGAGTTGTTTTCTTATTATTGACCTGTTTAAATTTCTTATATATTTTAGATACTACCCCTTGTCCAGATGTATGGTTTATAAATATTTTTTCCCAATTTATGAGTTGTTCTTCATGTGTTGTTTTCTTTATGGGCAAAAATATTTTAGTTTAATAAAATCTCATTTGTTTTTGCTACCTGTGTTTTTTGGGTCATATCCAAGTAAACATTTCCCAGACCAATTTTGTGGAGCTTTTCCCATGTTTCCTTCTAGTAGTTTTCAGGTTTCAGGTATTAACCTTAAGTCTTTAATTCATTTTGAGATGGTCTTTGTATGTGGTGTGAACTAAGTGTTAGATTTTATTCTGTATGTGAATTACTAGTTTCTGTAAAGCAGTGATGAAAGATTTTAAAGATGGGCCAAATAAGTGCAAAGATAGTCCATGTTCATAGATTACAGGAATACATATGATGGTAGAAATATCATTTGTGTGCACGAGAGAGAGCACTTTGATGAGGTCTAATCACACTAAAATTACCTTTCCCAGTCAGCTCCACTAGATCTGGGACATGCACATGTTTTCCCTGTGTAATTTTCAGAGTGACACAGGATCTGAACCATCATTGCAATATGGCTCCAGCTTTGAAGGGTGTCACCATTACCACTTTGCCACAGCAGTTGGACCAAGAATTAATATTGCTAAAATGTCTACATTATGCAAAGTCATGTACATCTAAATGCAGTCCCTATCAGAATTCCAATGCCATTCTTTATAGAAATAGGAGAAAAAAATCCTAAATTTTACATGGAATCACAAAAGACTCCTGAGAGCCAAAGCAGTGCTGAGTCAAAAGAACCAAGCTAAAAACATCACACTATTTGGGGTCAGCAGGTGGCATGGTAGTTAAGGAACTAGATCCCACATGGCTGACTCTGAAGCTTGAGTATTGGACCCCATTACCTGAAAAACACACCAGGTATACGTGTATGTATGCCCAAAATCACGAGAGAAAAATGGAGGAGAAAGGGTTGTGATGTGGTCATCCCCCTTGGGGGTGATTTTTCACTTTCTCTCTCTGTCTTTCCAGCAAGTGCATATGCTCTATAGCTAAAATCTCTTTAAAACAAAATAATTGTTAAGGATTTCTTTTCAGTAAACCCTATCATCTATAATATTGTATATTTAAAATTTTTTCATGTGAATACCCAGAGTGAGAAAATGAGCAAAGATACTGTGAAATGGATGACTCATGAGCCAATATTGCAAAGCAATATCTGCAAAGATTCCTTGGTCTGGATCTTTCTCATCAATAAGAACATTATCCTCTGTATAGAAATGACATAAATTGACCATAAATTGGTTTAAGAAAAAAGAGATTTACAACTAGCATGAATGGGCTTTAGAAATGCAATGTAGAGGGACCAGTAGTGGAGCAGTGGAGCAGTGATAATGAAACTGGGCCTAATAGGGGAAGGTCTAAGTTTCACCAAGATTCCTGGAATCATCTTGAACACACTAGATTCACATGCATTTGTGCTCATGTTCCAGATTACCTAAGACCAGGGATGGATTATAGTATGAAGGCTCTCTGATGGTTCTCTCTCTCTCCTCTCTCTCTATCTCTCTCCCTCTTTTTCTAGAGAAATGAAAGACTAAACTTTAAAAAGAAAAAGGAAAGAAGAAAAAAGAAGACCGCCAAAGCCCCGAACAACTCACCAACATACAATTTCATGTGATGGAAGCCAACAAGAGACGTGGTGGTTAAGGTATTGGGCTCCCACATAGTAAACATAGGTTCAAGTCCCAGACCTGGGAGCTTGAAATTCATTCTGGGCATCAGTGTGCGTGTGCCCAGAACCTCAAGAGAATCAAGGACAAACGATTATGGCATGGTCATCCTCCCAGAAGGTGATTTTTCACTTTCCTTATCACTGTCTTTCTCTCTTTTTCTCTCTGGGAAGTGCATATGCCTTGTTTAAAAAATAATCATAAAAAATTTCTAGGACCAGCAGATGCCATAATGGTTATGTTGCTTGACTCCCACATAGTCCATCGCTGTTTGAGTCCCAGACCTGGAGGCTTAAAACTCAGACTGACTGTGTATGTGTGTGTGTGTGTGTTTGTGTGTGTATGAGTGTCCAAAATCCCAAGAGGAGAATGGAAGAGAAGGGATTGCAGCATGGCCATCCCCCCTAGGGAGTGATTTTTCATTTTCTTTCTCTCTTTCTCTCTCTGTCTCTTTGGTGAGCATGCATGCCCTATAAATCTCTCTCAAAAATAAAAAAAGAAAGAAAGAAAGAAAAAGAAAGAAAGAAAGAAAGAAAGAAAGAAAGAAAGAAAGAAAGAAAGAAAGAAAGAAAGAAATTCCATTTGATAACAATAATGGCACTTAATTTATTATTTCATTTTACCTAGTCATTTAATTTTAAGATGGCTTATTATGCAACAATAGTTAACTGGTACAATAATCGAACTGACCAGAAGTAGCTGAAGTCCACTAATTATTTTGGCATTTGTTCTGATATTTGAAGACAACATATATAATCACTCTATGTTTTAAGTTTACTTCAGATATTGTGTTAGAAAGGTATGACTTTAAGGTTCCTTTTCATATAATCAGGAGATTGGAAAGATGTGAAAATTTTGGCAGGAAAATTGGTGATCTGGAATCACATGAGAGGTAGAAATTCTTTTAATTTTTTATTTATTTATTTTTTTTGAGAGGTTTTTGCTATAGGGCACATGCGCTCGCCAGAAAGACAGAGAGAGAGAGAGAGAGAGAGAAAGCAAGAAATCATCCCCCAGGTGGGATGGCCACACCACAATCCCTTCTCTTCTAACCTCCTTTCAGGATCTTGGGCACGCACGCACACATGCCTGGCGTGAGTTTAAGCCACTGGGCCTGGGACTCAAATCTCAGTCAACTACATGGGAGCAACAGCCATTATGCTAACATTATGCTAACGGCTGGTCCAAAGAGCTAGAAATTCAAGCCGTTGTGTGAATCATTCTGTGATCATAAATATTCAGCAGATTCCTGAGCACAAAGGAGAGTTGTAAAAATAAATTATATTGGTACCATTCATTTGCTGAACTTTTAGTGGTTATGATAAAATTTAGATATGTGGAAAGTATTTAACATACACAATGGAAAGAGTCATATTTTCAGGTAGCACGGGAAATTTTCAAGCTGAAAAGATAGATAATTTAATAATAAATGATAAAAGACATCAACCAACACTTCATTCTGATGCATAAATCCCTTCATACCTGGACACTGGTTTTTTATTACATCAGTGAATGGATGTACAACATGAAAAATATTTTTTTTTATTTTTTTGGAGAGGTTTTTGCTATAGGGCATGTGCACTCGCCAGACAGACACAGAGAGACAGAGAGATAGAAAGCGAGAAATCACCCCGCAGAGGGGATGGCCATGCCACAGTCCCTTCTCCTCCATTCTCCTCTGGTGATCTTGGGCATACATGCACACGTGCCCAGTGTGAGTTTAAGCCACTGGGTCTGGGACTCGAACTGCAGTTGACTACGTGGGAGTCCAGGGACATAGCCATTACGCTAACTGCTGGTCCCAATGAAAAAGTTTTCTTATGTGGTAATACAATACATAATTTAAAGTTTGCTTTAACATCTCTAAGATCATCTCTGGAGCTAGCTGATGGTGTGGTGGTTACAGTGGCCAGATCGCACATGGCCAATTTTGCAGTTTGAATCCTGGACCCAGAATCTTGAAAAATACACCAGGCACATGTGTATCCATGCCCCAAATTTCAAGATGAGAATGGAATAGAAGAAATTGCTGCATGACCACCCCCTGGGGGATGATTTCTCACTTTCACTCCCCCGCCCTGCCTCTGTATCTCCAGTGAGCATATGTACACCAGGCACATGTGTATCCATGCCCCAAATTTCAAGATGAGAATGGAATAGAAGAAATTGCTGCATGACCACCCCCTGGGGGATGATTTCTCACTTTCACTCCCCCGCCCTGCCTCTGTATCTCCAGTGAGCATATGTACCCTATGGTAACTGTTATAAAAATTATCTCTGATTCTAAGATTCTATCTATTTAATTTCATTGAACTTGTCTTCCCATATGGACTCCAATTGAAGTGCACTTGTCTTTGGTAATTAAATTTATCCATAACTATTGTAGGCACTGTGAATGCCAAGCTGAAAAAAAATGATCTTTTGAGTCAGCAGGTGGCATGGTGGTTAAGACACTGGACTACCACATGGCTGACCCTGGTTCAGGTTTTGGACCCAGCAGATTGAAAATCACACTGGCCACATATGCAGGCATCCCCAAAATCCCAAGGGGAGAATGGAGAAGAAGGGATTGCGGTGTGGTCACCCAACCTGGGCAGTGATTTCTCACATTTCCTGTCTCTGTCTCTGTCTACGTCTCTGGTGAGTGCACACATCATATAGCAAGAAGAAAAGAGAAACATGATCTTAATGAGCAAATTAAAGTTCAATGACCACAAAACCCATAAAACGCATAAGTGCGTGAGAGCCTATATTATCAGAAAGAGCAGGTAGGGTAGTGACAGGGAAAAGAATGAAGGACACAAAAGCAAAAGCCATGGTCTTGGGTTTTCTTTTACAATAAAATTATATAAAGGACCTCAGGTGCAACAGGTAGGGGTTTTTCCCCACACAAGTATAACATAACTCATGACTATTTTTTTAGTAAAACAAAGCAATACTTGCAATGATTGATACACATTTGAGAAGAAATTATCTTTAAGAAATACATGGTTCTCTGTGAGATAATTGAGAATTGTCAAATATTTTAGAACAGGGTTGGGATTAACTTGAGAAAATGGGAAAATGGACAAAGATATCAGAGAGAGGAGAAGTTTAATACAAGTTACTTACATTTTCTTATATTCAAGTTGAAATTTAAAAAATAAAAAAGAGGGGCCAGCAGGTAGCATACTGGTTAAGGCATCAGACTCCAATATGGCCAACTGCCATTTGGGTCTTGGACCTAGTGGCTTGAAACTCATGTCAAGCATTTGTATGTGCATGCCCAAGATCCTGGAAGGAGAATGAAGAAGATTGTGATGTGACCATACCCTCTGGGAGGTGATTTCCTCACTTTCTGTCTCTCTGTCTCTGTTTCTCCAGCAAGAACATATACCTGATAGCAAAAACGTCTCAAAAAAGAAAAACAGAAAAACAAATACTGGGAGCAAGCAGATGGTATAATGGTTATGTGGCTGGACTACCACGAAGGCAGCTGTGGTTTCAGTCCTGGAGCAAGTGACTTAAAACTCATACCAAGTATGTGTGCATGCATGCCCAAAATCCCAAAAGGAGAATGGAAGAGAAGGGATTGTGGTGTGGTCAGCCCCCTTGGGGGGTAATCTCTCTCTCTCTTTCTCTCTCTCTCCCTCCATCTATCTCTCTCTCTCTTCTCTCTCTCAAGCACACATATCCTACAGTAAAACTCTCTTTAAAAAAAGAAAAAAAGAAACTCTAGGAAATAGATTAAAGAAACAAGTTCTACTTCCACAATCAAATCAAAATATCCTCATTTTCCTGCAGCCATAGTCATTTGTTCAACCCCAGAATAATTCATCCTTTTCTAGTGTCCCTCTCAAAGAATCTTTCCAGAGCCCCCTTTATGTCTTTATTCCTCAAACTATAGATAAAGGGGTTCAGCATGGGGGTGACCACAGAGTACATCACCGAGGCTGTTGCACTTGAGAGTGAGCTGTGGGTAGCACCAGCACTAAGGTACACCCCTAGGCCTGTACAATAAAATAGGGAGACAACTGAGAGGTGAGAGGCACAGGTGGAAAATACTTTGTACTTCCCCTGAGCTGATAAGATTGCACGAATGGAGGAAGATATCTTGCAGTAAGAGTAAAGGATCCCAGCAAGGGGACCACCAGCAAACAACACAGATGCAAAATGCATCACCATGTTATTAAGAAAGGTGTCAGAGCAGGCCAGGTGGACCACCTGATTCAGTTCACAGAAAAAGTGAGGGATTCCCACATGTGTACATAAGGACAGCCACAACACCATTAAGCTTTCTAACAAGGAATGCAGGACACACATGATCCAGGACATGAGAACAACTAACACACAAAGTCGGGGATTCATGATGACCGTGTAGTGCAGGGGGTGACAGATGGCCACATACCAGTCATAGGCCATAACAGGAGGAGGCTGTCCAACCCTGGAAAGTTTACCAAAAAAGAACATTTGGGTGATGCAGCCTGCATAGGTGATGACCTTGCTCTGTGTCTGGATGTCCACCAGCATCTTTGGGATGATGGTGGAGGTGAGGCAGATGTCTACAAAAGACAGGTTAGAGAGGAAAAAGTACATGGAAGTGTGCAGGTGGGAGTCTGAGATGGTGGGCAGGATGATGAGTAGGTTTCCACACACAGTGATCAGATACATGGAGAGGAAGAGCCCAAATAGGAGGGGCTGCATTTCTGGTTCCTCTGAAAGTCCCAGCAGAAGGAATCCTGAACTTTGTGTATTATTCTCTGGTTCCATATGGTGGTGAGTGACTTCCATGAATGAGAAAAATAATGTGGTAAATTTCCACACAGACAGGTATTAGAAACATGGATAAGTGTTAAAAAGTATATTGTGTAGTCAAGAAAGTCATTTCTGAGTATTATTTATTACAGTTCCAGAGTCAGGAAACCCTTATAGAAGCCTTCTGAGGTTATGACTGATAAATCTTTAAAAGAAGCTGCTTCTTCTAAACTGGAAAAGAAAATACTACCTAACATGTATCACTGTTGTGTGTGCCTGCCACGAAAGTTAGATAATGTCATAAGAAAAACATACATGCTTCTCTTTGTTCTTTTTCTGGAACCAATGTTTTTCACTTTCTACTCTTATTCCACCTAAATTAAGGCTTATTTTTTAATCACTTTATTTTTCCTTGAATAAAAGATATTTAAGAATGCAAGAAATGCAAGAGGTAATCTGTGTTCTTATAGGTAGTAAGTTTCTCTCTAAAAACACTTAAAAAACAATTTTACTTGAAGGCTGGAAGGAATAAGCAAGAAAATTATAAAGGTAATTGAAATTAAATCAGGAAAATTCTTAAATGTATAATTATTATGCATCAATTACAAATTTGTAATACTGATCTTCTTCAACATTGATGAATAGTAAAAAAATTTTAATTCACATGTAAATTTACATAGGATGTATGCAAACCAGAAATCATCATTTTAAAAAGAGGAATATTCCTTTTCTATTTTTTAGATTTCTGTCACAGGGCAGAGCTTGCCAGAGAAAGACAAAAGACAGAGAAAGTGAGAAATCATCCTGCATGAGAGACGCATATGCCACAGTGCCTTCCCTCCATTCTCCTCTCAGTATTTTGGACACACCCTGTACACACTCCCTGTGCAATTTGATGCAGGACTTGAACCATGGTCAGTCATGCTGGCCCCCAAAATAAAAACTGTTTAGTAAATTAAAAATAAAAACATAAGGAGCACTTATAATGTGCTAAGCTTATATTCATCTGTGTTTGCATAAATAGTATATGAATATGAATGTTTGCATAATATAGGGAGACAACTTAAAGAAACTAAAGAAATTATGAAATAAAAAATGACAATAAATTTGTAAATTAATTTGGGTAGAATCCACATGCTTTTTAATTTACTTGGTTTTTTTTCATTTTTTTTTTTACTTTCAATCACTGTGTATCTTTACAACATACAAGGGATATCTTTTTTGTTATCATTTTCATTTTCTTTCTTTAGTTTTTCATATTTTTCATTTTAAAGATCTATTACATCTTTGGTTAGATTTATTTCTAAGGATATTTTTGGTTTTTCATTGTTTTGGGTTTTTTGGTATGGTACATGGGATTACTTTGTTCGGTTCTGCCTCACTCCATTCATTGTTGGTGTTTAAAAAAGACATAAATGTTTATACATTGATTTTTGTATCCTGCAGCTTTACTGAATTCATTTATCACTTCCAAGAGTTTTGTTATGGATTCTTCTGGATTTTCTGTGTGTATAATCATTCAATACAAAGTGGATGAAGCCAGAGGATTTAATGCTAAGTGAAATAAACCAGGCTATAAAAGACAAACACTGTATGTCCTTTCTCAATATATATACTGAATGTCTGTGCTCTGTGGCAGGAATTGGAAGATTTAAAGACAAGGAAGTAGAGAGGGCAATGATAGATACCATAGAATGCATGGGGAGGGTGGATGGGAAAGGCTCAGGAAAAAAGCATTTAACGGACACAGAAATATACACAGGGCAAAAGGTTATGGAACTGCATACCACAATAGAGTTAAAAAAATAAATAAATAAAAATATATAGGAGACAAGCATGTAGTTTGGTGCTTAAAAGCCCTGGACTCACATGGCCAACTGTGGCTCAAGTCCCAAACCTGACAACTTGCTTTCTTATTTCTCTCTTTCTCTAGTTCTGAAAAGGACACTAAAAGATAGAAGGACATCCCATGTTCCTGGGTTGGCAGAACCAATATAATCAAAATGGCAATCCTACCCAAATTAATCTACATGTTTAATTCAATCCCTATAAAACTACAAGAGACATTCTTCACAGATCTATGAAAGACCATCATAGACTTTGTCCAGAACCATAAAAGACTCCATTTTGCTAAAATCGTTTTGTGCAAGAAGACTGGAGTAGGTTACATCTTACTCCCTGACCCCAAAATATATTACAAAGATGTAATAATCAAAACAGCATGATATTGGCACAAAAACAGACATGAGGGCCAATGGAACAGAGTAGATACTCCAGAAATAAACCCCCAAAAATACAGCCAACTCATTTATGACAAAGGGAACCAGTCAATCTGGTGAAACCTCTTTAGCAAGTGGTGCTGGAAAAACTGGATATCCACCTGCAGAAAGATAAATCTGAACCCCTATCTATCACCATTAACAAAAATCGACCAAAGTGATTCAGAGATCTAAACTTAATACCGCAAACTATAAAACTACTCATGGAAATCACTGGAAAAACTCAAGGAGACATTGGGCTGGGAAAAGACTTCTTAAGCAAGACTCCCAAAGCACAGGAAATAGTCCCCAAAATAGACAGGTGAGATTATATCAGATTAAGGAGTTTCTGCACAGCAAAGGCTACAGTAATTAGTACGAATCTACAACCCTCAGAATGGGAGGGAATTTTTGTTAACTGTGCCTCAGATAAGGGACTGATAACCAGAATGCACAGGGAACTCAAGCAGCTTACCCAGAAGAAAATTATTAATCCATTAAAAGATGAAAAAATGAGCCAAATAAACAACTTTCTAAGGAAGACATATGAACAGCCAAAAAGCATATTAAACAAATGCTCAAAATCCCCCACTGTAAGGGAGATGCAGATCAAAACCACAATGAGATGCCACCTAACCCCAGTCAGAATTGCAAAGATTACAGAAAACAAATAATGGTAAGTGCTGGAGAGATATGATGGATGGGGAACACTCCTACATTGTTGGTGGGAATATAAACTAGCCCAACCTCTGTGGAGAAAAATGTGGAGGTTCCTCAAAGACCTTCAGATAGAACTATATTATCCAGCAATTGCACTTCTGGGTATCTACCCAAAGGACAGGAGAGCACTCAGTTGGAAAAGCGCTTGCACAATTATTTTCATTGCAGCATTATTCACTATTGCTAAGACATGGAACCAACGCAAATGTCCACAAACAGATAAATGGATTAAAAAATTATGGCACATATACTCTATGGAATACTATTCAGCCATTAAAAAGATGGCCCTGGAATTTGATAGAAAGTGGATGAATAAGGAAGATTTGTTGCTGAGTGAAGCAAGTCAGGGTATGAAACAGAGACATTGTATGTCTCCATTTAACATTACCGACTGTCTGCACTCTATGGTAGACACCGAAAGACTGGAGGACATAAAAGCATTAAAATTTGTAACTGACACTAGAGACAAAGTGGAAAGAGAATGTGGAAAATCATAGGAAAGGAAATTTGGGGGGGGGGAATGGAAAGGTAAGACACTTGTGTGACACAGATAAGGTTTTTTATCTGTTGACGAGGATGTGTATAATAGTCTCAACTGGCCTGGACTGAGGTGTATTTTATGCTAGGAAATGTCTCTTCACAGTCTAAATAATGACACAGCAATTTAATATATGAATAAAAATTTTTAATTTAATTTTAAAAATTAAAATAAAAACAAGAGAAGTATGTCCCTTGGATATAAAACTATCAGTAAATCACTTCTTGGCTTCATAAAACTTTTGCCAAAGCAATTAAGAATTTCATACTTATATCCCAAGTCAAGAGCTGTCATTGAGGAGCCAGCAGGTGGCATGGACATTAAGGTGGTGTATCCCATGTGTCCAACTGCATGGTTGAGTCCCAGGCCTGGCAGCTTGAAAATCATGCTGGGCATGTGTGCATGCATGCCCAAAATCCCAGGGGGAGAATGAAGGACAAGGGATTGCATAATGGCCATCCTCCTGGCAGTAGTGACTTCTCACTTTCTCTCCCACTGTCTCACTCTGACTCTCTCCAGAAAGTGTATGTGCCCTATGGCAAAACGTTAGAAAAAAAGGGGCAGGGGAATTGCAGGTGGCATGGGGATTAAGGCACTGGACTTCCATATGGCTGACCATGGTCTGAGTACAGGACCTGTGGCTTACTTTCTCACTTTCTCTCTCTGCCTCTCTCTGGTGTGTACATGTCATCTATAGCAAAATTAAAATAATGATAACAAATAAATAAAATTTAAAAATCATTTAATAAATGGGAAGATGAACATGTAGACAGTAGAATGATGGTTACCAGCAGTTGGGAAGAATAGTGCAAAAGAGGACTGGGAGAGGTTGGTTTGACAGACATTAATTATAGCTGCTCAGGAAGAAAGAGTTCTAGTGTTCAATAACTCTATAGAATGACTATATGTAATAGTAATGTATATTTCAAAATAGTTACAAAAGAGGCCTTAGAATGTTCCCAACACAATGAAATGTTGAATGTATGAGGCGATAAATATGCTAATTAATCTGGCTTTATTATTATACATTGTGCAACTATTATAAGAATAATTTAAAAACAGAGAGAAAACACTCACAACCCGTTTTCTCCATTTTGTCAGTATTTGAGGCACACACACACACACACACACACGTGTCCAGCATGTTTTTCAGGCTACTGGATCCAGGACTTGAAATGCATAGTCGGCCATGTGGGATCTGCATCCTTTAACCAATAGGCCATGGGGCTTGCCCGTGTGTTTTAAGGTGAAACAGGAGAATCTATTTTGGACTATAGAAACTTTCTTTTTTGTCATTGAATTTATAGAAAAGAAAATGGTAATTTATAGGAATTATGAACAATTAATCATTTTAAAAGTGGTTATTAATTTTTGTTTTCTTTCTTTTTTCTTTTTTCTTTTTTCTAATGTAAACAGTGACAAATGTCTGGATAACTAACATGGGGAAATAATGTAAAGATAATATTTTTGGATAATTTTCACATTCCTGAATTAAACACCTGAGGACATGAAATATCTTGTTCAACCCTTTGCATCAGGGCTACAATGGATTAAGTTTAGTATCTAAATACAGAGATAACTTGTTCATATACCCTGTGCCCTAAAGAACTTGCTGAATGCGGCCAGCAGATGACATGGTTGTTAAGGTACTGAACTCCGACATGACTGACCACAGTTCAAGTCCCAGGCCTGGTGGTTTGAAAATAACACTGGGTGTGTGTACCTGTGTATCCAAAGTCTCAAGAGGAAAATGGAGGAGAAGGGATTGCAGTATGGCCTTCCCCTCTAGGGGGTTATTTTTCACTATCCCTCTCACTGTCTCTCTCTCTCTTTCTCTCTGGGGAGTGCATCACTCTATGACAAAACCTTACAAAATAAAAATATAATAAATAGTAATAAGTTAAAAAAAAAACTTACTGAAGAAAAAAGACTGACATTGGCTTCAAAATTACCTCAAGAGATAAGACTACCAACACAGTCTACTTTGTTTTAGCTCCTTAGTTCTAGAGAATTCTATTCCTCAGAGAACACAGTGACAATTTAACAATTTATTTAATGAGGCACCATAAGAATTCAGTCCCAGAAGCCTCACATGTTGTAAGGACTTCTGTTATGGTATATATGCTTTAGTTTGGTTTAACCAATAGCAGAGGAAATGCAATTGTGTCTCTTAGACATTTCGTGAGTGACTGTGTCTCCCTTCCCTTCCTGGGGACAGAGTTGTCTTTATGTTTGTTTGTTTGTTTGTTTGCTTTAACAGTTGTTCAAGGGAGGAACAGATCCAGTGAAAGTGGACTCTTCAGTGATACCATCTTGAGGAACAAGAGCATCCTTATAAGTGTAAGGAGAATGAGGTAGTGGGAGGGTTTCCTTTTTGCAGGGAAGTTTCCTAACAGGGAAAAAAAAGTAAAAGTTCAGCACGACCAAGACCTTCCCTTTTAAAGACTGTGGACTTGGAAATAGCTTTAGCATCAACTGCAACCTAGTATTTCTTTCTTTAAAAAGTTATTTGATTTCATTTATCTTTTTTTTTAATTTGCTAAAGGGCACTTATAAGAGGATAGAAAACGTGAGAAAGCAAGTTACCAGGTCCAGAACTCAAACCCCAGTTGGCCGTGTGGGAGTCCAGGATCCCAATCACCATGCCACCTGCTGGCCCTTTGATATATATATTTTTTTCTTTCTTTCCTTTTTATTTTTTTAGACAAGTTTTTGCCTTAGGATGCATGCTCTTGCCAGAGAGAGACAGAGACAGATACAGTGAGCAGGAAAGTATGAAATCACCCTCAGAGGGGATGATCATGCTACAATCCCTTCTGCTCCATTCTCCTTCCAGAATCTTTGGTGCACATGTACAGCACATGTACACGTATATGTGCCTGCCGTAAGTTTTAGGCCACCAGGTCGGGGACTCAGATCGCAGTCAGCCATGCAGGAGTCCAGCCACATAACCACTAAGCATCTGCTCTTCCCCCTCCAATACTTCTTAATATGGTTCCTCTGCTCTGGCTTTCAACTCAGTACCATCAGCTGACCTTTTTATTCCACTTGCCCCTCTTTTGTATCCTCCACATTCACTTTAGCTTTTCCTTCTGTATCCCTGACTCCTTCTTCCATTACTAATAATGCCCATTTAGTACGTCCACATGACCAACTGCGGTTTGTGTCCCAGACCTGGTGGCTTGAAAATCACATTGGGCATGTGTACATGCATGTCTAAGATTCCAGGAGGAGAATGAAAAAGGGATTGTGGCATGACCATACCCCAAGGAGTTATTTCTCACTTTCCCTCTCATTGTCTCTGTCTGTCTGTCTCTCTCTGGTGAACACATGCACCCTATGGCAAAAACCTCTTTAAACACACACACACACACACACACACACACACACACACACACACACACAGGGGATAAGCAGGTAAGCAGGTGACATGGTAGTTAAGGGCATTGGACTCCCACATGGCCAACCGGGTTCAAGTCCTGGACCTAGTAGCTTACTTTCCTACTCTCTCTCTCTCTCTCTCTCTCTCTCTCTCTCTCTCTCCCTCTCTGGTCAAATTAAAAAATAAATAAAGTTAAATAAAATGATTAAAAAAAAAACACAAATGCACACTGTTAATTTCAGTCAAGGGACAGTTATCTGAGAAGGTAAGAGAATAAGAAAAGAAGAGAGGAAGTAGGAAAAACAGAAACAAACATGGAACAAACACAAAAATGAAAAGTTATCTGTTGACTTGACATACACACTGTGTTCATGTTGGGAAAACTATGCTATACACTGTAAAAATGTGAAGTGAAGTAATTAAATGTATATTTTTTAAAATGTAAAAAAATAAAAAGATGCCAAAGTTAACTTTGGAAGAATATACAGACTCTATTGATAATAGTTAAAGCATACTAAATGACATACATGATTGAATGTATCAAAGAGATTAAAATTAAATTTTAAAAAATAAAAGAAAAAATATATGTACTGTAAAAAAGAAAGAGAGAAAGAAAGGAAAGAGGATATCTGAAAGGAGAAAAAAGTAGAAATGAATATAAAATGAAGAGTAGAAGTTTTCAATGATAGAGTCCTCCAGGCAGAAGGAATTAGGGTACAAAAACATGGAGTAAAAACAGTGAAATAAACCAGACACAATACAATGCACCTTGTCTGAGGCCACTTTTGTAAAATATACATGAAAGGTAAATCTATAGAGAAAGAAAGTGAGTTTGTGGTTCTTGGGGCTGACAGACAGATGAAAGGGGAATGACAGCTTATGGGGATAGGGTTTCCTTTGGAGTAACAGAAAATGTTCTGGAACGGTGGTGATGTTCACATAACAGGTGACTATGCCACCTAATTGCACACTTTAAAAGTCTGCAATGGTAAAATTTTTTTTTTGTTTTGTATTTGCTATAGTTCTGCATGAGTTTACCGGAGAGAGACAGAAACAAAGACAGAGAGAGAGTAAAAGTGAGAAAGCATCCCCTGAGGGTGGGTGGCTGGGCCCTTCTCCTCCATTCTCCTCTCAAAATTTTGGCCACACACACATGAGTTTGGTGTGATTCAAGCCACCAAGTCTGGAACTTGAACCATGGAGTTGGCTATGGGGGATCCAGGCCACATTAACCTCATACCACCTGCTGGCCCATAAGTGGAGTTTCATTACACAGGCATAATTAATGCTATCAATAGTCATGTGATTGACCAGTTCTGAGCCTGCTTACTTCCCTTGAAAACTGCAAGTCCCATATTTCCAATCATGTGGTCTCCAGAGAGACCAGTCCCTATCCTGAAGCTATCTGGGGGTCCATACCAAGTCACCGCATTAGCATAACAAGGAGACTCTTCAGATGGGAAATGCTAAGAATTGTAGAAGCTTTACACCAGGACCTTGCAATAAAAAATGGCAAATTCTTGTTTTAAAAAACTATTTTATTTATTTATTGTTTTAGAGATTTTTGCTATAGGGCATGTGCACTCACAAGAGAGAGCCACAGAGACAGAAAGGGAGAAATCACCCCCCAGTGGGAGGACCAAACAAGGAATGGAAAAAATGGAGATGGTTCTCTCTCACAGACATTGCAGCAAAAAACCAGTGATGAGGGGTAAGTTATGGCAAAGGTCAGTTTGCTTACTTGAGTCAGGGCAGTGCCCAACAGACAAAATGGATACATTTCTTTTTAAAGAATTGTTTATTTAACTTTATTATTTTAAAGAATTATTTTTTATTTTTATATTCATTATTATTTTAAGAAATTTTTGTTATAGACTTTTGAGAAATTTTGCATGCTCTTGCCAGAGAGACAGAAAGTGAGAAATCATTCCCCCTCCCCTCCCAAGGCAAATGGCCATGTTGTACTCCCTTATTCTCCATTCTCCTTTTGGGACTTTTGTGCATACACACACACACATGCCATAGGGGCATTTCTAGCCACTGGGTACTGGATTTGGACTGCAGTCAAACATGTGGGAGTCCAATGCCTTAACTACTATGCCACCTACTGGCCCCTTTATTATTATTATTATTTTTAACTCACCAGAGACAGAGGGAAAGTGAAAAAGCAAGCCATAAGGTCCAGAATTTGAACTGCAGTCTGCCATGTAGGAATCCAACACCCCAATCATCATGCCATCTACTGGTCCCAAGAATAGGTAGTTTTGGGACCAGCAGTTAGCATAATGGCTCTGTGGCTGGACTCCCATGTAGTTGACCGCAGTTCGCCTCCCAGACCCGGTGGCTTAAAACTCACGCTGGGCGGGTGTGCGTGCGTGCTTAAGATCTTGAGAGGAGAACGATGGAGAAGGGATTGCGGCATGACCATCCCCCCTGGGGGGTGATTTCTCACTTTCTGTCTCTCTGTCTCTCTCCCCTGGGGGGTGGTTTCTCGCTTTCTGTCTCTCTGTCTCTCTCTGTCTGGCGAGCACACGCACCCTATAGCAAAAACCTCTGAAAAAAAATGGGTAGAGTTTTAAGCCTCTAATTTATTATTTTTTTCAGCTAAGCTTAAATGGATCAATTGAACGAAAAAAACATCAAAAATCTTCATTTACATACAAATATATGTATTTTTATTATAGGAAAATATAATCAGTAATTAGTACTGCTTGATACTGTCTTGTATGTGTCTGTGTGTGATGTGTAAAGGGTTATTTTATGCTTTCGTTTTTAAATTTATTTTTAATTTTCTGACATAGGGTGTGTGTGCTCACAGAGAGAGATACAGAAAGAACATGAAAAATCACCCCCCAGGAAAGAGGGCCACTCCACAACCTACTCTCTCCATTCTCCTCTTAGGATTTTGGGCATACACACACGTACCCTGTGTAACTTTATTTTTTTTTAGTTTTTTTTATTATTTATTTATTTTAAAATTTTTTCACAAACATTTACTTTACATATCACAAAATTTTTGCTCATACTCCGTAGTTCTTGACAGTTAATAAACAACTTTCAAAATTTTAAAGTACTGAATTTTAAAGAAAATGTTCAAAATATTTCTTAGAATTTTGTATAATTTTGTTTGTAACTCTATCGCAACAGAGACAGTATTATTTTAAATATTTTTGAGAAAATATTTACATGTCAACTACGCAAATTGTTGAAAAGCAAATGCCCAGCACACAACTCATGCATAAACCTTTTCAATTAAAAAAAAAGAAAGAAAGAAAAAGAAAAAGCTGACCTGGGAATCAGTCTTGATTATCCATGTGGCTTCTTGCATTGTGGTGCAGTGTGAAAAAAAAAAAAAAGAAAAACAACCTTCTCAATTCAGCCCTTCCTACCAATTATTCTGTGATATACCATCTGCTAGCAAAGACCAGTCACTTTCTTCCATAGGAATTCCTCCCAATAGTTAGGTCTTTCCTGCCTGTACTACTCTAGGGAGTAATACTGGAGGCAGAGGGCAAGGGAGGGGTGGTATTTAACAAATCAGTTCTGTGTGGTATATTGTTTAATCAATCTCTATGTGGTACATTCCTAAGTATCAGATATGATTGTTATGATTGTTGAGGGCCTGGGGGAACCATGGCAGAATGGATCCAGCTAAAGCCCCATTAATCTTGATCATTCCATTTTTGTCCATCATGTTATAGTTGTTTTCTCATCCACACTCCCTAACCCCAGCAACACAGCCACATGTACCACAAAATCCAAGCATCCCCCAGTGACCTTAGTCCCATTGCTCCATTTGTTCCCAGGTGAGAATTCAGGCAAATGTCCACAGAGGTCACAGCATACATACAGTTCTGTTATCCCATATATTACCCCTTCATATCCTAAGGAAGACATTTTCTCTTAGAGATTTTCATTTTAGTATATCTTTAAAAAAAAAAATCTTGTGTTAACTGGCCTCTATTTTTCCTCTGGGTAAGGACAACCCAGAAATGGCCCCTTTGTGTCTGAGATGTTGCTGTTCACAGCTTTTCTTGATAGGCCTAGTACAATCTTGGGAACAGGGTTGTTGTAATATGAAAGTCTGACAGTAGCTCTTAGTCTTGCCTATCTTAAGTAGTTACACTGTGCTTTTTTTTTTTTTTTTTGGTGTACCATGTTTGATTTGTTCTGATATCTTACATTTGAAGTTTTTTCTGAGAAATGGAGCAGTAATGCAGCATCAAGTTATTAAAATACATTTTAAGCCTTTAAAAAAAAAAAAAAAAGTCTTTCTCAAGATAATCCTCTGGTTGGGAACCAGCAGTTAGCGTAATGGCTATGTCGCTGGACTCCCACGTAGTCGACCGCGGTTCGCGTCCTGGACCCGGTGGCTTCAAACTCACGCCGGGCACGTGTGCGTGCATGCCCAAGATCCCGAGAGGAGAATGGAGGAGAAGGGATTGTGGCGTGACTATCCCCCCTGGGGGGTGATTTCTCGCTTTCTGTCTCTAATGTCTCTCTCTGTCTGTCTGGCGAGTGCACGCGCCCTATAGCAAAAATCTCTCCAAAAAAAAAAAAAAAGATAATCCTCTGGTGTGGCTGCTCTTTTGCAATCTCTACTGATTACAGTGCTGGGCTGGAAAAGTCCAGATTATTTTATACTATAAATTCTTTCATATATCTTCTCTAATCCTCTCTGCCAGGCAGAACTATTTATAGGCCCAGGCCATCTTTCTAAGAACTTCTGTTGGCTTACTTGAGATCCACCTTAGTTTCATAGTTTTCTGATTGATCTTCAGGCATGACATTCCAGTCAAAGCCCTGTCCAATAATGAGGATGTCCAATTTCTGATTCAATGCAACAAGCATTATTGAAGTTATGCAAATACCCTTCTGCCACAAAATAAGAAACTCCCAAATATTTTCCAATCCCAGAAGAGTCAGGAAGGAAGAAAAGGTTATGTTTCCATTTAAAGAAACAATCATGAAAAATATTTTAACGCACTTGAACAGCACTTGGCTGGCCATGTGGAAATTCTGCTCCTTAACCACCATGCCACCTGTTGGCTCTTTTGCTTTCGTTTTTAAGACAGGGTCTCACTATATCATAATCTTCCTGACTCAGCCTCCCAAGTAGCTGGGTGGGACCACAGGGGCAGAATACGCTCAGCTTTTTCAGGCCGGGTTCACTGTATGCTTCCACTGACCCTGATCTCGGCATCCTCTTGCCTCAGCCTACCTGGAATGTGAGGGACACATCATCACATCCAGCCCTTTAGAGAGAGTGGGGAGTCAAACCTGGGCTTCTCATGTGCCCTGAGCTTATATATCACTGCCACACAGCAGTCCCCCATGCACACCATAGCAGGTGGTCTCAATAACAGATTTGTAAAGTACTGCTGTTACTGCCTCTTCCCCGACAGTCACCCCAGCTCCATGGAACCTGGAAATCACACACATTTTTCAGAATTCATCCTCCTTGGACTCTCACAAGAGGCAGACGTTCAGCCCATCCTCTTTGGGCTGTTCCTGTCCATTTACCTGATTACTCTGACCGGAAATCTGCTCATTATCCTGGCCACCATCACTGACCCCCACCTGCACACTCCCATGTGCTTCTTCCTCTCCAACCTGTCTTTCTGTGACATCTGTATCATCTCCACCATGGTCCCAAAGATGCTGGTGAACATCCACGTCCAGAACAAGACCATCACCTATAAAGGCTGCCTCACCCAGATGTATTTTTTCCTCCTTTTTGCAGAATTGGAAATTTTCCTCCTGTCTGTGATGGCCTATGACAGGTTTGTGGCCATCTGTCACCCCCTGTACTACACGGTCATCATGAATCCCCAGCTCTGTGGCATGATGATGCTGGCTTTCTGGATTCTGAGCATCCTGGAGCCCCTGCTCCAGACTTTGCTGGCATTAAAGTTGTCATTCTGCACTGACGTGGAGATTCCCCACTTCTGTGAAATCAACCAGATCGTCCCCCTGGCTTGTTCGGACACCCTTTTCAATGTCATCGAGATATATCTCACTGCTGGGCTGATGGGTGTTATTTCCTTTTCTGGGATCTTTTATTCTTACTCCCGGATCATCTCCTCCATACTGAGGATTACATCTGCTAGAGGGAAGTATAAGGCGTTTTCCACTTGTGGGTCTCACCTCTCTGTTGTGCTCTTGTTTTATGGCACAGGTGTTGGGGTGTACCTCAGTTCAGTCACTACTCACAATTCCAAGGCCAGTGCCATTGCTTCAGTGATGTACACTGTGGTCACCCCAATGCTGAACCCGTTCATCTACAGCCTGAGGAATGAGGACATCAAGAGAGCCCTGAGACGTCTTTTTGGCAATATTAGGAGTATTTGCCTTGAAGCTTAACAAGTGACTCAGAGTAGCTAGGAACAAGAGTGGCATCCAGACAGGCCATGATGCAGTAGCAATGTTAGAGCCCCCATGTGGAAAGGCCTCTGGGTCAATCCCAGGCCTGTTTGTACACACTTGGTGTACACGTGCCATGATTCAGGTGGGCCAATGTGGTGAGCAGATTTTGGTGTGAAGAACTTTTCTGGGGTAGCTCTCTACATTTCTTTCTCTCACTCATTGATGAAATAAATAAAATTTTATAAAGAAAAAGTGGCATCTAGAATCCTGACCACATAATATCTCAAAACATTTTTTTCCTGGTGCTAGCAGGTGACGTGGTGGTAAAGGCACAGGACTCCCATATGGAAAACTATGGATTGAGTCCCAGACCCAGTGGCTTATAAATCACACTGGGCAGACAGGCAGATGGTGTAATGTTTACATCACTGGACTCCCAGCTATGCAGCAGTCCTGTTCTTGACCATGGTTTGAGTCCCAGACCTGATGACTTAAATTTCACTCCAGATGTGTGTGCATGCATGCTCAAAATTTCAAGAGGAGAAAGGATTGCAGCATGGCCATCCCCCATGGAGAGGGGTTATTTCTCACTTTGTGTTTCTCTGTCTCTCTGTGTCTCTCTGGTGAGTGCATTTGCTATAAAGCAAGAACCTCTCTTTTTAAAAAAAGAAAGAAAGAGAGCAGGCTATTGTGAGTTCCAGATATCACCACACTATGAAAAGGAATGATCAGGAGAGGCCTGACACAGACTGGCCTCAGTGTTGCTGCCTCAGTGCAGCTGGTCACATCATTCCCCTCTTGATCCTCCTCAATTACATTTTAAGGAGGACCAACAGAGGGAAGGTCCTGGGGTTGTGACAAGCAAGTGGTACTTTAAAGCATTAAGAGGAGAGGTTATAGGGTTAAGGTAGAGATGACATCTGTTACCCTCCTTAAGCTTTCACCATGGGTAAAGCCCTCAGCCCACGGAGTGACTGCAGCAGGGTTGTAGACCCTTGTCAGGTCCCAGTCCTCTGGAAAGTCACCTTGGTCATCTGCTCAGGGTGGTTCTTCATCATCCAGGTCCCAGAGTCCTCTGGCGCTGAGGCTTGCTTCACTCATGTATGGTGAATCTATGGGGCTAGTCCTGTAACTTAATGACAGTGGGGATTACAAGCTTAACGGCATATGACCTCAACCAATTGGGCTGGAATGAGTCTCTTCCAATTTTTAACCATACAAGATTTCCAGGCTCACGTGTGTATACCCAGTTTTCAAGGGGAATGAGGATTTTCTCTAAGGTGACTTGGGCTACTAAAGGGGGTGGCCAGTCAAACAGACTCTCATAAGGGGAGTAGCCATGCTGTTGGGGTGTACATCTAGCCCAAGCCAAGACCAGTGGAAAAACATTTACCCAGGGGCGTCCTGTGTTTTGACAAAATTTAGCCAGGGTGGACTTGAGAGTGTGGTTCATTCGTTTAACTCCCAGAGCTCTGAGATCAGTAAGCAGTGTGAAGCTCTTATTTTATGACCAAGGCCTTTGCTACTCCCTGTATGACTTTGGCCACGAAGGCAGGGCTGTTGTCTGACCTGATCATAAGGAGAAGTCAAATTGAGGTATAACTTCTTTTAATAGAACTGGGTGATTTCCCTATCCTTTTGCCTTTTCAGTTCACATAGGGAAAGCTTCTAACCATCCTGAGTAAGTGCAGACCAGGATTAATAAGTACTTATAACCTGGCAAGGTTGCATTTCTGAGAAGTCTGTCTCCAGTAACTCCAGAAGAGTCCTCCTGGTAGCTTATATTCTGCACCAATTGTGCTGGCCCCTGGGCAGGGTTATTTCTGGCACAGGTCGCATGTTCACAGTTGTATACAATGATGGTAGGTAACTTAGAAAATAGTATTGGCCTAACATGTTTTGTAGATTAGTTTTTCCCCAGTGGGTCAACTTGAGGTGCTGCTATACCAATGAATATCCCAGTGACTAGGGTATGTATATTATTTTATCTGGCAGTCTCCATTACCCATCTTCTCCGAGGATTGCTCCCTCAACTTTGCCCAACAACGTTCATTGGAGGTATGGGGGCGGGGGGGGAAAGCACTTTTAGGAGGCTCCTGAGAGGCAACATTTTAATCATAGCACTTGGGGCCCGATTTGCAGCAGCTTTGGCTGTTTGTGGTAGGCAGTTAGCTAGTCATGAGTAGGCAGCCCTAAGAGAATAACAGAAGGACACATGTCACATCAATCACAATTTATCAAGAGTTACAACCAGACCCTCCATGAAATGCCTTCTTCCTACCTAGCCCCTGGCTCCGGGAAGGTGAAGCAAATACCATTTTCCTTCATTGGTTCTTGAGGAAGACACACAGGGATGATAATAAATTTCTCTCTTATCATCCCTCCTGAATACAAAAAGGCCCAACCAAGCATTTTGGTCAACATCCTGATTCCCACTGGGATGATAAACTAGTTGGGCAGTCTATCCCAATTGCGCAGTTAGGTAAGCAAATTTCTCAAATTCTTCGTCTGTGAGAGAGATGCCCAAGAGCAGAAGAAAGCCCAGGAATTGAAACAAAGGACATAGATAGTGTGATAGACCTCCCATCATTAAATATTCATGATCACCTCTAGTAATAAAAATAACACCTAATCAGTTCCAAACACAGCAGTTGCTACCTAGCAACCTGCCTGACCAAAAGTCTTTTGGGTGCACTTCTTTTCTAAAATCTTTTTCCTATTAAATTATCTTTTCTACCTACTTTTATTGTGGTCGTGGCTTTATTTTGCACCTAGGGACAGGTCTCTAATTTTAGTGATCTGGACCCAGAGAACCAAGGACTTCACAATGCAACTCAACACTCTCCCATCCTATGATAGGATCTGCCAACTGACTTCCCAAGGCTATGGGGTCTTCCCTGCTCTGGTGTCCTTGGTGTTGGATGATTGCCACTTCCCTTGGCTCGCAGACTGTCTCCAATAATTAGCAGATTTCCTCCTTCTTTTTGACTGTTTTTCATTCTGTCGAGAGGAGTCCTCCCTCTCAGTATATTGTGCCATGAAAATTAATGGTAGCAAATGCATAGTGTGAGTCTGTGTAGATGTTTACTCTCTTACTGGCTGCCAATATTAAGGCTCAGATTAATGTCCACAGTTTAGCCTGTTGAGCAGACTACCCTTGGGGAAATGTTCCAGGCTCATTCACCATGTCTTAGAAGGTAACTGCATAGCCAGCATATCAAGTCCCATCCTCCATTTAACTGCTACCGTTAGTGAAGTGAATCAGGGGCCTTCAACGGTGTGTCCACAAGGTCAGGATGTGCAGAAAAAATAAACCTCATAGAGGGTTTTTTCACAATTGTGGTTGGGAGGCCCCAGTGTATTTGGGAGGAAGCTAGCAGGATTGAGAGTCTGCAGAGTCTGAAGTCAAATTAGGGGATTTTCAACCAATAGGTCCTGGTAGTGGGGCCATCCTTGAGTTGGCAAGCCATTTATATTCCCTTCTATTTATTAACATGGCCACTGATAACTTTGGGACCTGGGCACTGATAACTTGTCCCAAAGTTAACTTGTTGTTTTTCTAATCAGTTTAACACTGGCAGCAAGATCTCACAGGCAAGGAGGCCATCCGGATGCCATTGGGTCTGGCCTTTTAGACAGGCAGGCAATAGATCTCTCCCAAGGCCCAAAGGACTGTGTCAGAACTCCCAGTGCTGTCTGGCTCTTTTTACATATGAACAGATTGAACTCCCAAGTTTTTCTTTTTTTTTTCTTTCTTTTTTTTTTTTGGAGAGGTTTTTGCTACGGGGCACGTGCATTTGCCACACAGACAGAGACAGAAAGCAAGAAATCACCCCGCAGGGGAGATGGCCACATCGCAATCCCTCTCGGGGATCTTGGGCATGCATGCAAATGCTCCAGCGTGAGTTTAAGCCACCGAATCCGAGGCTTGAACCATGGTTGGCTACATGGGAGTCCAGCGACATAGCCATTATGCTAATTGCTGGTCCCACACCTAGGAATTTTAAAGCCAGGGCTTTTCTGAGGTTTGAATTGAGATTCTGGAAACCCTACTCTTGGCAAGGTCCCCATTTAAAGGGTGGTGTTTCCCTCTGGGCCTTTTAATAGTTTATACAGTGGCTCAGCCTTTTTAGCCAAACCTGGGATCCAAATCCTACAGAATCCTGTGGCTCCCAAGAATTCATGCAGTTGCTTCTGGATAATGGGCTGAGACAAATTGCAAACTTCTTGCTTTTATTTGTGCTTGAGCGCAGGATGGTTTTTAGTCAGAACGAATCCCAAAAAACACATTTGGAAGTGGCATATCTGGGCCTTTTTCTTTGAGACTTTGTATCTAACCTTGGACAGAGCTGAAGCAGTACTCAAGTTTCCCTCCAGCAGTTTTCTCAGGTTGTTCCAGCAAACAGAAAGTCATCAATATATTGGAGCAGAGTACACCCAGTTTCCTGACTTGGAAAATTCTCTAAATCGGCAACAAATGTGTCTCCAAACAGGCAAGTGCTCAGCAAAGTATTAGGGATTGGGGATGGTGGGATGTAAGGTCACCAAGGTGGCATTTACAGCTTGAAAATCAAGAGCTGGCCTGTACTCACCAGGAGCTCCCTTTCCCATGGGGAGGGAGGGAGTGTCCCTAGGAGACTGGCTTTTGAACAGGATTCCAGTTTCTCTGAGCCAGTCGATGTGTTTCTTTATGGCTAGTCGGACATCTCAGCTCACAGGGTACTGGCAGAGACATACAGGTGGCACCTGAGGTTTCAGTTCAACCATCAAAGATGGGTGGTTGATTGCCATTCCTGGCAGATTCTCCTCCACCCAAAGGCAGGGAAGTTTTAAACAAGTGGAGAGTGTCTCAACACTTCCCCTGGGGGCCTCAGGAGCAAACATTTGTTGTTCCTCCTTCCAGGGCATTGCATTGCCACAGTCAGGATTTTGGCGGGGCTGAAGGTTAAAGCAGCTAAGCCAAAGGAGTCAAAGCTGATTTGTGCTCTAAGTCCAGTCAGCAGGTCCCTTCTCAGCAACGGGACCCGGTGGGGCATCCAGTTGTCTGACGGTGGTGGCGAGCAGGGAGGGCCCCTTTCTGCTTCATGAGTTGCACAGCCAATTGGCAATTTTTTTCTTCTCCGTCTCAGTTTATGAACACTCAATCAGAAATTTCTAGGGGTTGGGAAGCATTCATCCCAGCAAACCCATCCTGTTTCTGGGGTTTCTTGCAGATGTCAGGAGCTGGCTGAGCTACGAATGTAACATTAATCACTCACTGCCTTTCAGGGCTCTCTGGATTAAATGGAGTATAGGTCCGGTATGCTACGCAAAGCCTCTGTAAAACTGCCCTGGTAGCTCATTGCCTTTTGAATTATTTCTGTTGGTTTTGTCCTGTTGGTAGGTTTCTTTGTACCGGCTTCATCCCCTGCAAGAGCTCCTCTCCGTATTTTGGGGGCATGCTCTTGTCTTTGCCACTGTAAAGACTCTGTTGTTCCTCTGTATTCAGTAAAGTGAGGAGGAGCTGGTGGCAGCCATCCCTAGTGGGCTAATGGGTTTGGAGTATAACTCCCATGAGCTCCATCATTGCCTGGGGCTGTTCTGAGTTGAGGTGTGTGGTGTTTCCAATTAAGCCAGTCAGTAGTGGTAAGAGGCTGGTAATATAACGTTCCCCTGCCTTCTGTAATAGTCCCATCTCTGCCTAACTGGGATGGCCCTCGGGTCTTTCACAAGGGCATCTGGAAAGTGAGGTTGCCCTGGGCTGCAGTAACCCTCTGGGTGACAGGAGGAAAGGCAGAGTTTGGACATGGGATTTGGGAAGTTCGGTGACCTCTCCCCTGGGTAGGCTGAGCTGCTGTGGGTCCCTCAAATTGCTCTGGTTCCCCAGGCTCCAGGGAGACAGATGGAGGTGGGGTTTCAATTGCTAGTTTGACAGGGACAGGGGTATACGGGGGGTGGAATGGTTAATAGTTACTCTTCATAAGAGCCTTGCAAGACTGGAGCTGAAGCCATGGATTTCTTTTGGCCTGAGGCAGGTGCATTTGGTATGACAAGAGTGACTAGAATAGTACTCTGATTCTTCCCCTTTATGCAAATCCATGACCAAGGCTGTGGACTTGGGCAATTTGCAGCTAGGAGTCAGCATGGAAGAACTGGTCAGGATGGCCCGGAATGCCCGTAACTGTGTTTTACAGGGCCCATACTGTGGGTAGGTGTAGGTTGTTCCCTGGTGGCCATCCCACTTTGAAAGTTGGTCATTCAACCTCACAAAGTGCTCGCAGCCACTCCAGTTTTAACTTAACTTTGTAACCCCCAGGAAAAACTTTCTTAAAATTAGCATACAATCCAGCAGAGTGGGCTTGTAAGATTTGAACTGAGGTTTTCTCAATGTGCCTTTAATTCTCTCTGACTTTTTCAGTTATTAAATATCTGCACTTCCAATGGGCACAGGAGATCACTGGTTGGAGGAAGTACTCAATTAGCAGACTCTGGAGGGACAAGGCTCCTGGGGGCGGGACTTAGTCCAGAGGTTAGGAAGTCACAAGGCTACTGCTTAAAAGGCCAGACCACATCAGTGATAAGTTTGTTGAACTTTTTCAGGGGATCTCGACCAAGTGCTGCAATTAGGAAGATCACAGCGGTTTCTCCCTGGGGTCCCTCTTCTCTGTTCTCCAATGGCTGATACTCTGGTGCCAAAGGGAGTACACCAGTGGTGAATGACGAGTGGAGTGGAAAAGGAAGTGGGAACAGGTGGTCTAGGTAGAGAGATTGATGTCTACCCTCTCCTCTCCCAGGGAGAATGGGCAGGTCTCACTTCCTGGGGTAGGAGGAGGAGGGAGGTCATCTTTTGTCACAGTTGAAAGGAACTCATGTCCCAGCATCCAGAGACAAAACTCTTGACTTAACATCTACTCTGCCTATCCATCTCTACAGGGAAAGCCTTACCAACTGCCCCTGTGTCCCTCCTCCCATAAATGATGTCACAAAAAAAGGACTGGTACTCCCCCCCAAGGAAGATTATTCAAGCGTCTGCTCTGGCCATGTCCCTCATGGGCTTTGTGTGTTTCCTTGACAATAGATGGTTGGATATAGAAATTCCACCAGATTACACACATAGAGAGGGAAGGGGGGACCTCAGTGTGTAATAGCACCATTTAGTTTTTTCAGCAACACCACAGAACCACAGAAAACAGACAGACTCATGCCCTGTAGTACAATGTACTGTGGGACCACAAACACATTCACTTGTCACACTTACATTTACTCATTATACATTCCTTCCCCACATCAACCCAAAGATAAATGAGTCCTGAGTGCCAGTCCTGCGACCAAAGGAGAGTGTTCCAATCTCTTCTTCCACTCACTGAGTGCATTGACTGATGGACTCTGCAGTCCAACCAGAAACAGATGAGTCCAGACTGCCAGTCCTGCGACCAAAGGAGAGTGTAGAGTTCTCCTCAACCACTCACTGAGTGGACCGACTCAAAGACTCTACAGATCCCTGTGTTTACCAGATTACCAGAGTTGACCATAGTTGATGCATCCAGGTCTGAACCGGTCCTTCTCTTCAACTGGAGTCTGATGATCCAGGAATGCTTGTTCTCCAGGTGGGCACCCCGGCAAGCAAGTTGGGGGCATACCTATCCTTCCAGACCACAGTGCTCATCTTGGGGAGGAAGCACCCTGGGATCAGTGGCTCAAAGGGCCAGTCTGATTTTTACTTCCCAGACAAAGTGCCAAATGTTGCAGAGGGGGTGGGGGGAAGCAACACTCTAGAGAGATAGGAATACTCTTTATTGTTACTGCCAGTGGGAGTTAACACTCTGAAGCTCTGGTCCTCATTGAGGGTTAAGCACAGTCTTTTATCAGGGAGTCTGGGGGAAAGGAGAGCTCCAGCAGGCTAAGGATATCCTATTAAGAAGAAGCTCAACATTTACTTTAGAGAAGAAAGGGTTAGATCAGCATTGTGTCTATCTTTTCAAGGCCTCCTGTGGCTTTTATCATTTCAAATGGGGAGAGGCAGTGAATTCACACAGACCTGGGGAGTGTCAGCAGCTGTTGGCCTTGGGCTCTTGTGAATTCTGGACATCTCCACACAAAGAAGAGGAGTGGTCAGGAGAGGCCTGGCACAGACAGGTCTCAGAACAGCTGCCCACATCACTTAGAGTGTAACATTGCTGCTATGTATCTAAGGCAGCATAAGGTGTTATGAGATAGATTAGCCGGAATATAGCTAAATGTGTAGGCTCCACATGTAAAAAACAAGCCTACAGGCAATTTAATAAAGCCAATAGCATAACTAACATTTTCTTTGTTCTTGCAGGGATTAGATCCTGGTGGCAAGTGTAGACAGTTGGGTACACAATTTTGAACTTGCACACTGGTGTCATTGCTAGACATTAAAATTTTATGTAGCATAATGAGAGGTTTAGGTGGTTCTAAAGATGCAAGTCCCCAATTATACATATCTTTGTAGGAAAATTTTTGTTAATATTTTGGAAAATAGTCAATTGTTTAATCTCTTCAAGAGATTTACTTACTGGTTGTGAAGAGGATTCCAATATATATTGAACATGATCACTATGTTGAAGACAAAAGTTAGTCAAATTTAACTCGTGAGCCTATTTTGTCTACATATTATATCTGATGTGTTGGTGTAATTCACCTTGCAAAGGTTCATAATTAGCAAGTAATAAAGAGAGTTGAATTAACCCAGATAAGCATATGATTATGACAATAACATATGTCACTGAGTTAGCAGTCTATTTGGCACACATAGCAATAAACAATTTCTCAGGAGTTGGTACTTTATCTTGTTCTTTCAGCATCCCCTGTGCATAGCTAGTTATTGCTTTCATGTCACCCAGCTGCTAGGACTCACTGTGGCTGGCCTGATTATTCTTTTCTTGGTCTCCCTCTTTTCCTGAATCTTAGTTGGAAGCTTGGTATCAGGATTTGCGGTGTCTGATGCCAGCTCATGATGTGCAGGTCATTCACATGAGAGGGGATCCAAACTGGACCTATAGGAGTAAACACAGAGGCAAACCCTCTTCCCCAGGTTATTAGAGGAACTTGGCCTTGCCTGGTAGGATCTAGAGGCATTTCATAGAAAACTTCAGCCTGCGGGAGTTTTTGTGAGGCTGATGTTTGCTGCCAGGCTGTGCTCCATTGGTGCAATTTTGAATCAAAAGTCAAATTTAGACGATTCAGTTTAAACATGGTTAAAGAAAGCAATCTTGCAGGATGGGTAGAGGGGGGTCCTAGATTTCACTTTCTTTGTTTTAAAAATATGGAGAGGGTTTCTTTTATTAACAAACTCTAAACTAGTAAATTAGGTCTATTTAGACTGTGTTTTAGCACCTAATACACCTAACAATGTGACCCATTGCTTTATGGCCACCTCAGATACTATTTGTCATATGTGCTTTTTTTATAAAACCTTTCTAATTCTTTACAATTTCCTCTCAGAACTTCTTCAACATAACTTACCCCCCCCTTTTTTTTGAGAGGATTTTGCTATAGGGCGTGTGTGCTCACCAGACAGACAGAAAGAGACAGAGAGACAGAAAGCGAGAAATCACCCCTCAGGGGGGATGGCCACACCGCAATCCCTTCTCCTCCATTCTCCTCTCGGGATCTTGGGCATGCATGCACATGCGCCCGACGTGAGTTTAAGCCACCGGGTCCGGGACTTGAACCACGGTCAACTATGTAGGAGCCAAGCGACATAGCCATTATGCTAACTGCTGGCCCTAACATAACTTACACCTTTTGCAACAAGCTTTATTCCTTGATTATTTTTTCCCTTTTAATTTTTCTTCATTCTGGAATAATCCAGCCATCTTACTTTAGGACAAACATTTTACCATACAAAACTCTATTGAAATGTTCTCTTTCTTTTTAACCTTTTCACCACAAATACAACTTTATAACTATTTCTTTCTTTATATATATTTTTCCTACTTACCTTTTCCTTTCTACCTCCTCTCTCTCTCTCTCTCTCTCTCTCTCTCTGTCCTTTCTCTTTCTCTCTCTCTCTCTCTCTCTCCCTCCCTCCCTCTCCCTCTCCTCTCTCTCTCCTCTCTCTCTCTCTCTCTCTCTCTACCTGGCTTCTCTCTCTCTCTCTTATAAATTTCCCTTTGGAGATAGTTGTTACCTTTGATAAATTAGATAAGAAAAATATTCTGTTTGTCATTTTAAGGATTACTTTAGGCTTGTCAAAGTCTATCTCTTGTTGTTTTGCCTAGCCTGGAAAATCTGACACCCTTTAGCTTATAACTTTATATGTAAGACTTTACATATTTATCAGAATTTTTGACTTATTAAAGCAAAATTAGCTTTTAGTGCATAGCAGCAGCATACAGATATGTATTTTACAAACAAAAACTGTTCAACACATTTCCCAATTTAGAACAAGACATTAATATTGATGACAGTTTAAGATGTTAATTATTTGAAAAAAAAAAAACTTTTAAAAGGCATCAAACAAAGCAATTGACCATGAACAAAAAACTCCAAGCACCCTAGGGATGAGAAAGGGTTAACTCAGGACCAGCATTTGGCTTAATGGCTATGTCACTGGACTCCCATGTAGTCAACCATGGTTCGAGTCCTGGACCCTGTGGCTTAAACTCACACTGGGTGTGTGTGTGTGCATGCCCAAGACCTCGAGAGGAGAATGGAGAAGGGATTGTGGTGTGGCCATCCCCCCTGGGGGGTGATTTCTTGCTTTCTGTCTCTATGTCTCTCTCTGTCTGTCTGGCGAGTACACACGCCCTATAGCGAAAAACCTCTCAAAAAAAAAAAAGAGAGAGAGAGAGAGAGTGAGAGAAGTAGTTAACTCAGTGTAGGCTGTTATCAAGACTACAAGGGCACCAGAGGCTGTCTTGTGTTTTTAAGTTTTAAGCATGCCCATTTTTTTAGAGGTCCTGAAAGCTATTTACTAGGGAGACTTCTTCTGGTAAACTTAAAGAAACATGCTCTTGGGCGATTAAATTAATGACAGCACTTCCAGCTCTACCATGAATGGAGTCATAAATTTCCAGTCTAGTTGTGCGGTTAGGGCTTTTATCAATTACTGGGTTGGACGTATTTGGAGGTCTCAATACTGCAGCCAACAACCCTTGTTTGTGGCTTTCAGTACCTACTATCTGACATGCCTTTATCATGTCTGCTAAAGAGGTGGTGGGATTGCCATAAATACCTTTCAATACCTCCTGACAATCAACGTTAGCATTCTGAAAGGCCAGTTGTTTAAACAGTGCCTCCGCTGCATCTGCATTCTCTACTTGCCTGTAAAAAGATTTTTGTAACCTGTCCATAAACATAACTCATAAGTTTCTTGTGGCCCTTGCTGCACCTTAACAAAAGAAAGGCATCCTCCAGAAGAATTAGGTATTTTCTTCCATACACAAGTGGCAATGTTGGCTATTTGCCCAAACTTCTAGTGGCAAGCAGGACTGTTGCTCATTAGTAGCATAATCACCAGTCCCTGACATTTCAGCAGTCACTTCTGGATTTCTTGTTACATTATTGTCAGCCATCTGATGGCATCTGTTGTCAAACTCTTGTCTCCAAACTGTATATTGGGCAGGAGTAGTTACCATTTTTATCCACACTTTCCAGTCATTGGTTGTAAGCTCATATCTTGTCGCTATGTTGTCTATCAGCCCTATTATGTAAGGACTGCTGGTTCCATATTTAGTGATAGCTTGTTCCTTAATTCCTTAACTATACTATAGGGTAAACATATGTGGCTTGTCCCCTTTTGCATATAACAGGACAGACAGAAAGTGCGGAAGTGTCCCCTTCTTGTAAAGCACTGATTAGACATTTCTGTAAACATCCCCTGGGCAGTTTTTCCCTACTCAGTTTTTTAGATAAGGCCTTGAGTGGAGGAAGAGGATTAGAAGGACCAGTGGGGCAGTTGGATTAGGTTTGGTCTCTGCATTAGGTGTTAATAACTCTTTCAAAGGGTGTTCAATGTTATCAGGCTTCCCAAATTGAAGCATGGCATTCTGCAAATATTGCCAGGCATGCAATATTTTATTAATAGACCACAGATTAGTTTATTTCTAACACCCATCATGCCATGAATTCATAAATAGGTTCCAGTAGCTCAGGCTCCTTTCCATTGGTTCTCACAAAGTGTGCTTCTCTGGGTGGAGCAGGCTGGCACTTTAGTTGAACTCAGTTCCCTTTCTCTTTGGCTTCCTTCTTTTTCTGGTCATTTTCTTTCACACATTTTAGGAAGCTATCTCTGCTCTTAGAATGCTTAATATGCTCAACACACACATTAATTTTCTTGGCAAGAATCTTGCCCTTAACTTGTTTGTTCACAACAATGCCAACAGCATGCTGGGTAACATTGTAGACTCTTCCAGTTTTGCCATGATAACATTTGTGGGGCATTCCTTTTGAACAGTACCCATTCCCTTGATGTCTACAATATCACTTTTCTTGTAGATTAGCATATATGTTGCCAAAGGAACCACTTCATGTTTTCTAAAAGGCCTAAAGAACATATATTGAGTGCCTCTCCTCTTCCCCTTTGTGTTCATCATTTTGATTAATTACTGGAAGATGTTGGTACTGGCCAAAAGTGACATGTAATATTTTATAGGAGCAGGTGTCTCTTCATGTAAGCAGGTACCAAATTGTTTCCAATCAGTTAATTTCAAAGATCTGCCCTCAGGGTACCAAGAGCAATAGGTATCAATTTCCATTAGCATTTGAGAAATGGTTTTGGAGAGCACCCAGGGATTAGTCTGACTTAATACATACAATAGCTCCTCTTTGTGAGCAGTGTGAGTGGGAGATAGCCTGTTATCCCTCCTGATTCCTGGGATCTCTGCAGAGATGAATGGTGTTGTAACCCTCCTCTCATCTAGAATCAGTGGGTAGGCTGCTTGAGAAATGCTACATGAGTGGGAGACAGTCTGTTACCCACACTCATTTCTTGGAATTTCTGAAGAGATGAACAGTAAACCTATAGCCCTTACTTGAATGAGAAATTAGTATGTAGACTGAAAGACAACTACTTTGCTAACCTCCAGCTCTGAAAAGCACAGATCTCATCTATTGCCTTTGGGATCAGGTGCCAACACAGCTGCTGCAGTGCCATCTCATGAAAAGAATGGACTTTATAAGTGCTCAGGAGTAGAAAAGCCTCAACAGGGTTGTAGGTCTTGGTCTCATGTAACACCCCAGTGCTTGGATGAAGCAGTGGGAGCAGAGGCCTGAGGACAGTGACTGAGCTGAGACCAGTCTTGAGCCTGCAAAGGATTGGGAAAAGAATGTTCCTGGTGCATTCCAGGCAGCTCCCTCCCATGAGAGTGACCTCTAGCTGATCAGAAATCTACAGAAGGAGGTTGAAACTAAGAAAACCAGGTTCAGATGTCCTGTGGGTTCTGTCCTTCCTGAGGTTGTAACTTTGGTCACCTTGCGGCAATATTATGGACAGTGTTTGGATCTGAGCAACATACAGTCACTGAGTGAGAGTAGATTATGAATGAGAGGAAAATCTCTAAGGGTCATACAAAAAGATTCACCTGGATGTGTGCTAGAGAAAGGGTTTCTGAACTTCACAGTTTACTAAGGTAAGAACCTGCTGCTAGAAATGAAGATGATAAATGAAGATGATAAATGTGAGATTATTTCCAAACATGAGGAGGTTTAGGAGGGCATGAGCTCCCTGAGTTAAATCCCTCACTTTCTGTCTCCTTACAGGGATAGACCCACTCTGGGCCTTCATTTCAGCATCAGAATCTGCATCCCAGCTTGGGAATCTGTTTTATCATCTGGATGTTGGTTTTCAGTGTGAACTGTGGGTTAACCAGGCTGGTTATGTGAGCAAGTGCAAATGTATGCTTTCATTGACTTTTTTTTTTTTAAATTGTCATCAGGCACCTGTGCTCACTGGGCAGAGAGACAGAGATTGGTAAAGGGAGAAATCACACACTCAGGGGATAATACATTGCCATGTGGAAATCCCATATCCTCCATTTTTCTCTTGAGATTTTGGGCACACATGCACACAGATTCAGTGTGACTTTCTAGCTACTGGGTCCAGGGATTGAACCTCTGTCAGTCATGTGTAAATCTAGCACCATAACGACAATGCTGCCTGCTAGCCCACACTTTTGATTCTAGTATACAATATTGCTACCACAAACTATAACTTTTTTCTTTTGAACTAAAAGGAATATCTGTAAAGCAAAGTTACAAAAAAAAAAGTTTACTAGTCTGACAAAAGCTTTCTCTAATGGAAACTCTTTCATAGCAAGTTACATGCGTTATAACCCTTTTACTAGTATAAAGACCCTCACTTTATTAGGGTCAGAGGATGTGTCATTATCACCACCTGACCATGCTGCCAGTGGGTCTGACTGCACATCCCAGTGTCTGACCCTTAACTGATGCTAGCTCTGAAAACCATAAACTACATTTTCCTTATACTTTGCTTTATAGTTCTTTTGGTCTTGACAGAGTTTACAATGGACAAAGGTAACAAAGAAGCATCTTCTGAAGATGGTAGAAGGTAGAAGAAATGGGTTTGGGGAAAAAGTGCATTAGCAGAAGATGTACAAAGTAAGATCCTGGCAGAGATCTTAGTCTATTTAACAGGATGTGTCATGAGCCCAAGGTACCTCTTACTCATATATACACAAATATGACAATCTACCAACCTACACACACACACACACACACACACACACACACACACACAGAGCAATCTAAATTTTATATCCACATTTCATACATCACATAATTTTATTCC
>NW_006207221.1:86401-99598 GCF_000334495.1 Tupaia belangeri chinensis
ATTTAGGAGCAAGACTCTGTGAATTGTTGAATCAGGGTCACTGCAGCGAGGCTCTGAGCACTGTTTAGTCTTATGTGCTGTTTGGCTAAGGTTGTGCAGTCAACAATCACCTGGGTCCTCGTTTTCTCTATTTCTGGCCTTTCTTCTAATGGCTTTGCTGTGAAAGGGACTCTTGTCTCAAACTCTGTCACCTTGTGACCTGCACTGGCTGAGAGCAATAGAAGGACTTAGTGACACCCTGGAGGTTGAGGAATTATGAATGTAAGTGCTAAATCTCCGGGGTTAAGAAGTATGTGTGGAGGGCATTGCATATGGAAGCCATCTTGAGAGCTGTCCGCCATCTTAAGAAACCTTAGGTTTCACTTCCTCATTGAGCAAACCATTTCTCAGAAATCATGTGACCAACTGTTCCTAGGCAAGGGGAGAGATCCACCCACATCAATGATTGGCTCATACTGTTTTATCTCATCTGCATTTTGGGCAACCAATTGGTGCCAACCAGCCTGTTTATAAGCTTGCAATTCTTCCTTAATAAATGAGGCTTGATCAGCACCTCATCTGGTCTCCACTCTGTGTGTCTGTGGGAATTCTGCCACCCTGAACATAAAGTCCCCTTTTCACCAACCTCACACAGTTACCTGTTTGACTGTCCTGTGGGACAGGGCAAGTGGTGCCTGGACGTGGGGCCCTGGAGTAGAGGATCAGGGTGAAGTGCACCGTGAAGAAATCCTGGCCAGGTAGAAGTGGAAGGGTAAGTAGTAATACAGAGATTGCTTAGAGTAATACAGAGATTACTCACTACCTTCCTAGTGTGCAGTTATGGGACAGCAAATGAGTAAGCATGAATTGTTTGTTCAGGGGCTTAATGATGCTCTTAAGATATGTGGAGTTAAAATTAGAATTAAACAATTACTTCCTTTTTTTGATTTTCTAAAAGAGGTATGCCCCTGGTTTCCTCAAGAATGCACTATTGATGAAGCAAGGTGGAAGAGGGTAGGTGATGCTCTGAAAGACTACTATGTCGCATTTGGTCCAGAAAAAATCCCAGTAATAGCCATTTCTTATTGGAGTTTAATAAATGAAATTATTGGGTTCCAGCCAACAGACCCCAGAATTGCGGCAGTAGTTGAGGAGGGGGAACAAATTATGCAAAAAGAAAAATTTGGGGAATTAATTAGTGACAACATCATAGGAACTACAAAAAAAAAAAAAAAAAAAAAAACAGAAAAAAAAAAAAAGGATCTAATTTGTTTAGATAGTGATGAGGAAGAAACAACAAATTCTAATAAACAACCAGATGTTAGGCCAAAACAATTTTAAAAATCTAGGGTAAATGAGGAGGTTACAAATCCTACAAAGCCTCAGAAAAAATTATATCCATCCCTTACAAACCTTAAAGCTTATTCGGATGGTCAATTGGCTGATTCTGAGAAAGAAATTTTAGAAACAAAGGCAAAATGGCCACCTGAAAAAGAAACTTCAGAAATGGAGGCTGCTGAATACAGCAATTCAAAATGGTTGCCTGAGAAAGAAACTTTAGAGACAAAGGCTGCTGAGTACAACAATTCAAAATGGCTGCCTTTCAAAAAAACGACCACCATCTTATGACTCGCATCTGCGCCATCTTTGACGTGTAATCATTCTTGCCATGAAAAGGCTGCTCCACCATCTTTGGTGATGCCCGTTATTGATCCTAGGGCAGAAGTTTGAGCTAAGATCGAACAACTTAAGGAACATATTCAGTTAGAAGAAGAACATCAAGAATTGATATCATGATTAGAAAAACTGAAAGTGGGTAAATCTAAAGGTACAGCTTTCTCATCCTCACAAAACCGCTGTCAGCCCACCCTTACTCCTAGTGCAAAACTTAAACCAGCTTGAAAATCACAACCATTGATAGACTTTGAGGAACAGGAACAGTTCCAGTTACAGAAGACACAGATGCACAGGGACAAGCATGACGCCATGTACATGGCTTTGATTTTAACATTATAAAAGAAATTAAAACAGCAATTGCTCAATGTGGAGCTACAGCTCCATACACTTTAGCCATAGTTGATTCGGTGGCAGAAAATTGTTTTACACCAATAGACTGGCACACATTGGCCCGTGCTGGACTCTCTGGAGGAGATTACTTGCTTTGGAAATCACAGTATGTAGAACAGTGCAAGGATACTGCATGCCGTAATGCCCAGGCCAATAATGGCTGGACAATAGATATGTTGTTGGGAGAAGGTAATTTTGCAACTACTGACACTCAAATGCAATTTGATCCAGGACTCTTTAGTCAAATTAATACAGCAGCCATGAGAGCTTGGAGAAAACTACCTACTAAAGTAGATTTAAGTACCTCCCTTACAACAATAAAACAAGGGCCTGATGAACTTTTCTCTGAGTTTGTTCATCGACTGATTACAACAGCAGGCAGAATATTTGGCAGTGCTGATGCAGGTACAGAATTTGTTAAACAATTGGCATATGAAAATGCTAATGCTGCCTGTCAAACATCAATTAGACCATATAGAAAGAAGACAGACTTATCAGGATATATTCACCTGTGTTCTGATATTGGGTCAGCATATCAACAAGGAATGGCTATAGCTGCGGCTCTTCAAGGTTATAATACTTTGCCAATTCCTTACTCGTAACGACAATGCCAACAAAACAAATAACAAAATTACTTGCTTTAATTTTGTTTGGCCTGGGCATACAGCAAAAAAGTGTAAAGTGAAAAATAATGGTAATCAACAACAACTAAACTAACTTCCTGACTTGTGTAATAAATGTATGAAGGGACGTCACTCTCTTAATGAATATAGATCCAGATTTGATGTCTATGGTAGGCCAATTAATCAGGATCAGGGAAATGGTAACAGGGAGCTGCCCGAAGCCCCCAAACCCAAACAAGATTTTGGGGCACTAGAGTTTGTTCCAACAACCAACACCAATCCATTTCAGACCTCTCCAGATCAACCTGAGGAAGTGCAGGACTGGACCTCTGTTCCACCACCCACACATTACTAACTCTGGAAATGGGGGTTCAGCCTTTACCTACCGGAGTCTTTGGTCCTCTGCCACCAAACACCTTTGCAATACTCTTGGGACGCAGTAGTGCCACTCTGGAGGGACTTTAAGTCTTTCCAGGGGTAATAGATAATGATTATAAAGGAGAGATTAAGATTATGGCTTTTTCTCCAAGGTTAACTACAACCATTTCTGCCAACAAACTCATAGCTCAGCTCCTGCTCCTTCCATTGCTCTCGACTCAAAACAATATTCAAGCCTCTTCATGGGATGAAAAAGGCTTTGGTTCTTCAGATGCCTATTTGGTACAACAAATTTCTCCAACTAAACCAATGCTTACTTTATGATTGGATGGAAAACAATTTTCTGAACTGATAGACACTGGAACTGATGTTATAATTATTAAAAAAGACAATTGACCTCAGTCTTGGCCTCTGGTTCCAACTCTTACTAACTTAAAGGGTATAGGACAAAGTCAAAATCCTGAGAGAAGTTCAAAAATGTAACAATGGAAAGATAAGGAAGGCAATCAGGGACACATTCAACCTTTTGTAATACAAGGCCTTCCTATTAATGTGTGGGGACAAGACTTGTTATCACAAATGAGTCTCTTGATGTTCAGCCCAAAAGATACAGTAACTGCACAAATGCTAGCTCAAAGTCATACACCAGGGAAAGGCTTGGAAAAAAATGAATCGGGCATTGTTCAACCTCTATTGCCTGAACCTAAACTTGACAGAGCTGGACTGGGAAATTTATCCTAGCAGACATTGACATTCCTGTACCCCACACAGATCGGATCACCTGGAAAGATAATACATCAGTGTGGGTTGATCAATGGCCTCTATCTTCTGAAAAATTACAAGCTGCTCAATTGTTAGTACAGGAACAATTTAAAGCAGGACATATTGTAGAAAGTACCTCACCAATGGAATACTCCTATTCTTGTTATCAAGAAAAAATCAGGAAAATGGCGTTTACTCCAAGATCTAAGAGCAATTAATAAACCCATGATTCCAATGGGGGCACTTCAGCCTGGGCTACCATCTCCAGTAGCCATTCCCCTTAATTTTTTCAAGATAGTTATTGACCTTCAAGATTGTTTTTTTACTATTCCCTTACATCCTTTAGGTCAGAAAAGATTTGCCTTTAGTATTCCATCAATTAACTTTAAAGAACCAATGAAACGTTATCAGTGGAGGGTCTTGCATCAAGGAATGACAAACAGCCCTACTCTGTGTCAAAAATATGTTGTTGCTGCCATACAATCAGTTAGAGACAAATGGGTACAAATGTATATTGCCCATTATATGGATGATATATTAATTGATGGTAAAGATGGTCAATTTGTTCTTCAATGTTTTCATGACCTCAAAGAACACTTGTCTACCCAAGGATTAAAGATTACCCCTGAAAAAGTACAACTTAAAGACCCCTATGCTTATTTAGGATATCATCTTTCGGGTCCAAAAATTGCTACTCCTAAAATACAGTTCAGACTTGACAATTTGAAAACCTTGAATGACTTCCAAAAATTATTGGGTGATATCAATTGGATTCGCCCTTATTTAAAACTAAGTACAGGTCAACTCAAACCTTTATTCAATATTTTACAGGGAGACCCCAATCCTAGGTTTCCTCGAGTGCTTACAGAGGAAGGCCGTCAGGCACTCTCTATAGTAGAAAAAGCCATTGCCTCTCAATTTGTTACAGCCATTGATTATGGTCAACCATTACTTCTTGTCATTTGCCATACTGCATTCGCGTCAATGGCTGTGTTCTGCCAATCGGCACCAATTATGTGGATTCACCTTCTGTCTTCTCCTTAGAAGGTTATCTACCCTTATTATCAATCTGTGTCTGATATTATCATTATGGCATGAAATTTAAGTGTTACCTATTTCAGTAAAGACCCTTATATAATCATTCAGCCACATACCAAAAATCAGATTAATTGGTTATTTCAACAAACAGATTTTTGGCCTATTGCATGTGCTTCCTTTACTGGAACTATTGCTAATCATCTTCCTCCAGACAAATTTTTACATTTTTTTATATACCCATGATTTTGTTTTCCATGTACGAACTTCATTTCATCCTGTTATGAATGGTTTACTGGTTTTTACTGACAGTTCCTCTACTGGAACTGCTTCTTATTCATTTTCTGATCAAACAGTTACGTTTACCACTTCCTCAACATCAGCTCAATTGGTTGAACTGCAAGCAGTTATTGCAGTCTTCTCTGCTTTTCCTGATATACCTTTAAACTTATACACAGATAGTGTTTATATTGCTATGTGTGTACCACTTCTGGAAACTGTGACACAAATTAAACAAGTTTCTCAGGCCGCACAGTTTTTCCTCCAATTCCAGTTTTTCATTAGAAATTGAGTGTTACCTTTTTATATTGGCCATTTGCACCCACATACAGACTTGCCTGGCCCTCTAACTGAGGGTAATCACCACGCTGATCTGGCCACAAAACATTCTCTTTCGGTTCATACTCAAACTGAAACAAATCTTCCAGATGCTGTTGCTGCCCATCGATTATATCATTTGAGTTCTCACACTCTTTATCTCATGTTTAAAATTACTTGGGAACAGGCCCGAGAAATTGTAAAACAATCTCTGGCTTGCTTACTCTTTTGCCTACACCACATTTTGGTGTTAACCCTAGAGGCCTTATGCCTAATGCTTTATGGCAAATGCATGTCACTCATGTTGCTGAATTTGGTACTCTTAAATATGTGCATGTCACTGTTGACACCTTTAGTGGTTTCATTTTTGCCACAGCACAAACTGGAGAGGCTGGTAAACATGTTATTTCTCATGTTCTTGACGCACTCTCTGTTCTGGGTAAGCCTCAACAAATTAAAACAGATAATGGCCAATGGCCCGGGATATACCGGAAATAATTTTGCCTCTTTTTGTAAACAACTCCTCATTAAACATGTCATGGGGATTCCATACAATCCCCAGGGACAAGGTATTGTTGAACATGCTCATTTTTCCTTGAAGAATATTCTCCAAAAACTAAAAAAGAGAGAGCTTTTAAAAACCAAAGGCTCACCAAAAAACCTTCTAGCACATACACTTTTTGTCCTGAATTTTCTACCACTTGATAAAGATGGACACTCAGCTGCTGAGCGCTTCTGGCATTCAACTACTAAAACAAAATTTGCCAGTTTTGTGGAAGGATCCTCTAGACAATACATGGAATGGTCCGGACCCTGTCCTCATCTGGGGCAGATGGTCTGTCTGCGTTTGTTCCCCAAAAATGGGTGCTGCTCATTGGTTACCAGAAAAATTGGTCAAACAAATTGATTCAAGTGGTAATAATTCATCCAGGGATGATAAAAACCCTGAGATACCTCTTTTTTCTTCCACAGATGAACAAAATGAAGATTCTTCTTAACTACCTGATCCTATTTTGTCTCTTCAACACTATCGCTGCTGGTTTTGGCCCTGGCCCAACTCCAACTCCACAGACTATTGATTATAATATTCCTTGTACATGCCTCAGTGGTAAGATTACTCAACTTTCCTTCACACCACTCTCTTCCGTTATCTGCTCCAGATTCACTGTGTATCTCAGCCCCAAGGATATCATGTATGTCCATGCTTAGTATGCTCGGCAGGTACCTCCTACTTGGTACCACCTTGATACACCCACTATCTCTTCTTCTACAGCTCCTCAATACACCTGTACAATTTTCAAATCTACACTTCATGCTTCTTGTTACATCACGTCATCACATGTGTTTATAGAAATAAAACCTATCTCACGGCTACACAAATTGAAACCTTTACAGGGACTACAGGCCTTTTGAGCCACATTCAAATACCCTGTACATCTGCCACCTTAGGAAAAACCTTTTATTGGGATTTAATTGCTCCTCCCCACATCTCTGATGGAGGTGGACCTCAAGATAGAGTTAGACGACTTAAGGTACAAGAACATCTAAATGACATCACACAACAACTACATCCTAAGATATCCTATAATCCTCATGATGACCTTCTTGATAGACATACACACTCACTTCGTAATTTCACACTTGCCTTACTTAATATCTCTAAACCCACAATTGCTGAGGACTGTTGGCTCTGTCTTCACCATGGTCCACCAATTCCATCAGCTCTTCCAATTGTCAACATGACTTATCCTGTCGATTCCACACATTGTTCGCCTACTTCACCTTTTCTGGTTCAGCCTGTCTTCCCTTCAAACATAAATTGCCCTTATTCTCCCTCCTGTGCTCAGTCCGATGAGATTGTTCTTGGCTTCATTACATTCTCCGATTGTATTGATAAGATATATATTTCCCGTTCTACCAATTTATGCACTCCTCATAACACAATTTTTGTTTGTGGTACTAATTTGGCTTACACTTTTTTGCCTGAGCACTGGGTAGGTTCTTGCATTCTTGCCATACTTATCCCTGACATAGATATTATTAAAAGAAATGAACCGATTCCCATTCCTACCTTTGATTTTCTTCCAGATAATTCCAAACGTATTAGATCCAAGCGTGCTATACAGATCCTTCCTATTATTGCTACTCTAGGCTTTGCTGCAACTACAGCTGCTGGTTCTGCTGGATTGAGATATTCCCTTCAGCTCAAACAACTTACTGATTCCCTTGTTTCTTATGTATATGAATTAGCTTCCTCTGTTACTTTTGTTTAAGATCAACTAGATTCCCTTGCAGAAGTCATTCTCCAAAACAGACGTGGGTTAGACATCCTTTTGGCAGAACAGGGGGGGTCTCTGTCTTGCTTTACAGGAAGCTGCTGTTTTTACACCAAGTCCAGCATTGTTCATGACAAGCTCAACCAACTGCAGAAAAATCTTGAATGAAGAAAACAACTCACTGATAACCCCTTCTTCACTTCATGAAATAGACTCCTCCCCTTTCTACTCCCCATACTTGGTCCAATTCTGGGTTTGTTGATTGTTTGCTCTTTGGGACCTGTTCTCTTTAATAAACTCATGGCTTTCCTTAAATGCCAAATCGATGACTCCATAAAAATACAGCCTATCCAAGTCCACTACCATAACCTAGAGATAGAGTATCACGGAGCCTAAACATTACTCCTGCCTGAGGCACTAAATTGGTTAGCCAAAGACGGGTAAGAGAGTCTGAGCCTGTAACAGTTGTACAGTCCCTCCCACCTAAAACAGAAAACCCATCATCGCAATGCGGTTCTCCAATGACAGGTAAGGATGGACGTGGCTCTAACAATGACTCCAACCTAAAACAGACATGATTCTCTCAGGCTTTTCTTCTCTCTTTAAAAAAATAAATTAAAAAAATATATATGTGGAAGGCATTGCATATGGAAGCCATCTTGAGAGCTGTCCGCCATCTTAGAAACCTTAGGTTTCACTTCCTCATTGAGCAAACCATTTCTCAGAATCATGTGACCAACTCTTCCTAGGCAACGGGAGAGATCCACCCACATCAATGATTGACCCATGCTGTTTTATCTCATCTGAATTTTGGGCAACCAATCGGTACCCACCAGCCTGTTTATAAGCTTGCAATTCTTCCTTAATAAATGAGACTTGATCAGCACCTCGTCTGGTCTCCAATCTGTGTGTCTGTGAAAATTCTGCCAGCCTGAACAGTGAGTCCCCTTTTCACTGACCTCACGCAGGTACCCGTTCAACTGTCCTGCCGGTCGGGGCAGGTATGTTGGTAGAAACTGGGCATAACTGGCTGTTGCAGGACCAGGCTATTCTGTGTTCAAAAGGAGTCTCCAGTCTCAAATCTGTAGCTGGCACAGCTGAGCCCTCGTCACCTCCAGCCCTGGGAAGGAGTTCAGCAGCAGCAGGACCCCCTTTTCCTGACATGTCCCTCTATGGAGAGTTATGCCAACTAGAGCCTTCTCTGGCCAACCCAGCATCTTCCTTAATCATGTGGTATGGACAAGAAAGCCACTGAGATATCCCTACAGGGGGTCATGAGCTTTCTGCTGAAGAGCATCTGTGGTCTGTGGCACCATATTCTCAGAGGGCCAGTTTTCTACTGAATTTTCTAAATAATGGGAAGCAAAGGCACAAACTTAAGAGCTTGTTCTCTTCATAAGTCAGGGAATAAAACCCACGTTTTTAGTTCAAACCTGGTATTTCCTAATACCACTTTCCTCTCCTGAGGTCATAACATTATGAATTAAATGTCTCCCACATTACATTATAAACAGACACAATATTTTAACAGTCATTTTTCCAGTGAGCACTAAGTACTTCTTTTACAAAGACTTGTGTGATTGTGCACATTTGACCTAAGGGGAAATTAGGGAATAACTGCCTGAATCTCAGCTGTGCAAATCTGTGTGCTGCCCCTCCTTGTCTCTTCCCTAGGCACAGACGTGCTTTATGATGCCTTAGGTTGAGGTTCTTATTTGAAGTCTTTAGAGGGTGACCTCCCTTCAACCTACCCTTTTATGTTTCCCAATTTTCTGGGCTTCAGAATTGCTTGAGGCTGACTCATAAGATTCACAAAGGCCATGTCTCTCAGAGTATGGAGTGACTATCAGCCCCTAGTCATCTCCTCTCTAAAAACATGAGCTGAGGGATGGGGCCGTTAAGGAGAGCAGCTGATTTTGGGGGACTAGAAGGCATTCATGGTGTACTTTTTACCTGAAAAAGCTAACCTTTGGGATAATTATATCTTCTTTTCCCAGTCTCATTTTTCATTCCTTTCAGAGAGAGTGGTGCTGAGTCAATCTGCTGCTGATGTTGAGTGGACAAGATAGAAATGATTTCTGCCCTCTAGATTTTCTCAGCCTAGTAAAGGGAGAAAAATTACTCTAAAGGACAAGGAAACCCATACAAGTGTGGTTGAAAAATATACGTCAGATGCACAGGAGGAAAAATTGTGTTTTTTTCAGAGCAACGTCACTGGACACTTCAGTGAACAGGGTGGGTAGGGAATGTTCCATATGATAGGATGTCCAAACTTGGCAACTAAGCCAGACGTGTCTGTCAGTTAAATCAACAGTTTTCCTCCTTGTAAATTCGAATTCAGAGTCTGTGTCTGACCTGTAATAGATAAAAGGGGGCATCACCTAACAAGAAGGGTGTTGTTAGGCCGTTGGATGCTTCTCCAGAGCACAGACACACACTAGGTTTGTCATCTTGAAGATATTTCTAATGACTGAAATAATCTACGTTTTAGTTGTACAGGTGCTCAGAGTTTCTGTTTGTTCGTGGTTAAGTCCCAGTAGACTATGGTGTTTTTAGAAGTTTTTTCACACCATCAGTATTATCCAATTTATTGAGGCACACTTAAAGAGTTCTTTATTTGTGAGACATACCATTCTTTCACCTACACTTTACTGTTATTATGCACAAACCCTATTGATGTGGCAGTAAAGTGTGGAGGCAGGGACAGTGTCTGGTGACCTATGATATCACCTTTTTTCAGATTCCTATGTCCCTGGACTATGGGTTCCCTAAGTATATGGCCTTAAACCTTCCTTAGTTAAGGAAGGAAGGAAGGTTAGAGGGGATGCAATTGGATATCTCCCTTGCTTCAGGAGGTTTAGATCTGCAGTATGTTATGCATCAATAGTAGCGACAGCTTTTATAGGTTCTGCAGTCATCTTAACAAAATTGTAGAGACATCCAGCACACTGTATTAAAAAAAATTTAAAAACAGAAAAAAGTTGTTACTGTTACAGTATCTGGCACCATTTTAAAAAAAATTAACTTCTGAATCATCATCTGAAAAAAAAAATTCTAGAACAACATTATTAAAAACAGCTCTGGTAAAGCACAGTCACCACTACATATCATAAAGCAGGTACATGGAATTTTACATTCACAGGGGTATGATACAGTGCTGTTCTACATCTATAATATTGGAGGATACAATTACAAAGGCATAATTTGAGACTTGATTCTACTATTCCAGCAGAGGGCCCAAGGATTATATGACACACAGCTCTGTAAAGAAATCCTGAATAGGTTTCCTTTCATTAGTGGCAAAGTTCACCTCTCTTTATGGATATCAGCTTAAAAACATTTAAAAAAAGAAAAGAACTAAAAAAATATTCATCCAAAAAGCCCACCAACAAACCATTGGATTCATACAAAGATGACCAAGCAGAGGCTAGCAAGACTCAACCTAAATAACATTTAACCAAATCTGTAATGTTTGAATGGTGAGAGCTCCATGGAACAAAGGAGATACCAAGTAGTGATTTGAAGCTTCGAACCACAATCAAAACACAGAATCATTTCAAGTAGAAGCAGTAGTCACATTGCTCACTTGGATATGTTCAAGAATGCTGACATCAATATTGATTTATCTGCTCACTCATCCAGGAAGAAGGGGAGACCTGTTAATATTGTACTGTGATTGTGCTCAACTCTATCATTATGTTATAAAAATAGCAAGCCACCATAATAAATATCAAATGTTTCAAATATTCTGTCACTTTTGGGAACTGGCAGGTAGCATGCTGATTAAGGCATTGGATTCACTCATGGCCAGCTGTCATTTGAGTCCCTGAGTAAAGTGGCCTAAAAATCATACTGGGCATGTGTGTGTGAGTGCACAAAATCCTAAGAGGAGAATGGATTGTGGCATGGTCATCCCTCTTAGGGTGTGATTTCTCACTTTTCTTCTTTCTGTCTCTCTCAAGTGTGACCACACACCCTATGATGAAAACCAAAACCAAAAATAAACAAACAAACAAAAAAAGTCATGGGATAAACAGAGGCCATCCTGTGAGTAGCAGAGATGGGACCTAGTCCCACCTGAAATGTTCCCTGGTAGCTGACTGTGGGAGGCATCTCCAGGGAATTTTACAACTTGCATTCTGAAAACATAATGTGACCCCTGCCTGGGCATATGTTTAGGGAGTACAAGTCAGGACATATAAGAAGATCCATGAGGGCCAAGAGCCAACCAGGCTTCTGAGCCTCTAAAAATGCTTCCTTAACCTCCACAAATGAGGATCCTTCCTTCTAAAATTAGTGCCATTCTCAGTTGTCACTTCCATCTGCATGGAAGGTCAAGAAGATAAGCTAGAGTCAAAAAAGTAAATAGTTCTAATAGAGGTTTATTTGGTGATAGTGAGAGTGAGGTTAAAAAAAAGATAAGTGTTCTAAGGATTATAATTGCATAATTATAAACATCATTTCAGACCAGAAGCTGGCATGTAGATTTAGGAAGCTGGATCCCACATAGTCAATTTTGTAGGTCAAGTCTTGGACATAGCCAATTGAAAATCACTTTTGGCATGTGTGCATGTATGCCTCAAATCCTGAGATTTGGGATAATGCAATGGTCATGCCCCTGGGAGAGGTTTTCTCACTTTATTTATCTCTCTCTAAATCTACCTCTTCTTTTTCTCTCCAGTAAAGGCACAAGCTCTTAAAAATATCTTTTCTTTTTATTATTGTAGTTATTACTGTGATTTGTAGTTCATTTGTTGGTTGCAGTCATGTTTGGCTCTGATATTGCACAGGAATTCATGCAGGAGAGAACTAACAATTTTTTTTTACACCAAAATATTATCTTGTTTATTTTCTATAAACCTTTTTTTTATTATATTAAATCACTTTACACCATCACAATACACAAATGAATTTTCCATCCAAAATACACTGTGCATTGTCTCAATCAAGTACATCCACATATATGTTCTCAGCAAATAATTTTCCAATTCTTATGTCCTGCATACCTTGCCCTTTGTCTTGCCATCCCTGATTCCCCATCCCCCACCCTCTGCCATGTCCCACCCTCCCCTCCCTTTTTCCCTGGCATCCATGGTTGCCCTCCATACTTTCCTCCCTCCCCATTCAATTATTCTGCCAATGAACTTAATCAGTCCAAATAAATCCATTAGCTAGCACAGCTGACACAAACCTACACATGTATCCTAGTCTGACCCTAGGCATGAACCCCGGTGAGTAGAATGAATATACTATAAAGTAATACCCAGCTGTGCCCATACAGCTCGCTGCATTCATCAATGTGCATTTTTTCCTCCTGCAACTTTTTTTTTTTTCTTTTTTTAACATTCTATTACCTAACCCTCATTCCCTGAGCATCATCACAACATTCTAAATGTAGTTTCCCATCTAGGACAAACTACATAGTGACTTAATCAAGCATGTTATCATCAATAATATTCCATTTCTACTTACATACAATG
>NW_006207221.1:100258-103962 GCF_000334495.1 Tupaia belangeri chinensis
TGCCCTGCCTCCTGCCGCCCTGCTTGGCGCGGGGTCTCCGGGGGTGGCGGGAGACCCGCGGCCGGCCCGTTGTGGGCCGGCGCAGGGCCTCAAGAACTAACAAATTTTTTGATGAAGGACAGCAGAAGCCAAAGTTGCCAGAGGTCTCTGGCAGCAGTATCCTGCCCACATTGACTCTTCAAGGGCCTTTTGTTGGCCAGGTCCCATTGAATACTCCAGGAGAGAGATGGCTCCACAAAAGTTGAGGTCCAAGTGAGCCCAGTTCTGCTCCAGCTGGTAGGGCAGAGAGGTTTCAGAGGGGCAGAGTCACACATTGAATACTTGGAGTGTTACAGGCAAGGCTGTTGACATCTAGGGCCTCATCACCCTGAGAACTTTTATAAGGCAAAATCAGTCTCCCTGCCTATAGATAGGAACTAGAAAAAAATTGGAAGAAAACAAAAATGTTGCCACTGAGTGTCATACAGTTTGATGTCTGAGTGTTCTTGTGTGATTAACCCACACTGGCCAGTTTGCTTCTTGTAGTGGAGGGGCAGGCACTGTGTTCTGTTGGCCTGCCCTGGTACCCAATTCCCAGATGAGGAGAGCAATCATGATGGCTTCCCCATGTGTCTACAAGGCTGATAACTGATGCCTGGGCAGATTTTTGTTGCTCATCTCCTTCCTCACTATAAGGAAAACACACCCCAACCATGCCATAAAGGGATTTTTGTCCCTATTATATGTAAGTGGAGCTTCTCCACCAGTTGTTGTTGGTCTGAATATTCCAAACAAGGCACTGTCACTCTACATTGGAGTTCTAATCCACAAACCAGAAAGCTTGTTGTCATTTGAGAACTGTTTATAGGCAGAGCCATGTGATGAGTCATGATCATTTTGCCAATAACACTGGGGATCCCATGTTTCCCAAGACCATTCTTTATTTTTTTTAAAAGAATTATTTTATTTAACTTTATTTATTAGCTTTATCATTATTATTTTCCAGTTTGATCAGAGAGAGACAGAGATAGAGAGAAAGTGAGAAAGCAAGCCACCAGGTCTGAGACTTGAACCATGGTTGGCCATGTGGGAGTCTAGTGCTTGTAATCACTGTGCCACTTGCTGGCCCCGTCCCAAGACCATTCTGAGCTCAAACATTTACTAAGACTTACAGAACACAGGAAACCTGTCTAACTCATGATCACAGGCTGTTACAGTGAAAGGATCCACATGAAGATCAGCAAATGGAAAGGTGCTTAGGCTGAAGTCCAGAAGAAACCAGAACAATCTTCCATGTGTCACCTTCCAGTGTAGTTACACAGACACATGTTAAATTCTTGTAGCAACAGTGTGTGATGTATTGCCAACTCAGGAAGGTCACACAAGCCTTGGTGTCAGTATTTTTATTGACTGATATCTGGTATTGGGGTAAGATAGCTCCATGGCTCATGCAATGGTTGTGACTGTCTCTAGGCCCCAGAACTCAAATAGCTACACTGAGGCCCAGAGCCTCAGGCATAAGAAAACATGATCAGGGAGGATATTCTAAGGACTCAGAGTAGTCTTCCCAGAACCAAGCTTCTGGGACAGACCTTTGGAATTGTCTGGTTCTCATATTCTGGACTGCTAAGTTAAGCCTTTACCATACAGTATTGTACAAGGGAGTGGGTCACTGGGGATCCCCTTAAAATTTTGCTTACTATGTTCTGAAACTACTTGATCAGAAATATGCCACATTTTTTCCATGATTCATGGAGAGCAAAAAAATTTTTTTTGCTATGTATATGCAGCCTCACTCCCAGCTCACCATCACAGAGAAACACTGATCAGCACATATGTCACACTACCCATATGCATATTCTCCATAAATTATTTTACTAAACATATGTTGATGAAAATAAAAACAATTTTATTTAGGTTTTAGCTTTTTTTTTTTTTTTGTCATTGTTATAGGATGTATGTGTGGAAGAGAGAGAGAGAAAGGGGTAAAGTGAAAAATCACCACCACACCCCCCCCATAGGGGGCCTTTTCACAATACCTTCTTCTTTATTCTCCTCTTGGGATTTTTTGCACACATGCCAAGCATATTTTCCAAGCTGCTAGGTCTGGGACTTAAACCCTGTACTCTTCCATGACAGATCCAGCTGCCTTATCCATCATGCCACCTGGCTGAGTCAAAAAGTAACATTTTAAAATCTTATTTATTTGTATGTTCCATGGGAAACTGAGATACTGAGAAAGATACAGACCACACCCACACCAAGATCTTGACACCATGATTCACCCCTATCCTCAACTAGCCCCATATGAGGGGTACACATAATCCCAGTGTGCTCAGCTGTATCTAAAACACTGCCATTTACTTATTGAAAGACATTTTAGTGTGGTTTGAGTATACTATCAAATAAAGAATATTTTACTATCAAATAAAAAGCATTTTATATACTTTGTAATGATTTGTAAAATCAAATGCTTTTGAAAATCAGTGTGTTGAGATTTAGTATCAAGTTCAATTTTACCATTGAATACTTCTTTAAAGAATTATTCATTTAATTTTAATTATTATGTTTTTTTTTAATTATTTTTAAATTTGACCTGAAACAGTGAGAGAGAAAAAGCAAGTCACCAGGTTTGGGACCTGAATGAATTACAGTTAGTCATGTGGAAATCCAATGCCTTAACCACCATGCCGCATGCTGGCTCTTTAATTCTTCATTATCTAAGTCAGACTAAATTATATTTTATAATTACCTTCAGACAACTGTTCAAAATCACACAAAAACTAGACTTTCAGTAAATGTGCTGTTGTTGCTTTTATCAACTTATTTGAAAGATTAAGCTAAATGTTATCAGCATAGATTTGTAAAATATGTCATCATAGGACTTAAAACAAGTAAAAGCCAAATGACAAATTAAAAAAGAGTGAAGAGAGAAAGGAGAGAGAAATAAAGAAAGAAAAATAAGATAAATTAAAGGGAAACAAAGGAAATATTTGCCCAAACCCAAGAAACTAGGTCAGCCCAGAGATGCCTTCCAAGGCTTCTTTTTCTGCCTAAGGATCCTCAAGCCTTCTGAAGGAGACATAGGGACTTGTGAGACCCACCCAATGATGGAAACAACAGAATCATGGCCAGATCAGGCATTCTACGCACACCTCCCTGGCCTCCCAGGCCTTTGTTGATCTTCTGCTGGGGCACAGCCCCACTCCTCTGCAGCCACAGCAGGAGGAGGAACAGTGATCATGCTCAAGGGACTTGCAGGGACCTTCCTGGGTAGTCTTTGATATCAGGCACTGTTGCAAACTATTGACTCAGAATACAGTTAATTTTTTGTTTGTTTTTAAGTTTTGCTGGAGATATCCAGAGAGAGAGAGAGAGAGAGAGAGAATGAGAAAGCACCCATTAAGGGTTATGGGCAAGTCACAATCCCTTTGAAATCTTTCTATTTGAACTATTTTTGGTATGCATGAACACATGTGCAGTGCATTTTTTAAACCAGCCAGTCAGGGACTTGAACCATGTAGTTGACAATGTGGGATCCAGCATCCTCATCATGCCACTTGCTAGCTCAGCATTCTTTTTTTTTAAGGAGAAACATTGTGTGTCCCCACTTAATATATACTGACTGTCCTCACTGCATGACTGAAACTTATTGACTAAAGGTCATAGAAACACAAAAAATGGTTGTAAATACCAGATATAGTGTGGAAAGAGGGTGAGAGAAA
>NW_006207221.1:104309-107361 GCF_000334495.1 Tupaia belangeri chinensis
GACCATCCACCCTGGGGGGTGATTTCTCGCTTTCTGTCTCTATGTCTCTCTCTGTCTGTCTGGTGAGCGCACGCACCCTACAGTGAAAATCTCTCCAAAAAAAAAAAAAAAGAACTTGAAATAAAACAAAAATAGTTTCCAAATGGCCAGCAGGTGGTGTGGTGGTTCAGCATGACCCATTATGATTTGAGGTTTCAACGTGGCAGCTTATAAATCACACTGAGCACATGTATGTGTGTGTGTGAGAGAGAAAGAAAGATCGTGTGTGTGTGTGTCTGTGTGTGTAAGTGTGTGTGTGTGTGTGTGTGTGTGTGTGCTCAAAATACGTAGGGGGGAATAGAGTAGATGGGATTGTGATATGGCTAGGCTCTGAGGGGTGATTTCTTACTTTCCCTCTCTCTGTTTCTCTTTATTTGGTGAGAATGTGTGCATTATGGCAACCTCCCACAAAACAAAAACAAAAACACAAGACTGCTTCAAAGTTTATTCTTTTCATGAGTAAAAGAGACAAAAGTAGAAATAGAGAGATCCATAGAGAAACAGGCACTCCCTTGGGCCAGCAGTTGGCGTGGTGGTTAAGGGTACTGGACTCCCACATAACCAAAGACTCTCAACATGTTATCTACCCCCAGCTGCATCCAGTCCCACATTGTAGGTACAAGTATGCCCAGCACACTCAGGGAAGTCTCAAGATGTAAACTCTGGGAACCAGCAGTTAGTGTAATGGCTATGTCGCCGGGCTCCCACGTAGTCGACCACAGTTCGAGTCCCGAACTCAGTTGCTTAAACTCACGCTAGGTGCATGTGCATGTGTGCCCAAGATCCCAAGAGGGGAATGGAGGAGAAGGGATTGTGTCATGGCTATCCCCCTTATCCCCCTGGGGGGTGATTTATTGCTTTATTGCTTTCTGTCTCTCTGTCTCTCTCTGTCTGTCTGGTGAGTGCACGCGCCCTATAGCAAAAACAACAACAACAACAACAACAACTCTAAGCCTTCCCATGTAAGTTAACCTTGCAGTGTGTCATTATTTATCCCTTTGCATTTGTTATTTTTTGCCTCATAGAAAATGGTCATTCTAACTAGGATAAAGTGAAACCTCATTTTAATTTGGATTTATATTTTGTTGATAATCAGTGATAATGAGTATTTTTTCACATGCTTGGCCATTGTATGTCTTCTTTAGAAATTTTCATTCATGTCTTGATTTAATTTTGTAATCAGGGTTTTGTTTTGTTTCCTTTTGCTTTTGATTTTATCGACTTTATTTTTTTTTCTCTCTCTTTTTTATTTTTTTTGGAGAAGTTTTTGCTATAGGGCACATGCGATCACCAGAAAGACAGAGAAAGACAGAGATAAAAAGCGAGAAATTACCCCCCAGGGGGGATGGCCATGCCACAATTCCTTCTCCTCCATTTTCCTCTAGGGATCTTGGGCACACACCCACACGCGCCTGACATGAGTTTAAGCCACCGGGTCAGGGATTTGAACTGCGCTTGGCTACATAGGAGTTCAGCGACATATCCGTTACGCTAACTGCTGGTCACTATTGACTTATTTTTTGGTCGTTTTTTCTGTATCAGAGATTTTGCTTTCAACATTTGAGATTCGATTTTCTGCATGAACTAATCTGCTTTTAATACTTTCGAGGGACGTTTTGATTTCTTGAAGGGCAGCCTTCATCTCTAATAGCTCCATTTGATTGTTTTTTTATGGTGTGTATTTCATCTTTCAGACCATGAAAGAACTTCAACACCTCCTGGAACTCATTGTCTCTTCTGCATCTTCTGGAATTCATTATCTCTCAGTCTTGAATCTCATTTAGTTTTCTCACTATAAGTATGCACAAGTCTTTATCAGACATTTTCAAGAATTCTATTGTACTTTCTGTAGATGATGAGGTATTGTTCTTTTCCCTTAAGGGGGAGATATTTTCTTGGTTTCTCATGTTTCTTGTGCCTCTGTGGTTGTTTCTGGTTATTCTGTGACAAAATCTCTCCTCCACAGTGCTTAACAATGTGGTATCAACAGTAAGATTAGGAGTTCAGATTTATAGAAAAAATTTCTTTGTTAAAGCAGGAGGTTCAATAAGCACTGAGGATTTCAATGATTCTTGTCTGAATATTTTGGGGGTCTTAGGAGATGGGTATAGAGCATGGCTTCCTGGAACACACCAAGACACAGCTAAGCTTTAAGAAGGCTTCTGAAATTAAAAAGTGAAAGAAAAGGCTCAAGCTGAGGGGAGATGCTTAAAAATTATTTTAAAAAAATTAAAAAAATTAAAGAGAGAGAGAGCACAAGACAGAAATAGACAGAGAGCATGAGACAGACCCATTTAAGTTTGTAAACTGTTCTTTCTGACATGGATAGTCACTATCCTCAGCACCATTTATTGAAGTACTGTTCTTTCCTTAGTCTATGTTCTTGGCGTCATTTTTGAATTTCAGAAGCCAGCAGTTGGCATAGTGGTTGAGAGCATGGGACTCCCACATGATGGACAGCAATTCTGAGCCCCAGACCTGGTGTCTTGCTTACTCACTCTCCCTGACTCTTTATTCAAATTAAAATAAATTATAGTCATCAAAATAATACATTAAGTTAAGGAAAGCAAGACCATTCTAGAAGAGAGAGAGATACAAACCAATAAACAAGATATGGAAGTAAAGACATTATTCCTGACTATATAGAAGTGAAAAGCTTTCTAAGTAACATAATATATACTCAATAATTAATAAAAATTTGCCATTAATTAATACCTATAATGTAAGAAATACCCATTAATCTAAGATGCTAACCATAGTTGAAAGCATAACTGTCAAAGATTAGATGCATGCTATGACTATTTTAAAAATGAATTTAAGAAGTCAGTCATTTTAAATTATTTTATAAGAATATAAAGGCAGCACCATTTTCACTCAAAACCCTAAAATTGTGATACATTCTCATAATATAGACTTTATACTTTACTTGGGACCTCTTCTGTTTTTTAAACCTTTCCAAGAATTCTTATCATGCCTTATCAAAATAATATAGCACTTGGGGGCAAAGATGCAA
>NW_006207221.1:107770-117574 GCF_000334495.1 Tupaia belangeri chinensis
TTCATGGCTTTAAATGCCAGAATCACAATAATGGTTTTGGCCAAAACAGTGGAAACAATCACAGTGAACACAAGGTCAAATGTGACTTGTTGGAGGACACAGGTGGCTTCATTAGGATGGTCAATGAAGTGCAAGGAGCAGAGAAAGCATGGAGAAAGGAGATGAGCAGAATAAAGCTGAGAGCCTGATTGTTGGCCTTGACAATGGGAGTGTGTGCTTCACAGAGATCCGCAAAACTACAGCTATGAGGACAGAGAAGCACAGAGCTCTGCAGGCCATGGCTGTCCCTAAAACATCCTCAAAAAGCAGGAATATCACAGGCTTGGGGAGACAGTGAGTTCTCTCACTGCTTGGATTCTCTTGGGCTGGGCACTGGACACACTGCTTTGCATCTGGTGGCAAAACAAAGATCCAGGGCACTTCAATTTCACAAATTAACTGTCATGTTGAAGGAAATGGTCTCTTTTGTATAATTTTCCATGGATAAAGTCCCTGAGGTAATACCAAGATATACCAAATTAGGAGCCTATTTTGATGACATGGGGGAATTTGTTTAGCTTCAGGTAACTCCAAAGTGATTTAAAACTGGATATCAGCATATGAGGATCTTTGTTGACCCATCTTGTGGATCTGAATGATGCTATCAAAGATGAGAATTTATTTCAGATCTTTTCTCTACTCTCTCCTGAGATTTTCTTATGATAAACCTTATCTTTTCATGGATTATTATATTTGTTCATTATAACAGAAATAAAATTTTTCATTAATATGCAGAGAAAAATAACTTTATCTTGTTCTCCTAGAATGTCTTAACTTGTCTCTCTATCCTAATTTCAACTGACCTTCTTGTATATAACATGTCACTTTTTGTACCTACTTTTTGTATTGAACATTATAATTTTTATGAACAATATTATCAATAAATAGTCCTATGTAAATGTTTAAAACAGGTTTAATTTATTTTTTGTAGTTTTTGCCTTAAGGCATGTGTGCTTGCCAGAGAGAGAGAAAGAGACAGACACAGTGAGAGAAAAAGTGATAAATTGCATTCAGAAAGGATGGCCATGCTGCAATCCCTTTTTCTCCATTCCCTTGCCAGGATCTTTGGCATGTATGTACACCTGCCTGGCATGAGTTTCAAAGCACTGTGTTCAGGACTTGAACTGTGTATGCCCATGAGGAAGTCCAGCAACAACCACTATGACAAATCCAGGTCCCATAAAACTATGTTAATTTAAAACATTTACATCTTGAATGGAATTTTATTGCCATTATATAGCTATTGTTTGATGAACTGATCTTATAATTACATGAGAGAAGGATGGAATGTTCTTTTTTTTTTTTTTGAGAAGTTTTCGCTATAGGGCGCGTGCGCTCGCCAGACAGACAGACAGAGACATAGAGACAGAAATCAAGAAATTAACCCCGAGAACAGCCCTTCTTCAAGAGACAGCCAGCTCCATGGCTCCTGAGATCTAGCCATTTGGGGAGAAAGGAAGATGTCCCACTGATAACTGGGCCTCCAGCATCCAAAACTCGCGTGAACAGCCCTTCTTCAAGAGACAGCCAGCTCCATGGCTCCTGAGATCTAGCCATTTGGGGAGAAAGGAAGATGTCCCACTGATAACTGGGCCTCCAGCATCCAAAACTCGCGTGAACAGCCCTTCTTCAAGAGACAGCCAGCTCCATGGCTCCTGAGATCTAGCCATTTGGGGAGAAAGGAAGATGTCCCACTGATAACTGGGCCTCCAGCATCCAAAACTCGCGTGAACAGCCCTTCTTCAAGAGACAGCCAGCTCCATGGCTCCTGAGATCTAGCCATTTGGGGAGAAAGGAAGATGTCCCACTGATAACTGGGCCTCCAGCATCCAAAACTCGCGTGAACAGCCCTTCTTCAAGAGACAGCCAGCTCCATGGCTCCTGAGATCTAGCCATTTGGGGAGAAAGGAAGATGTCCCACTGATAACTGGGCCTCCAGCATCCAAAACTCGCGTGAACAGCCCTTCTTCAAGAGACAGCCAGCTCCATGGCTCCTGAGATCTAGCCATTTGGGGAGAAAGGAAGATGTCCCACTGATAACTGGGCCTCCAGCATCCAAAACTCGCGTGAACAGCCCTTCTTCAAGAGACAGCCAGCTCCATGGCTCCTGAGATCTAGCCATTTGGGGAGAAAGGAAGATGTCCCACTGATAACTGGGCCTCCAGCATCCAAAACTCGCGTGAACAGCCCTTCTTCAAGAGACAGCCAGCTCCATGGCTCCTGAGATCTAGCCATTTGGGGAGAAAGGAAGATGTCCCACTGATAACTGGGCCTCCAGCATCCAAAACTCGCGTGAACAGCCCTTCTTCAAGAGACAGCCAGCTCCATGGCTCCTGAGATCTAGCCATTTGGGGAGAAAGGAAGATGTCCCACTGATAACTGGGCCTCCAGCATCCAAAACTCGCGTGAACAGCCCTTCTTCAAGAGACAGCCAGCTCCATGGCTCCTGAGATCTAGCCATTTGGGGAGAAAGGAAGATGTCCCACTGATAACTGGGCCTCCAGCATCCAAAACTCGCGTGAACAGCCCTTCTTCAAGAGACAGCCAGCTCCATGGCTCCTGAGATCTAGCCATTTGGGGAGAAAGGAAGATGTCCCACTGATAACTGGGCCTCCAGCATCCAAAACTCGCGTGAACAGCCCTTCTTCAAGAGACAGCCAGCTCCATGGCTCCTGAGATCTAGCCATTTGGGGAGAAAGGAAGATGTCCCACTGATAACTGGGCCTCCAGCATCCAAAACTCGCGTGAACAGCCCTTCTTCAAGAGACAGCCAGCTCCATGGCTCCTGAGATCTAGCCATTTGGGGAGAAAGGAAGATGTCCCACTGATAACTGGGCCTCCAGCATCCAAAACTCGCGTGAACAGCCCTTCTTCAAGAGACAGCCAGCTCCATGGCTCCTGAGATCTAGCCATTTGGGGAGAAAGGAAGATGTCCCACTGATAACTGGGCCTCCAGCATCCAAAACTCGCGTGAACAGCCCTTCTTCAAGAGACAGCCAGCTCCATGGCTCCTGAGATCTAGCCATTTGGGGAGAAAGGAAGATGTCCCACTGATAACTGGGCCTCCAGCATCCAAAACTCGCGTGAACAGCCCTTCTTCAAGAGACAGCCAGCTCCATGGCTCCTGAGATCTAGCCATTTGGGGAGAAAGGAAGATGTCCCACTGATAACTGGGCCTCCAGCATCCAAAACTCGCGTGAACAGCCCTTCTTCAAGAGACAGCCAGCTCCATGGCTCCTGAGATCTAGCCATTTGGGGAGAAAGGAAGATGTCCCACTGATAACTGGGCCTCCAGCATCCAAAACTCGCGTGAACAGCCCTTCTTCAAGAGACAGCCAGCTCCATGGCTCCTGAGATCTAGCCATTTGGGGAGAAAGGAAGATGTCCCACTGATAACTGGGCCTCCAGCATCCAAAACTCGCGTGAACAGCCCTTCTTCAAGAGACAGCCAGCTCCATGGCTCCTGAGATCTAGCCATTTGGGGAGAAAGGAAGATGTCCCACTGATAACTGGGCCTCCAGCATCCAAAACTCGCGTGAACAGCCCTTCTTCAAGAGACAGCCAGCTCCATGGCTCCTGAGATCTAGCCATTTGGGGAGAAAGGAAGATGTCCCACTGATAACTGGGCCTCCAGCATCCAAAACTCGCGTGAACAGCCCTTCTTCAAGAGACAGCCAGCTCCATGGCTCCTGAGATCTAGCCATTTGGGGAGAAAGGAAGATGTCCCACTGATAACTGGGCCTCCAGCATCCAAAACTCGCGTGAACAGCCCTTCTTCAAGAGACAGCCAGCTCCATGGCTCCTGAGATCTAGCCATTTGGGGAGAAAGGAAGATGTCCCACTGATAACTGGGCCTCCAGCATCCAAAACTCGCGTGAACAGCCCTTCTTCAAGAGACAGCCAGCTCCATGTAACTCTATTTTTGAGAGACTGGTAATATTTTTTGCCTTTATACATTATATGGTTTCTGTTAGACATACTCCCTTCTATTGTTATGTATTAGGAAAGCACTATTTTTGAGAGACTGGTAATATTTTTTGCCTTTATACATTATATGGTTTCTGTTAGACATACTCCCTTCTATTGTTATGTATTAGGAAAGCAGTCAAAGAGATTACTGAAATTAACAAGTATGTCTGCATTTTAATTACTTTTTTTTCTTTTTAGAAAAATAGGTGGTATGCCTAATCTTTATCAAGTATTTATTTACATTTGGCTATATTGAGGCAATATTATTGGGGTGTTGAAAAAGTCATGATACATGTTTCCATAGAAAATAAAAAAAAAATACATTGTGATTCTCACAGCAACCCAATGTCTTCTGAAAGTATTATAGTGGGGGACCAGCAGTTAGTGTAATGGCTATGTCGCTGGACTCCCATGTAAGCAACCACGGTTCGAGTCTCAGACCCAGTGGCTTAAATTCACGCTGGGTGCATGTGCGTACGTGCCCAAGATCCTGAGAGGAGAATAGAGGAGAAGGGATTGCAGCGTGGCCATCCCCCCTGGGGGGTGATTTCTTGCTTTCTATCTCTTTGTCTCTCTCTGTCTGTCTGGCAAGTGCATGCACCCTATAGAAAAAACCTCTCCAAAAAAAAAAAAAGTATCATAGTGGGAGTCAGCAGGTGTCACGGAAGTTAAGATCCTAGTGTGGGAAGATGATGGGAGAGGAGAATCTGAGGAAACACATTAAGGAGAGAAACAGAGAGACAAGACATTTATGGGACATAGAAGTGGATTATAACTTGTTGATAATAACATGTAGGGTATCCCTAACCGGACTTGTGAGAAATATATTCATGTTGGAAAATACACTTTAGAAGCTAAGTGATGTATAGTGATTGAATGTATAAAACAAATTAAAATGATAAAAAAGAAAAGGTCCTAGTCTCCCACACAATTTATGGCAGTTTGAGTCTCAGACGTGGTAACTTGCTTTCTTAGTTTTGCTCTCTATTTCATTCTTTCTTGTCTCTGCTGAGTGTGCATGACAAATAACAAATTTTAATAATAATAATAAAGTTATATGAAGAGTTTTTATAAAAAAGAATTAGAGTGATAATTATATTTTTTTTCTTGCATTACCTATTCCTATTCCAAGAATCAGCAGATACTCCAGACTTCTGTCTCAGAAATAGGTCTGCACCTCATGCATGTGCTTGTTTTCTTCTGGGGCCCAAGTCCTTTCTTTCTGTATTCATTTTTTTCTTTTTCTTTTTAAAAATAATTATTTATTTAATTTTACTGATTATTATTTTTAAAATTTGCTCTAGAGCAAATTTTGTGTTTAGCAAAGAGACACAGACAGAAAGAGAGGGAAAGTGGGAAAGCAAGTCGCCTGGGCTGAGACACATATTATGATCAGTCATGTGGGATTGCAGTTCCTTATGAATCATGTCACCTTCTGACCCCTATTATTCATTTTTTAAAATAATTATTTATTTATTTAATTTTATTTGTTATTATTATTGTTTTTATTTAATTTGACCAGAGGAGAGAGAGAGAATGAAACTGAGAAATCAAGTTGTCAAGTCCAAGACTCAAACAGCAGTCAGCCATGGGCGAGTCTAGTGCCCTTAGCAATGACACCACTTACTGGCCCTGTATTATTCATTTATTTTAAAAAATTTGCCAGAAGGCCCACTCACTGACTAGAGGGGGACACCCAGAGAGAGAAAGAACTTGAGACAGCACCACCTCTGTTAAATCGTCATGCCACAATCCTTTCTGCACCATTTTCCCCCTTATCATTATTTTGCATAACATACAGAATCCTCATGTATTTTCCAAGTTATCTGGTTTGGGACTCAAGTCACAATTTGTGTAGCCACCTTAACTACCATGTCATAGGCTGTCTCCATACCTCTATTTTTATTTTTTGTTTTGCACACTTATTTGATTTTGAAATTCACCAATTTTTTTTTCTTGGCAGATAGTAGCCTGAATATAAATATTTAGTTTTACTGGTGATGAAAATAAAACGATTTCTACTGTTAGAATACCTGGAATTGCATACTTATGAAAACATTTAAACCACATTTATTCCTTAAATATTGGAAAAATGGAAGCATAATTTCTAACAATTTTCTGTATTTCACATTTGATAGTACCACATTTTATTTTGATAATCCTTTGATTTTATATATTATATGACAACAAATTTGAGGTGCCTAATTGTGAAATTTATTACAATGCTGAGTCTTCAATCTCTAAACTATGTTTCTTTTTCTTTTGGCAATATAATTTAAAGTGTAATACTCTGATATTAGTCAATTCTTTGTTCTTAATTACACAAGTGTTTGAGCATGGTTGAAAAAGTTTTAAATATTTTTATAATAAGTCATCTGTAATTAATTGTGCTTATCACCTGGGTATAAAAGTCAGAATCAAAGTTTAAGGTACCCACAGGTAACCTTGATGATGACACATTTTTTTACTTTATGATTAATGTTGTCCAGTAGGGGATCTAAGATTGACACTGTCTTACCCAACACTAAAGTGCAAGGGTGTCCATTGGAAATCATTTCAATGTTGAGCCTAAGAGAATGAGCATGGCCAGATAACAGCTTACACAAAATAGAGTAGTAATAGTGTTTATAAAATAAATATAACAAAACAATGAATATGAGAATTAAGAACAGTCGTGTTCTATGATTGATTTCTTTTTTGTGTGTCTGTGTGAGTTTTGCTGTAGGGCAAGTGTCCTCAACAGAGAGACAGAAAGTGAGAAATCACCTCCCAGAGGAGACAGCCTTAACAGTCTCTTTCTGCTTTGGAGATTTTGGGCACACATCCTCATGTACCTGTCATGGCTTTCAAGCCTCAGGATTGGGAATTAAACCACAGTCAACCACAAGGGACAGTGCTTTCACCACCATATTATCTTTCAGCCCCCATGTTTTATTTCTAATAGTAATAGTTTTATTTTTACTGAGCAATAGTAGATACCAATAGTGTAGTTATATATTTCATTCTTGTTTGATATGAAATGTCTGACTGTGGGCACAAGACACAAATAAAGCAGCAAACAGACCTTTCTTCTTGGGGAACTTTTTGGAATCCAGGATCAAAGCTGTGACTACACACAGATTCAGGAGTCTGAGCAGAAAAGAGAATCATTAGTCATAATTATGTATGTTATGAAGTGTTTAGATGGAAAGTCTATTTTTTATCCACTTCAGAGAAAATTATTGCCTTTAATAGTTTATCACTGTGTATTATTTAAACTCCCATCACACTGATATTAGCTAGGCTTTTTAAAAATTGTTTTCTTTTTTGTTTCAAGACAGAGATTTTTGCTATAGGCTACATACATGCATTCACCGGAGGAACAGAGAAAGTGAGAAAACACTCCCTGGGGGGAGGTCCACACTGCAATCCCTTTTTTATTCTGCTCTCAGGATTTGGAGCAAACATGCACATAGGCCTGATATGAGTTCAAGTATCTAGTTTCATGACACAAAACTGCAGTCAGTCACGTGGGAGTCCAGAGCCTTAACCACTATGCTATCTGTTGGCCCTCCCTTACATAGACATCTAATGAAGAACTAATGTGCTTCCCCTTGTTCTTTATGTATTATTAGTATTTTTAATTAAAAAAATAATTTATTTTATTTATTATTATTATTTTTAAATTTGAACAGAAACAGAGAGAAAGGCAAAGTGAGAAAGCAAGCTTCCAGTCTGGGACAAGAACTGTGGTCAGCGATGTGGGAGTCAACTACTATACCCCATACATAACTTTAAAAATCTCTGTGTCATTCTTTTGTCTTATGTAGTCAAATTTTTTAAAACAATCTCAATGTAGGGGTTTGTTTGTTTGTTTGTTTTTTTGCTATAGGGTGTGTGCGCTCGCCAGACAGAGAGAGAGAGACAGAAAGCAGGAAATCACCCCCAGGGGGGATGGCCACTCCGCAACCCCTTCTCCTTCATTCCCCTCTCCAGTATCTTGGGCATGCATGCACACACGCCCAGCGTGAGTTTAAGCCACCAGGTCTGGGACTCGAACCACGGTTGACTACATGGGAGTCCAGCGACATAGCCATGACGCTAGCTGCTGGTCCCCTCAATGTAGGTTTTACAATGTAAATATTCTCAAAATATGTGTTCCCAAGAATATCTATACCATGTCCTCACATCTGGCTGGGTAGAAAATTTTAGGTTCTAGATTTTAAAATATATAATAATGTGATATATAGATACACAATAAAAAGTTAACTGAAATCTCATGGGCTAGCAGAATGGTGAGAATGTGGTTAATTCACTTCTGGGCTCTGAGGCCAGTAGAGCACTGCTTTTCATATATTAACTCAATACATGTCTGAAGTATGATTGTTATGTAAATATTTTTAAGAGTTTTTTTTTTGCCTTAGAGTGTGTGCACTCATGAGAGAGAGAGAGAGACAGAGACAGTGAGAGGGAAATAGAGAAATTATCCCAGAGAGGGAATGATCATATTACAATCCATTCTCCTCTATCTATCTCAGGATCTGGGGCATGCATGCATGTGTGCCCAGCATGAGTTTCAAGACAGTGGGTACAAGACTCAAACTGGGTTTGGTCATGAGGGAATTCAGCATTGTAACTACTACATGATCTGCTGTCCCCTGTTGTATAAATATTCTGCCTCATCTATTGCCTGAGATTATATTCAATGCTTTGAGATGTTTAGTACAACAAAGAGTAACATGGAAAAAGCTGGCAGGTGGTGGTATGTTTAAGGCACTTAATTCTCATATGACTGACTACAGTCTGAGTCCTAGACTCATCAACTGGCTTTCACATTCTCCCTCGTTCTCCCTATCTCCCTCTGTTTTTCTCTCTCTCTTTTTCTGTCTCTCTGGTCCAAAATGTAAATTGTTTCTACAAAAACATCAATGGTATTTTAATCTGTAATCTCCTTATGTTTACAGTATATCAATGTATGAGGAATACTTCGTTGACAAATGACAAAGGGTTTCAGGATATATAGAGGAATTTTTTTAGGCAAACACACAGAAACTCAAGCACACACACACACACACACACACACACACACACACACACACTGACACATAGGTATAGACATATATATATAAAAGTCGTGTGCTCCATAAAGATAGAAGACATTTCAGTCAATGACGAATAGCATATACAATAGTGGTTCAATAAGATAATAGTTTAGGCCATATATATTCCATTTTCAATGTGCAATATCATCTAGGTTTGTGTAAGTGCAATCTATCATGTTCACAAATAAACAAAATTTCCTAAAAATGCATTTCATGGGGACTAGCAGGTGGCACATTCTTTATGTTGCTGGAATCCCACATGGCTAAGTGCAGTTTGAGTCCTAGATCTGGCAGCTTGAATCTCACACCTCGTGAATGTACATGTGAGCTCAAAATTTTGAAAGAAGAATGGAGGGAAAGGGATTGTGACAATGTTATCTCCTCAGGGGGTGATTTCTAGCTTTTTGTCTCTTTATCTCCCTGGCAAGCACACAGTTTCTATAGAAAAAAATCTATCTAAAATGAAAATTAAATTTAAAAAATACACTTCTCTCATCAAACAATGTTCAACTATGTATACATATTCACCACCTCATTTATTTTAATTGGACTGCTGCTTGAACAAACATAAAACTAATGAGCATATAAAAACAGATATTTTTATACTAAGTATATTTGTAAGCAAAATCACATAGTATAAAGTCAGGATGTAAAAGGTAGAATTTTTTTACAAGTAATTTCTATTTTCACTGAGGTAAGAGTTTAATTCATCTTT
>NW_006207221.1:118997-121137 GCF_000334495.1 Tupaia belangeri chinensis
AAAACCAGCATAAAAAAAAAAAAAGTAAATTAAATGCTGAGTTAGTGTGGAAAGAGAGTGGGAGAAAGAAGAGAATATAAGGAAAGACATTAGAGAGAAAAATAGAGAGATAAGACATTTATGGGACCCATAAATTGATTATTATCTGTTGATGATAACATGTATAGAATCCCCAACTGGACAGGTGTAAAATTCACTTTACACAATAAGTGAAGTATAGTGATTGACTATATAAAAGAAATTCAAAGAAAATAAAATATATTATCTATCTCTATCTATCATTTATCACTACCTATCTACCTATATGCCTTGAATGTCTGTGCTCTATAGTAGAAACTGAAAGATTGGAAAGTATAGTAGCAGGGAAGGCAACTACAGATACTACACATAATAAGAATAGGGATAATATGAGGGTGGGTATTAGGGGAGGGAGGGGAACAGAGGAAAAGGAAGTACACATAACTGACACAAAAATAAAAAGTATTTGGTAATGATAATATATATGGAATATGTTTGTCTCATCTGATATGCACTGTACTTATGCTGGAAAAGCCATGTTGTACACTAAAGAGGTATAGTGATTAGATTCCGAGAAGGATACCATACTTCATCTGTGAAATACTGGTTTCCTTGACCAAAAATGAAAATTTTCTACTGAGAGTTCCCCCGTCAGATTCATTTCTAGTAGGAAAGGCACTACCCAATTCAGGACTATCCTCAGATGGATACCATACTTCAGCTGTGAAATACGGTTTCATGTGGTGCACAGATGTGCCACACAGTTTTCATTTTTACTTTCTAAAATTATATATCTTATGGGTTTTGTCCTCTTTTTTCTTCTTCTTTTTCAGTTTATTTTTTCTTATTCTTTCTTCTTCTTGATTATTTTTCTTCTTTCTTTATTTTTATTCATTGTCTGAATAAACAACTTAGTGTCTAGACAGGTCCAAATGAACAGTTTCCAATCATCTGAATATGATTAGGGTAAGAATAGTCCTCTCTTCACCTTGAATCTGATGCACAGAAAGTCAAAATGGAACAGTAGAAAGATTGCAGATCACCTCCTTTTGCTTGCCTCTGAATGCTCAGATTGAACTTCAAGAATTTGGAAGAAACACGCCGTCCAACAGATGACTAGAAATCACTGCAGAATTATAAAAAATAAAAAAGCAAGACAGAGACCAGCAGTTAGCGTAATGGTTATGTCGCTGGACTTCCACCTAGTCGACCACGGTTCAAGTCCCAGACCTGGTGGCTTAAACTCACGCTGGGCACTTGTGCATGTGTGCCCAAGATCCTGAGAGGAGAATGGAGCAGAAGGGATTGCAGCGTGGCCGTCCCCCCGGCGGGTGATTTCTCGCTTTCTATCTCTCTGTCTCGCTCTGTCTGTCTGGCGAGCACACGTGCCTTATAGCGAAAACCTCTCCCAAAAAAGAAAAAAAAAAAAGCAAGACAATACCTCTCCTACAAGAGAAAAGAATAACACCTCTTCATCCTCAGAGAGTACAATAAAACTCATGGAAATGTCTGCTAAGGATTTTAGAATGTTCATAATGACAAAGCTAACAGAGATGGAAGAGAAGAGAGGCAATGAATGGCAGAAGAGGCAGGAGAAATGAACAGATTAATTCCAGGAGGTGAGGAAACTCTTGCAAGATCTAAAAGAGGCAAAGCAAATTTTAAAAAGAATAAAATGGAACTGTTAAAGATTAAGACTATAATACAGAAAGTCAAAATATCCCTTAAAAGTATTCAAAGCAGACTAGATCATACAGAAAATTGAATCTCAAATGTAGAAGATAGAATTGTTGGCCTAGAAAAATCCACCATAAAGACTGAGAAAATGGCCCCCCAAAATGAGAATAATATACGAGAAATATTAGATACCATCAAACATCCAAACATCTGGATAATTGGTACCCCAGAAGGTGAAGAGACTCATAAGAGCATTGATCATCTATTCCACAAAATCCTACAAGAAAACTTTCCAAACCTGGAGAGGCACTCAAAGATTCAGATCCAAGAAATACAATGAACCCCCAAGAGAATCAACTGAAGAAGATCTTCTTCAAGACACATTACAGCCAGATTGACCAAAACCACAGATAAAGACAAGATTCTAAGATTGGCAAGAGAGAAA
>NW_006207221.1:121516-129503 GCF_000334495.1 Tupaia belangeri chinensis
CATGAGACTGAACTAGTGAAATAGCATTTTATGACTTTTGACTAAAACATTGCTGATCTTTTTCTAGGCTTGGTTTTCCAATTTTAAGGATTTTTGTTCTGTCTTGAGATGCTGGTAGGTTCATGTACCTATTATTTGAAGAGAATCCTAACCTGTTTTCTGACTTTAAGTTTTAAGTAAAGTTCCTTAACATTTCTTTGATTTATTAAAGCTAAAATTGCTTTTGTTGAAATTAAAAATAAAATACATTGAAAAATACCTATTTAATGACCATAGTAAGCTTTATAGCATCAGCTAGGTGCTACCTTTTTGAATATCCACTCTACTCAGAGTTTCACACCTATGCCAGGCATGTATGCACTGATCTGTATATAACAGCTAAACTTGCTATTGAAAGTAGTTAGATTACTTAAGCAATTTTGTGAATCAATAAAACGTGGGGGAAAAAGGAATGGAAAACAACTGTAGACCCCTAAGATAGTGTGGGAGGAGGGTAGGAAATTGCAGAGGGTGAGAATTAGGAGTAAATATATATATATACACACACACATGTATATATATGAAACTAGAAATGGAAAATTAATGATAATAACATGTATGATTAAGCCACTATGCAGTATATTTTGGATGGGAAATCACATTTTGTATGCTGTGACAATGCTCAGGGATTTAATGTAAATTAATTAATTAATTTAAAATGTCTCAGAAGAAAATTACACTGCATTTGTAACTAGATTCTAGCTTTGTCAATAGTTTTAGTTTAAGGTACATTGTGAATCAATAAAAAAAGTGGAAAAAGTGTAAAAAATAATAACATTAAATAAGAAAAAGAGGTATAGTAATTAAATGTAAATCAAAAGAATAAAAAATAAAAATATTGGAAAACAAAAAATAGCCCCCCCCAAAAAAGGTAGTCACACGATTATATTTCAGGACTCTGTTCAAATACCTCTGTATATATCTAACATTGAAATGACATCATACCTCCTTCAAACTAACAGGCCATTTTATCATCTCTTCATTAATGACCAAGACTTGATCATGGGTGCTCCTATAGATAAAATCTCCTACATTAATCAACAGCCAACTGTGATTAGAAAATCTCACAAGGTTGTGGATATCATACTGTATCTTTTTTTCTTTTTTCTGCAAGGAGCATGTTGTGTCCAGTGCTGTTTGTCAACTGGCTTTTCCTGAGAAATGGACAAAGCTAGACTAAAAGCACGATTTACAAATTAGGACCGTATTAAATGTAGAGGGTAGACAGTTCATATCTATCAAGAAATCCTTCTATTTTAACATCTCTGCCCTTTTTTATAGGGACTCAATGTGGATTGAGTGATCACCAGGTTTGGGGTCACGTAAGATGCACTCTCTTTTTTCTTTCTGAAAACAATAGAGGAGTGGTTGTAGCTCATAAGAAAAATTCTATGATGTTTCAGAGAGAGTGATTTGTACATGGGCTTTCATAAACATCAGACTAATAAAATTTGACTTGGGCTAATTAGAGGCTAAACTTAGTCATTTATAAAGGGCCAAAATAGGGCCAGCCAGTGAGTAGTGTGATTAAGGTGGCTGAATCACATACTACTAAGCCAGCATCTTGAGTCTTGTACCTGGAACTTACAAAACACACTGGAGGGAACCAGTAGATTGTGTGTTGGTTAGAGCACTGGACTCCCACATAGCTGACTGGTTTAAGTTCTGGACTTGATGACTTGCTTTCTGACTTCTCCTTTCTCTTTCTCTCTGTCTCTCTCTGAGCAAATTTTTTTTAAAAAATAATAAATAAAATGAAATAATTATTTAAAAAGAAAACAAAACACTGAGCATATGTGTGTTCATGTCCCAAATTCCAGATAAAAACAGAGATGAAGAAAGGATTCCATCATGACTCTTCCCCATGGATGTTGATTTCTCACTTCCCCTCTGTCTTTTTTCTTAACAAATACACATGTAGGAAAAATAATTAAGAATTATTTATTTAATTTTACTTATTATTGCTATTTTTATTTTTTTATCAGAGAGAAATAGAGAGAGGGAAATTGAAAAAGCAAGCCACCAAGTTCTAGATTTGAACCAGTCAGCCATGTGGGAGTTCGGCACTGTGACCACTATGCCACCTGCTGGTCCCTCATAGGAAAAATTTTTAAAAGGCACTATATGTATGAAAAGTTTTAGATTCTTGATAGTGGTAGGGGTAGTATAAAAGTATACAGTTCTTCAAGTTTATCCAAAAATGGACATTAAATACGTGCAATTTTTTTTTATACTACATGCAACTCAATAAAACTTTTTAAAAGAACAAACCTGTTTTGTTCTCTATCTTTATTTCGGACTTCTTTTGGTAAAAGTGTTATGGTCATGTGACGTTAAAAAACAATTTGTAACAAATACATAAATTTAAAACTTTTAAATCCTTTTTTTGTTTAGAGAGATTTTTGCTATAGGGTATGTGTGATTGCCAGAGAGAGAGAAACAGAGAGACAATATAGTGAGAAATCACTCCCAGGAGGAATAACCATGCCATAATCTCTTTTTCCCCATTCTCCTCTTGGGATTTGAGGCATGTATTCACACATCATTGGAATGAGTTTTAAGCCTCCACGTCTCAGATCTGAACCATGGCCAACTACATGAGAGTCCAGTGACATAACAATTATGACATCTGTGGTCCCCAAACTTTTAAATTCTAAAGAGGTTTTCATTCCTGGTGGGCATGTAAACTTCCCACAGAGACAGACTATGAGAGTTGGGAAAAGAAGTGCCCCCATGGGGAATGAGCTGCAATCTCTTCATTTCTCCTTTCTTCTGGGATTTTGTGAATGCATGCACCCACATGTGCCTGGCATGTTTTTGAGACCTCCAGGTCTTGAACTTGGGCCATGTGGAATTAAGCTGTCTTATTCAATAGCCCATAGATCTATTGCACTAAAGAGATAGTGTGTGAAGAATTATTTATTTAATTTTATCTATTATCATTAATTTGTCCATTAGGACATGGGTGCTGATGAGAGAGAGAGAGAGAGAGAGAGAGAGAGAGAGAGAGAAGGAAAATTAGAAGTCAAGCTGTCAGAACCAGGACTCAAATCCGTCAGCCATATGGGAGTCCAGAGATTTAACCACTTGTAGGTCTCACTAAGGAGTTTTTAATAAAACATGTTAGTCTCTTATTTTAAAATTTATAACATTCCTTTGCAGAAAACAATTATCGTTCATTGTTTATACAGCTGTTCTTACAGTTTTTACACTTTTAGAATAGAAGCACTCTCATTTTTTTAAGGTAATCATTTTGACAAAACTACTTGCTTTTTCAAGAGTCAACTTCAAACTTGCTCAGAGATCAAATCAAATGTTGTTATTGTTAGTATAAGTAGAAATCAAATGGAAAGTAACTTTCTGATCTTTATTTTTATGTATTTATATTATATTTATTTGTTTTTCTCAACAAATTGGTCTGATGTATTGTCTCTTTTTGACAAAGATGTTTTACACATAGTTTATGAACTTACCATATATTTTAAAAATTATTTATTTTATTTTGTTATTATATTTTTACATTTGCTATAGGGCATGTGTACTCACCAAAGAGAGACAGAGAGCAAGAGAGAGAGAGAGAAACTGAGAAAGCAAGTCACCAGGCCCAGGATTCAAAATACAGTCAACCATGTGAGAGTCCAGTGCATTAACCATGATGCCACCAGATGGTTTTATGACTTAGTGTTTATTTAAAATATAAACTTACTTATAAACCCAATAGGATGTCCTGAGACTATATGCATCAAAAGTGGTTCCATGTTTTAAAACTGGATCACTGTTCCTTCTTCCATGTTTTTGAAGACAGTATAAGGAACATTAAAATTAATTCTGTTATGATCAAGACAGGCACAATAAATAACTGCAGACACCTGTAGGTCATCCATGCCAGTAAAAGAGCACAACTTCTCCGATGCTCCCCAACTGGTCATGCTGAATTTAGAATATTCTAATATTTCTTCCAATATTTTGCCCATCTCAATTCTGTTCATTCTAAGTTATGTTAAGGTTATATTGTGACTACTTTCCATATGTTCTCCTCCCAGAATATTATAAAAGCAAGGACAGGGGAAGACATGGTGAAGTCAAGGAGATGGGACAAATAGGATGATGGGAAGAAGCCAAGTCTCCAAGGACAATTCACAGAGAACACACTCAGTGGATCAATCCTGTACAACTAAAGGAGAGCTCTCACTTTAGAGAAGTAGGTTTATTCTCTAAATATAATATTTTTAGTACCACAAAAAAATATACTTAAGTAGATGGATCGGTGGTTAGGGTGACTGAGTTCCCACATGACCTACCACAATTTGAGTTCTGGATTGGTGGCTTGAAAATCAGGCAAGGCATGTGTGTGAGCATGCCTAAAACCTGGAGAGACTAGAGGACAAGGGGCTGCATGCAGCATGGCCATGTCCCTAGAAGGTGATTTCACTTTTCTTCTGTCTCTCTCCTTTCTGGGAAGCACACTTGCCATAGGGAAAAAGCTAAATACAAAAAAATTAAAAAAAAAAAACACTTTTGGGGCCAGATATGATGTGATGGTTAAGGAGGATTCCCACATGATTGACCACGGTTTGAATCTCAGACCTGTAATGTTTCATACACAAGGGCCTGAGTGTATGCCTGGTGCCCAAATCACAGGAAGACAATGGAGCAGAAGGGATTCTGCTTTGGTCATACCCACGGAGTGTGATTTTTCTTTCTCTCTCAATGTCTCTCTCTAGTGAGAGCACATGATCTATGGGAGAAATATCTTTTTTTAAATGAAAAAGAAAATGCCTCCAAATATCATCAGGTGCTTGTGAAGGATGTTTACCTGCCAGGGAAGAATAAGCTGGTCTGCATCTCCTACAGATCCCATTTCTATTTTTTTGCAAAAGCATCTTTTTTTTTTTTTTTTTTGAGAGATTTTCACTGTAGGGCGCGTGCGCTCACCAGACAGACAGAGAGAGAGAGACATAGAGACAGAAAGCGAGAAATCACCCCCCAGGGTGGATGGTCACGCTGCAATCCCTTCTCCTCCATTCTCCTCTCGGGATCTTGGGCACGCATGCACATGCGCCCGGCGTGAGTTTTAAGCCACCGGGTCCGGGACACGGACCGCGGTCGACTACGTGGGAGTCCAGCGACATAGCCATTATGCTAACTGCTGGTTCCCGCAAAAGCATCTTATAAAGAACTTGGGCCACCACATGCACAGCATGATAGATTTTTAAAAACTGGAGTCAAATGTATTCATCATGTAAAAATTAAGTGGTAGAAACTCTATGGAAGAATTTGGTGGGCAGTCTCCAAGTTTGCTACACAGTGACCCAGTAAGTGAGCAATTAAAACATAAAACCCAGAGTTTACTGAAATAAAAGTCTTCTGGGTATTGGAAAGGGTTGACTCTCTTAAGAAATTACTTAAAGCCAGGAATTTTTCTCTGGGGATCTCTCTGCCCCAGGGCTCTACACCTGTCATCCTCCATTTTAGTGAAATACAATTTTGAAAAAAACATGTTTTGCACTGTTTCCCTCCCCCAGACTATGACTTCATAATGGCTAGGCAAGGTTTTGGGGACCATCCTATCCTGAGAACAAGTTTTGTAACTTTGTGACTAAGAGAGGCCAAATTATCTGTATCACACAAGTGCTCTTACAATTTGGACTTTAAAAAAATGGTGTTAAAATATTCAAAAGTTGAACTAGCAGGTGGCATAGTAGTTAAGAAATTGGACTCCCACACGAATGGCCATAGTTTGAACCCAGGACTCTGGACTTTAAAACTCATACTGAATTCTTGTGTATGCATACCAAAAATCTTGGAATGGAGGAAAATGGAGAAGAAATTGTGGTGTGACTATTCTTTTTGGGGGTGATTTTCCACTTTCTCTCTCTCTCTTTGGCAATCACATGTGCCCTATAGAAAAAATACCTCTATAGATAAAAAATAAATTAAAAAATCCACAATAGCCTAATTCTGTATGATGAGTTAGAAAGGAGGGGACATTTCAATAAATTTGATAGCTTGCCTCTGTCTAGAATACCATTTACAGTTTTCTCTCAACCATTCAAAATAATCATCTTTTGTTTCCATTGTTGAAATTTACTTCAACATTCCTTAGGAATAGTTATGGTATAAATGCATCAAGAACTATTCTTAAGAGGCAGACTTGTTTTCATTCTCCTGGGTTTTTAATTTAAATCTATGCCACAGTTTCATTGAAAAATTTTATCCATTCTGGGGCACTCTCTGGGAACGAACTTGAGCCTACTGATAAAAGTCACAATATCTAGGCTCACAGGTTTACACATTTAAATCAAATTCCCTAGCAAGACATATGGGGACATCAGTTGGGTCTGAAAAATCATTTACAACATCACTTTGGTTCATAGGTTATATACTAAGGCTAGTATTGCTCTGTTACAGGTTTTACATGAGAGGGTAGTCAAACTAGGGTGGTTAGAGGATGGCATTGGAGTCTGTTGTATTATCTTCTGTGGGGGTGGAGATGGAAGTGAAAGACCATGTGGAAGAGTGGATGGAGTAGAACAGCTTTCTGAAATTTTATTTCCAAAATGGATTCTTGTAACTTTTTATTTACCTCCTGAAAAAAAGGTTGTTCTACTGTATCTGAGGTAGCTTTTAGATATCATTGAAAGTAACTTTTTCATTCAATTTTACTGGTTCTATAACTAGCTTTTTAATGCATATAAACATGCCATTTAGAAATTTCAAAGGGATCGCATTTTTGACAATGAAGATTGGGGTCACTGCAACTTCGGTGTGCCCATATTCCTAAGTACTTGCAAGGTGGGACAACAAAGGCCTCATGTACAAAACCAGGTGATGTTTCCAAGAGTGCTGTCCCTTACAGGAAACTGCTCATGATGAGTGATTTCTCACAACTTAAAAGCTTTTTCAAAAGTGACTAAAAATGCAAGAAGTCTATTGGGTCAAAGTATATTGACTGTGGTTATTGTTCAAGGTTTTAACCTTGAGTATATTTAATCATTTCGGTGTCTGAAAAGTCTAGACACTATGTGGCAGTAGAATGCTCAGAATACCAAGTGATAGGTATCCTGAGTAACTTTCTGGCTGAGAAAAAAAAATTTGAAATATTCTAATGAGTTTAAGATTGCTTCATATGAGAGAAATGTCTCAGACAATTCTAAATGGTTTGTAGTAGTCTAGGGACACTTTTCAGGACAGGAAAAGGAACCGACTCTATAAGTTAGAGATACCATATTACGGATCTTTAAAATTTCAAAACTAAGATGTTTGTTTACAATTAAAACATGCTGACGTTTTCTTCTAAGGCACATGCAAGGCCTCTAATCCAATGAAAACTATGCACCAAATGAACCATGATTTGGCCTCTCAGAAAAGGTGGACAAGATCACAAAATACGTTGGGATAAAATTTGTTCTGGCAACAACTTGCCATATCATTCTTTTTATGAGCCTTTCATAGAAGCTTTAAAAACCTTTTCAAAAGTGAACAAATTTAGAAGATGGGAAGTCTGTCAAGTCAACTTGTACCCTGAGAAAATGGTGAGGATGAACATGGGGAAATGGCAGGACAATCAATAATCATTGTCTGAGTCACATGTGCTCTTTCTAGGAACATTCAATTTATTCTGGGAACATTCTGCTAATACTAAGACATCAGTATTTTCTTCTACCTTAGCAGACATGGGCCATAATTGATTCAGGACTTAATCTGTTACTGAAATAACATTGCTCATTATTTTCTCATTATATGTATCACTTTTACAAGCAGCATAGATAATATATCTTTATATGTCAGTGTTTTTAGTATTTTTTATTTATTTTTGTAAAATATGTACTACATTGATCTTTTCTCTCAAGGTTCTAGGACCATCACCAACATCCATCTTCATGACTCCTTCCATCTTGTAAAACTAAACAGTCAACAACTATTATTACACAATAAAGTCAAATCT
>NW_006207221.1:130100-132515 GCF_000334495.1 Tupaia belangeri chinensis
CACCAGCCTTTTCTTGTCACCACTGACCAACTACCTTACATCCCACCCACCATAGTTTGGTCTGTTCTACCTGGATCATGATGTTGGGGAAACCAAAACCAAAACCAGCCCAATACCAATTCACCTTGGATTGCATTTCTGGACCAGTGGGTGCTCTGCCACTGAACCTGGTGGCTAATGCTGGCCACAAAAACTGTGATCAACATCCAAAGAAGATATTGGAAATTTTATAACCACCCAGGACTATGTTGTTCCTCAGCACACTGAGAACATTCGCATGTCTCCTGTCCAACCTAGATCGGTTCCATTCTCAGAGTAAACTTGGACATTAAACCAGAGGTACACTTGCAGAGCATTCTCAGTACATATGAGTAGTTCACAGGCTCTGAAACGACTTAGAATTTTTTGTTTTGTTTTATTTCATTAGGACTTTATGGCATATTTTATTATTTTTAATTTATTTTATACATTTAATCCCTAAACATTCCTTAGCTGGTAAGTTGAATTTATCCAAAATGAATATACTTCCCACCAGAGCAGTTGAGGATACAAAATACCTTATCATCAACACATTATAATCCATTTCTATATCCCAAAAATGCCTGCCTATTTTCCTCACACTGTCCCCTTTCTCTCGTCCTATTTCCACATTGTCTCTAGCATCTATAACCATTTTCAATGCTTATATGACCTCTAATCTTTCAGTTTCCACTATGCTTTGAAAAACCTTTTCTGTTGTCTTGCCTGCCATGGCCAGAAGTGGAAACTAGAAAAAAATTCTATATTTATTTTTATATTTGCCAAAATCAGTGGTTATATTTTGTTGCATCTTTAAACATCAAACATGGATCATAGAAATAAACTTTTGCTGGAGTCAGCAGATGATGTAATAGTTATGCCACTGGCCTCCCACATATTCAAATGCTGTTCAAGTCTCAGACTCAGAGACTTAAAACTCAAGCTGGTGTGTGTATATGTGTGCCCAAGATCCTGAGAGAATGGAGAAGGGATTGGGGGGTAGCCTTCCCCCAAGGAGTGGATTTGTGCTTTCTCTCACTGTCTCTCTGTCTCTTCAGAGAACACATATGCCCTATAGCAAAAATTGCTGTTTTAAAAAAAACTTGCCAAAATATCTGTGTTTCTCCTGTAGTTGGGAAACTCTTAGATCTTATTCATTAGCCTTCTGAAATGTTTTTTTGTAGACAGATATCATCCCAGAATTTTACGATATCCTTAATTTTAATCACTGTGGCTTGCTGAATCAAAGCTGAATTTGGAAAAAAAAGTTCAATGTTATTACCTTCACAGATCAATCCATATCTCTGAATATTTCAAGGATTTATAGCACAGATTACATTACTAAGGATTTTATCCCATTTGAGTTTACTGAAGTATGGTAAGCTTTTAATTGTAATAAAAAGATTTCATTTTTCACATTCATTCGATTCTGATCTGAGAGTTCTGATACACAGTAAGTTGTGACTTCTTCAACTAGGTTTTACTGCAATTCCCACACACATAGGGTTTCTCTTCCTTGTGAGTGCTCTAATGTAAAACATGGAATGATTACACTGAAAACATTTTTCTACACTATTTCCATTTATAGCATTTACTACTGTGTTCTCTCCTATACAGTAAGGACTAACTTATATTACATAGAAAATTTTCTATTGGCACACTGATATTCACAGACTTTTTGTTTTGTAAATTATTTGATGTACATTGAGGGCTGACTTATAAATGAAAGACTTTCTATACTATGTACATACATGAAGAGTCTCTCCAGTGTTACTTTTCAGATGCCTACTAAGTAGTTTCTAAGAGAAAAATAACCTTGTGCTGAGTTTTCTGTTGCACAGTGAGTGCAGATTTCCAGGATATTTTTCTACAATGTTCACATTCATAGGGCTTCCCTCCTGTGTGAATTCTCTGATACCTACTGAGATGTGACATCTGGGAGAACGCTTTCCTACATTGTTCACATTCATAGGGTTTTTCTACTGTGTGAATTCTCTGATGCTCAATGAGATGTGACTTCCAGAAGAACATTTTCCTACATTGTTCACATTCATAGGGCTTCTGTCTTGTGTGAGTTCTCTTATGTAGCTTTGGGTACCTCTTGCTGGAGAATGTTTTCTCACATTGTTCACATTCATAGGGCTTTTCTCCTGTGTGGATTCTGCAATGCTTAGTTAGATCTGACTTGCAGGAGAACATTTTCCTACATTGTTCACATTCATAGGGCTTCTCTCCTGTGTGAGTTCTCCTATGTACTTAGGGCCAGCTTGCTGTAGAATGTTTTCCCACATTGTTCACATTCATAGGGTTTTTCTCCTGTGTGAATTCTTTGATGCTCAGTGAGATGTGACTTCCGGAAGAACATTTTCCTACATTGTTCACATTCATAGGGCTTCT
>NW_006207221.1:133654-134122 GCF_000334495.1 Tupaia belangeri chinensis
GCATTGTGCACATTCATAGGTTTTCTTTCTTGTATGAATTTTCCAATGTCTACTAACAACTGACTTGAAACTGTAAGATTTACCACATTCCCCACTTTCATAGGAATTCTCTCCAGTGTGAGTTGTCTCATGCACAGTGAAGTGTGACTTCTTGAAGAACATTTTTCCACATATTTTATTTTCATAGGACTTCTCTCCTATGTGACTTCTCTGAAGTGCAGTGAAGTCTGAATTCTGGGAAAATGTTTTCTTACTTTGTTTACACTCATAGGGCTTCTCTCCTGTATAAGTATTCAGACAGTCAGAAAAGGCTGTGTTCAGACACTATAAATTCATATACTGTTCTATCTACAAATTTTCTCTCCAGTAAGAGTTGTCTCATGTATAACAACAGTTGAAATCTTTGGTAATTTATAAACATTATAAGGGTATACACATTACTTCTCTGTTCTTTCTCTGGTTATAATT
>NW_006207222.1:0-801 GCF_000334495.1 Tupaia belangeri chinensis
TTTTGAGTAATAACATGATGCTACAAAATAACCCCCAGACCTCATGTAATGAGTCCCAGCCCAAACACTGGAATAGGACAATACTGTGTTAAAAAAAAAAAAAACACCTTCAGACTCTGTGAAAAAAAAAAAAAAAACCTTCAGACTATGTGCATAAAGTGTGCATAAACATAGATTTTTTTTGTTTAAATTGGTTCCCATCCCCAAACCTCCTTAGATGTTTTGAGTACATTCCTACATTGGTATATGCATATAATCCAAACTCTGAAAGAAGTCAAGACATTAGAATTTCTGGTGGTCCACAGCACTTAGAGTCAGGTATACTCACCCTGCAATTATCCCAGCACTGTCCAAAGATTGCGATTCTGATGTGTGGTCCTGGATGCATGGCTAGCTCTCACCATCTCGTCTCAGTCTGCTCAGGTGCTAAACAAAATACCATCAGTGAGCAGCTTCTAAACTACAGAAATGTACTGCACACAGTTCTGGGGGCTGTAAAGTTCAAGATCAAGGTACTGGAATATCTGCTCTCTGATGAGGGCCTGCTCTCTGATTCACAGATGGGTGTTTTCTGGCTCTTCTCAGGTAATAGAAGGTCCAAGGGGTCTCTCTGAGGTCTCTTTGATAAGGACATTAATCCCATTCATGAGGGGTCTGCCCCTAAGACCTAATCTCTGCTCAAAGGCCTCACTTCCTAATATCCTCTTCTTACAGCTGTTTCAATATATAAATTAGGGGTACATTCAGACATCAGGGTGTGGGAGGGTTGCAGTGGAGCCTGGCTCCAAGGACTCCACCCCC
>NW_006207223.1:0-1458 GCF_000334495.1 Tupaia belangeri chinensis
TACACCAATGTCTCCCAGAGTTTCCCCAGTGTTTTCTAGGAGCAGTTTTATAGTTTGAGGCCTTAGGTTTAGATCCTTGATCCACCTTGACTTGAATTTTGTTAAAGGTGAGAGGTAAGGCTTCAGATGCATCTTTCCGCAGGTGGAAATCCAGTTTTTCCAGCACCATTTCCTGAAGAGGTTTTCCTTTTCCCACTGAACACTCAACTGATTTTTGAAAACTGCCTCTCCTTTACTACCCCTGGGTCTGGGAGGCATGTTCCCAGTGCGCCCCCTGGTGGTCCCATCCCTGCAGGGGTTTTGTGCAAGGGCTGCCTTGAGGTCCCCTCACTGTGTCTCTTGCACAAAAATACATGGCCGTGTCCTCGGGGATCAGGCTGCGCAGACTCAGATAACTTTGGCTCTTGGAAGTGTCCCTGGAGATGCTGGCTCTGGATTTCAGGGCTGGGTTATAATCTGTGCTTCCACCACTCCATATCTCTCCAACCCACTCCAGTCCCTTTCCTGGAGCCTGGCGGACCCAGTGCATATGATAGCTTGTCAAAGAGAATCCTGAGACAGTGCAGGTGAGGGACAGCGTCTCTGAGGGCTTCACCAGGCCAGGCCCCGACTCCTGCAGCTGCACCTGGGACAGGACACCTGGGGACAGGACAGCAGTCAGTCAGACACACCCTCCGCACATGCCCAGGCCCTGCCCTGACTCCCTGAGAACTCACCGCAGGGAGCGGCCAGTAGGCAGAGGAGCAGCCCCAGGACCTCCATGCTCCAAGGGCTCCTGGTGAGGAGGAGACAGGGCTCCTGGGCCCAGGACTGGGCTTTCATCCTGAGACTGGGGCCTGCTTTGCATGAGGGAGGGCCCTGGGGGTATAAGTGGGGGAGCAGGGAGGGTCTCTGAGTCCTTCCCCAGGGCCGAGAGTTCTCCCCGTGCTGCTCAGAGGAGCTGGGAGACAGACCCTCAGGGCCTCACGTCACGTGTGACCTGCTTTTCCAGGGACACAGGAATTGCTGGGGTAGAGGGGACAGGTTTGGGCTCAGAGTCTGCAGCAATGCTTGACGTGACTCTGGGCTCGTTGGGATAAAGGGGTTTATGACGGTTCTCTCTCATTCGTCTCAGTCCCATGTGAGGGGGACGAGGCTGGTGGTCAGCTCTGCCCAGCTCCTCCGCACTTGGGCTCTGTCAGTGCACACGGGGCAGCTGGGCCTCCTTATGACACGGCAGTCGGCCTCTTCCTAAAGGGACCTCATCAGGGGACACAAACATGCAGTGCCCGTCAGGCTAGTCACACGTCACCTCTTTCTCACACACAGACACACGTGCACACACACATGCATACACACGTCTGTCCTCTCTGAGAAGCTACCCCCTGGAGCCAGACCTGTAAGGATACATTGCCCCTGTGGTGACAGACACGCCTGTGTGCTGTGACAGGGGCATGGTGGAGCTGCCACTGCTCTCCG
>NW_006207224.1:0-1864 GCF_000334495.1 Tupaia belangeri chinensis
TGATGTAACCACCACATCATCTGCTGGCCCTACTGGAGGTGATTTCGCTCTGCTGGAGGTGATTTCTCACTTTTTCTCTCACTGTCTCTGTCTGTCTCTCTTCAGTGAGTACAACTATTCTATGGAAAAAAAAAACTACAACGAGAAAAACAAATAAGGAAAACATGTGAAACTTGGACTTGACTAAAATGATAGCTCTGTTGCAATCACAACACAAATCTGCACTCAGTTCTTATCTTCTGTATTGCCCTCTTAAAAGTATTTTATTCAACATATTTGGCACCGAAACAATTACATTGCTTATTTATTTGCTTCCTTATTTACAATCAGATTAACCACCAATTATATTATCTTCCAGGCATAGAGTTTGTGTACAAAGTTTTCACTCTTTACAAATCTGAAACACCCACACTTGAGCTAGAGCACACAGTTATCCCCCCAAACAATTGCTCCATGCTGTAGCATTACCACATGGTCAAATTGCAGAGGAAATAGTTTCAGATGATCATTGAGTTCAACAAAAGGACACTGGTGAGAAGTGACATGAGTTGGAGTTCTATCATCAGAGAAGACCTGAGTCACAAAGTGTTATGTAATGCACACAGAGGAACATTGCTTTGAAAATGCATTGCTAGACGTAGGAAAAGGATACACACATTTGACATCACCTTGCTTGAAGTGAGCCATTACCATCACATATAAAATTGTGTATAAGCATGAACAAACCACAAATAACTGTGTTTTACAAGATCTGTATCCAAATATTGTAGCTGAAATGCTTAGATCATGATCTGAGGCAAGAAAATTAGTAAACTTCCCTTACCTTCAATTTTCTTCTTTGTAAAACAGGGACAGTAATACAGGAGCTACCAACATAATATGACGATTAAATCATCAAATTGAAGTGGATTTGTCTGAAGGATAAAATTTAATTTACTGTAAACATATGTCCAACTATGGAGCAATTGTTTTGGAAATTTATCATATGTCATTTTGTTGAGAATGAATAAAAAAATATTTATCCTAGTCTTTGAAATGACTTTTCCCTCAAGTGTTGGTTTAAAACAAAACAAAAAAAACTTTCACTTGTATTTAATAAAAAATGCATGCCATGAGCATGTTTAAGAAAATAAGAAGAAATTAAGAGTAATTTCAAAATTTCTGGCTATTTTTCAATTAGGAAAATAGATTTAGAGATAGGTTATGAGTTGCTTTTTCATCTTTTAGTGAGTATCTTTTGGCTTTTGGTGGACTCCTGGTATAAAAGAAAAAATTGAAAGGTAAAGAAGAGAATGGGGAGGAGGGAAGGATAAAACAAAGATAAAAGGGAGAGGGAAAGGAAAGAAGACTAACACTGGTTATCTCACTTCATGGATGTTTACCCTCCAAAAATCTAGATCTAGATTTCTAGGCTTTTGTTTGTTCTTTTGTGTTTGTTCTATTAAAGGCTAAGGAAAAAATAAAATAATTTCCCGTAAAGACTTTTGGAAATGGAAAAACGCATTTAATTCAATTGGCATATGTATGAAGAGTTTAGTAAAATAGCAATGAATCTCAGAAAAAATCATCCTCTAGAATCATCAAACTAAGATATACAGTTGTTTTGTTTTTTTCCATTGCATACCCAGAATTTTAGAATAGAAACTTAAAACCTTTGGTAAATTACAAAAAAGATATCAAAAGTATCTAGAAAAGAGCCTAATACTATTGTGTTCTCAATATATATTATTTTCTGTTTTTTTGCTTTTGTTTGTCAGGATCTGTAAGCTGTTGTTGATTCCCTTGCAGTTCAGCAAGAATATAATCCTTTTTATTTACATACATCCTCATTTGCTTAGCATTATAAACAGGCTGAGTTACTCTC
>NW_006207225.1:0-1166 GCF_000334495.1 Tupaia belangeri chinensis
ATTTGGGTTGGTCCCATGTCTTAGTGATCATATTTTTTTTTTCAATAAACATTGATACTCAAGCACTTTACTTACTGAGCTTTCTCCTGTCCTTTGGGTAGATACTCAGAAATGAGATTGCTGGATCAAATGGGAGTTCTATTTCTAGGTCTTTGAGGAAACTCCATATTGTTCTCCACAGGGGCTGAACCTTTTTACATTCCCACCATCAGTGTAGGAGAGTTCCCTTTTCAACACATCCCCACCAACACTTACCATTTTTATATATTTAATCTTTGCTATTCTGACAGGGGCTAGATGGTATCTCATATGGTTTTAATATGTATCTCTTTTATGATGAGGGATGTTGAGCATTTCCTCATATGCTTTTTGGCTGTTCATATGTCTTCCTTAGAGAGATTTTTGTTCAGCTCATTTTCCCATCTTTTAATTGTGTTAATCATTTTTTTTTTGATCATTTTCTTCCAGGTAAGCCACTTGAGTTCCCTGCGTTTTATGGCTATTAGTCTCTTATCTGAGGCATGGTTAAAATTCTGTCCCATCCTGAGGGTTGTGATTCACACTACTTACAGTATCTTTTGCTGTGCAGAAACTCTTTAATCTGATATAATCCCATTTGTCTATTTTATGTATTATTGCCTGTGCCTTGGGGGTCTTACTTAATAAGTCTTTTCCTACTCCAATGTCTCATAGAGTTTCTACAGTGTTTTCCACTAGTAATTTTATAATTTGCGATCTTATGTTTAGATCTTTGATCCGCTTTGGGTTGATTTTTATTAATGGTGACAGATAGGGGTTCAGATTCAACTTTGTGTAGGTGGATGCCCAATTTTTCCAGCACCATTTGCTGTATTGACTGGTACCCTTTGTCAAAGATTAGTTGGCTGTATGTTTTGGGGTTAATTTCTGGGGTCTCTACTGTGTTCCATTGGTCCTCATGTTGGTTTTTGTGCCAATACCACTCTGTTTTGATTATCACAGCTTTGTAATACATTTTGAGGTCAGGGAGTGAGATGCCACTCCACTCTTCTTGCACAGAATGGCCTTGGCAATATAGTGTCTTTTATGATTCCAGACAAATTCTATGATTGTCTTTTCTAGATCTCTGCAGACTGTCTCTGGTATTTTGATTGGAATTTTATTAAATATGTAGATTAATTTGGGTA
>NW_006207226.1:0-823 GCF_000334495.1 Tupaia belangeri chinensis
TGCTTCTATTCTAAAAATGTAAAAACTATAAGAACAGCTGTATAAACAATAAAAAATAATTGTTTTCTGTAAAGGAATGTTATAAATTTTAAAATAAGAGACTAACATGTTTTATTAAAAATCTCCTTTGTGAGACCTACAAGTGGTTAAATCTCTGGACTCCCACATGGCTGACTGGTTTGAGTCCTGGTCCTGACAGCTTGCCTTCTAACTTTCCTTTTCTCTCTCTCTCTCTGTCTCTCTCTCATCAGCACCCATGTCCTAAAGGACAAATTAAAAGTAATGATAATAGATAAGATTAAATAAATAATTATTCGCACATTATCTCTTTAGTGCAATAGATCTATGGGCTATTGAATAAGACAGCTGAATTCCACGTGGTCCAAGTTCAAGACCTGGAGGCCTCAAAAACATGCCAGGCATGTGTGCATGCATGCATTCCCAAAATCCCAGAAGAAAGGAGAAATGAAGAAAAGATTGCAGCTCATTCCCCATGGGAGCACTTCTTTTCCCATCTCTCATAGTCTATCTGTCTCTCTGGGAAATTTATATGCCCACCAGAAATGAAAACCTCTTTAGAATTTAAAAGTTTGGGGACCACAGATGGCATAATTGTTATGTCACTGGACTCTCATGTAGTTGACAATGGTTCAAATCTCAGACCCGGAGGCTTAAAACTTATTCCAATCATGTTTGCATACATGCCTCACATCCCAAGAGGAAAATGGGGGAAAAGGTACTATGGCATGGTCGTTCCTCCTAGGGGTGGGTAATTTCTCACAATATTGTCTCTGTTTCTCTCTCTCTCTGGCAATCACACATA
>NW_006207226.1:1012-1419 GCF_000334495.1 Tupaia belangeri chinensis
TATTTAATGTCCATTTTTGGATAAACTTGAAGAACTGTATACTTTAATACTACCCCTACCACTATCAAGAATCTAAAGCTTTTCATACATACAGTGCCTTTTAAAATTTTTTCTATAAGGGACCAGCAGGTGGCATAGTGGTCACAGTGCTGGACTCCCACATGACTGACTGGTTCAAATCTAGAACTTGGTGGTTTGCTTTCTCAGTTTCCCTCTTTATCTTTCTCTGATAAAAAGATAAAAATAGCAATAATAAGTAAAATTAAATCAATAATTCTTAATTATTTTTCCTATATGTGCATTTGTTAGGGAAAAAGACAGAGGGGAATTGAGAAATCAACACCCATGGGGAATAGTCATGATAAAAATCCTTTTGTCACCTCTGTTTTTATCTGGAATTTGGGACA
>NW_006207227.1:0-1708 GCF_000334495.1 Tupaia belangeri chinensis
ATGAGCTGAATAAACAACTCTCTAGGGAAGAAATACAAACAGCCAAAAAGCATTCAAAAAATGCTCAACAGCTCTAATCATAAGGGAGATGCAGATCAAAACCACAATGAGATACCACCTAACCCTAGTCAGAATGGCAAAGAGGAAAAAAAAAAAAAGACAAGTGCTGGCGAGATTTGGTGAAAGGGGAACTCTCCTACATCGTTGGTGGGAATGTAAATTGGTCCAGCCACTGTGGAGAGTTTGTTAGTAAAGATTTACAAATAGAACTACCACATGATCCAGTCACCCCACTCCTGGGTATCTACACAAAGGATGAGAGAATGCTCAGTCAGAAAAGCACTTGCATAACTGTATTTATTGTGTTATCATTCACGATTGCTAATACATTGAACCAACCCAAATGTCCACAAACAGATGAATGGATTGAAAAAGTGGGGTGCATATACTTCATGGAATACTATTCAGCCATAAAAACAAGACCCTGACATTCAATGGAAAGTGGACAAACATGGAAGATTTATGGCTGAGTGAAGGAAGTCAGGCTATGAAACAGTGACATTGTACATCTTCACTTAACATACACAAACTGTCTATACTTCATGGCAGAGACTGAAATACTAGAGTTCATAAAAGCATTGAAAATTGTTATGGACACTGGGGACAAAGAGGAAGAAGAATGGGAGAGGGGAAGAATGCAGAAAGGGAAATTTTGGGGAAAATGCCGAAGTAAGACATTTGTGGAAAACAGATATGGTTTGTTGCCTATTGGTGATGTCGTGTATAGTATTCTCAACTCATCTGCTGTGTGGCATATATCATGTTGGGTAAACACTCTTTACAAACGAAATAATGTATAATGATTGAACGTATAAATAATAATAAAGAAAAATAAAATAAGGAAACCTATAAAAAACTAAAAAAATGAAACGGAACAGAACACACACACACACACACACACACAAAGAGAAAGACATCCCATATTCCTGGACTGGAAGAATTAATATAATCAAAATACCAATCTTATCCAAGTTAATATACAATTTTTTTAGAGAGAAGTTTTTGCTAAAGGGCACACGTACTCACCAGAGACAGAGAGAGAGAAAGAAAGAGAGAAAATGAGAAACTTTCCACCAGGGGGATGACCATGCGGCAATCCCTTCTCCTCTATACTTCTCTCAAAATTTTGGGTACACACACACACATTCCCAGCCTGAGTTTCAAGCCACTGGGTCTCAGACTTGAACCATAGTTGACCATGTGGGAGTTCAGTGCCTTCACCATTATACCATGTGCTGGTCCCAATCTACAAGTTTAATGCAATCCCAATCCAATTACCAGAGATATTCTTCACAGATTAAGAAAAAACAATCACACCGTCAGTAGATGAAACTGGGCCCTTATCTCTCACCATAAACAAAAGTCAACACAAAATGGATCAAATATCTAAATCTAGGGGCCAGCAGTTAGCGTAATGGCTATGTTGCTGGACTCTCATGTAGTCGACCGCAGTTTGCATCCCAGACCTGGTGGCTTAAAACTCACACAGGGCCCATGTGCGTGCGTGCCCAAGATCCTGAAAGGAGAACAGAGAAGAAGGGATTGCAGCATGGCCATCCCCCAGAGGGGTGATTTCTCACTTTCTGTCTCTCTCTGTTTGGCGAGCGCATGCGCCCTATAGCAAAAACCTTTTCAAAAAAAAAAAAAA
>NW_006207228.1:0-471 GCF_000334495.1 Tupaia belangeri chinensis
AGCAAGGACCACTCTCTCTGGGGGGTGGGGTTCTGCTCTTGGGAGCCTGGAAGTGGGGCGGGGTGGAGGGGGAGTGGTGCCCCTGCTTCATTTTCCCTTGCTAGCCAGGGGCCTCAAGATGGAATTTATGATTGCAGTTTAATGCCCTACCCTTTATTATCGTTATTTAGTTATTTATTAGAGGCTTTTGCCTTAGGGCCTGTGCACTGGGGGTGGGGGGGAGGATTGGGTGAGGAGGAGTCAGTGAGAGGGAAATTTAGAAATCATGCCCAAGTAGGGATAGCTACCCCCAAATCCCTTCTCCTCCAATCTCCTCCCAGGATCTTGGGCACGCACACACATGCACCTGGTGTGATTTTCTTTCTTCTTTCTTTTCTTTTTTTCTTTAACAATGGTTTCTCTCATTTTATTGCTTTTTGTAAACACTTTGGCCACAGTAGTTTTTAAATAATAGCAGGTCAGACTTTCACA
>NW_006207229.1:0-225 GCF_000334495.1 Tupaia belangeri chinensis
TCCTCCAATCTTCTCTGTTATTTGGGGCATTTATGCCCATGCACCCAGCATGATTCTCAAGCTCCCGGGTCTGGGACTTAAACCACAGTTGGCCATGTGGGAGTCCAGTACCTTTTTTTTTTTTTTCTTTTTCTATTTTTTTGGAGAGATTTTTGCTATAGGGCGTGTGCACTCGCCAGACAGACAGAGAGAGACAGAGAGACAGAAAGCGAGAAATCACCCCCG
>NW_006207229.1:344-2616 GCF_000334495.1 Tupaia belangeri chinensis
GGAGTCCAGCGACATAGCCATTACACTAACTGCTGGTCCCAAGGGAGTCCAGCACCTTAACCACCATGCCACCTACTGGCCCCCTGGAGGATATCTTTAGACTTTGAACATTTTTTTCCGTATTCAGTAGAGTGCATGTGCACACAAATGTGACAGACAGGTACTCACCATCTACTAGGCCTGGTCATGTTATAATCCCCTTCCTCCAGTCCTACAACCCATTAGACCTTGGGCACTTGTGCCTGTGCTGAGCATTGTCAAGCCCACCAGACTGCGCATTCGAGCTATATAGGTTCTAGCTTCTGTTTGGTCCATTATCAGTGGACCACGGAGCCAGTGCTTTGTTTCAAAATTGGTTGAAATTTTACATTCATGCTTATGTCATGCTCTCTTTTTCGTTCTTTGAGGTCTTACATGAGGAAAACTCAAAACAATTACAGAAAAAGAAAATTAAAGTATGGGTTTATTTTGGTGCAAAAATTTGAAATACACTCTTGACTTTTTTATAATACACATTTTCCTTGAACTTTTTGAAGATTCCCCCCATATTATTAGCTACTTGAGGTTTTCTCACATTTCACTGATAGTTCAACTTTACAGATCTTTTCTTTTGTGATGTCTAATCTATGTTCATTTCCATCCCCTGTACTTTTCATCCCTGACATTGTAATTTGCATCTCTGCAAGTAAAATTTGTTTTTTAAACAAATGTCTTCCATGGCTTTGCTTATCGTCTTGAGCATTATTTTGGGATATAGTTAAATTCCTTATAAACTGATCCTCTCTTTCTAGCTTTTATGATTGATTAGGTGGATCAGAGCAGTGCTCAGCCTGGGCTAATTCCCCGCCACTACACCAAGACTTCTGAGAATTCTGTTGATCATGCTGTGAGTTACCCATTTCCTCACCTGGCCGAAGGCACCAGGCTGATCTTTTCAGATGACTTTTCCTCCCATCATCTCAAGTAGTTTCTTTTCGCAGAGACACTCTTCATTACTTTACCAAATATGCAAAGAGGTCTCCCCCTCCATTGTTCTGTGCTGATCTCTATCAGTCTTGGGTTGACAAAACTCTCACCTTCATCACCTTAATGCAGGGAGTCTAGTAGACTTCCTCAGGGCAGAGAGCTGGGGGATTTGTAAGGTTTGCTTTGTTTGTTACTCATCTTCCAGGGATCATTGTCTGTATTGTCTGAAGTTCATCGTCTTGAAAATGGACATTTAATGAGCTCTTTTGGGTTTTGGTTGTTTCCATGAGGGAGGTAAATCAGTTCCTGTTACTACATCTTGGCTAGAATCAGATCTCAGGGGAGCTTTAGCACGTGCTGGACACTGGCTGGCATGTCCTTCCTACTTTGTTCAACTGCTCCCTGCTCGTCCTTCATTGCTCAGTGTAGCTGTCGCTTCCACACAGACATCTTCCCTGAACCCAGTGCAGATCCCATTCTCTTCTGTGATTATAGAACTGGGTTATTATTTTTTTACAGCCTCTGTCCGAATTTATCATTGTCAGTTTATGTTTTCTCTATACAAGTATCTAAGCTAAACAAGTACAGGAGTCTTACATGTTTTGTTATTTTATTTATTTTTTTAAAGAGATTTTTGCTATTGAGCATGTGCATTCACCAGAGAGAATGAGAGACAGAAAGCAAGAAATCACTCCCCCCAGGGGTATGGCAATATCACATTCCCTTCTCCAATATCTTCTTGAGATTTTGGGTACACATGCATATGTGCTGGAATGAGTGAGTTTTTGTTTGTTTGTTTGTTTAAGGGGTTTTTGCTACAGGGCATGTGTGTTCACCAGAAAGACAGAGGGAGACAAAAACAGAAAGTGAGGGGACCAGCAAGTGGCGTGGTGGTTAAGACTCTGGACACTTCCATGTTGTGGCCAACCATGGTTCAAGTCCCGGACCTAATGGCTTGCTTTCTCACTTTCTCTCTCTCTCTCTCTCTTTGTCAAATTAAAATAAATGAATGACAAAATAAAGTTAATAATTATTTAAAAACAAAAAAAGAGAGAAATCACACCCCCCCAGAGTGTATGACAATGCCACAGTCCCTCCTCCTCCATTCTCTTGGGATCTTGGGCATGCATGCACATGCGCCTGGTGAGAGTTTAAGCCACTGGGTCCAGAATCCAAACCACAGTCAACTACAAGGAGTCTAGCGACATAGCCGTTACTCCAACTCCTGGTCCTTAGAATGAGTTTTTAAGTTGTGAGTTCAGGACTCAGACTTTCGTTGACTACATGGGAGTCCAGGAACATTACT
>NW_006207230.1:0-655 GCF_000334495.1 Tupaia belangeri chinensis
TAAAGAAACTCATTAGAATATTTTTAAAAAATTTTTGCTTAGCCGGAAAGATACTCAAGATACCTTTCACTTGGTATCTGAGCATTCTACTGCCACCTAGTGTCTAGGATTTTCAGACACTAAAAGGATTGAATATACTCAAGGTTAAAAATCTTGAGCAATAACCATGGTCAGTATATTTTGACTCAAAGTCTATTGAGTCTATCCTGCATTTTTGGTCACTTTTGAAAACTTTTAAGTTGTGAGAAATTACTCAGCATAAGCAGTTTCCTATAAGGGACACCCCTCTTGGAAACATCACCTGGCATTGTGTGTGAGGCCTTTGTTGTCCCACCTTGCAAATACTTAGGAAAATCGGCCCACAAAGTTGCAGTGACCCCGAACTTCATCGGCAAACATGGGAATCCTTCAAAATTTCTAAATGGCCTGTTTATATGCATAATTGGGAAAAGAAGCTGGTTATAAAACCAGGCAAATTGAATGGAAAGTTACTTTCAATGATATCTAGAAGCTACCTCGGACGTAGAACAACCTTTTTTTCAGGAGGTAAATAAAAAGTTACCAGAATCCATTTTGGGATTAAGATTTCAAAGAGCTCTTCTACTTCTACCACTTTTCCACTAACTCTTTGGCACCTCTTTATGCTCTTCTGTAT
>NW_006207231.1:0-1568 GCF_000334495.1 Tupaia belangeri chinensis
TCCGTTGAGAGGTCCGGAGTTAACCTGATGGGATAACCTTTGTATGTCACTTCTTGTTTCTCTCTTGCCAGTTTTAGTATCATGTCTTTATCTCTGGTCTTGGATAGTCTGGCTACAATGTGCCTTGGGGAAGATCTTCTGAGGTTGATTCTAACTGGGGTCCTTTGTATTTCTTGGGTCTTGATGCTTGAGTGACTCTCTAGACTCAGGAAATTTTCTTCCAGGATTTCATGGAATAGATTTTCCATGCCGTTATTAGTTTCTTCTCCTTCTGGGATGCCAATTATTCTGATATTTGGGCATCTTATGGAATCTAGTATTTCTCGTATATTATCCTTGGTTTATTTATTTATTTTTTTTGTTATTTTCTCTATCTTTTTGGTATTTCTTTCTAGGTCAGAGGTTTTATCTTCCACCTCAGAGATTCGATATTCAGCATGGTCTAATCGACTTTTAATACTTTCAAGGGTGTTTTTGATTTCCTCTATTCCAGACTTTATCTCTAATAGCTCCATCAGGTTCTTTCTCAGAGTGTCCCTTTCTTCTTTCACATCTTGGAATTACTGACTTCCTCATCTCTTGGAGTTCATTGTCTCTTTTCTGTTCCAACGCAATAAATTGTTCACCATAAATGTTCAAAATTCTTTGTCTGACATTTTGGTAACATCATCCATTAGCGCGAAAGATGGAGGGGAGTTACTCTGTACTTTTGATGGAGATGTATTTCCTTGTTTATTCATACCTGAGGCTCTTCTACTTCTAGCCATTAGAAGATGTATTCACTTTGAATACCTCTTGCGGGAAGGTTACTCCGACTAGTAAGTGACTTTCCCTTTTGCTGCAAATTAATGTTTGCCGAAGTGTCTCTTCTTTTGTTTTTATCAATGTGGTATCAAGAGGGTTACTGTATTGAGGTGTCTGAAAAGCAATATCTCCTTTTTTTCAAGTGAATCAGTACAAGGAAAGATCCCAGAGAAAGTTAGGTTGTTGGGGGATTTCAGATATCTGATTATAGACCTGTCTAGTCCTTCTGGAAGGGTGGAAGATGAAGAGGAGAGGGTATTAGGTGAAACAACACAAGAAAAAAAAGCCACAGAGAAATAAAGAAAAAGTCACGCGCCATGCACGATTTTGCCAGAGGCCTGCCACTGGGTCTGTTTGTGGCCTGCTGCCAGGGACAGGATAGGCTATGAGAGGAGGAAGAGCAGGAAATTAACAAGAGAATAAAGGAGTTTAAAATCCAAAGCAGAAAGTAATGGTGACCTACCTACCTAGAGGGTGGGTGCTTGAGCTGGGGTCTGCAGGTGAGGTAGGTTGGCTGTGATGTCCCTGTCTCAGAATCGCTGGCTGGCCAGAGGCCTGCCGCTGGGTCTGTCTGTGGCCTGCTGCTGGGGACAGGACAGGCTACAGGGTGGGCAATTGGGCTGGGGTCTGCAGGTGAGGTAGGTGGGCAGTGATGTCCCTGCCTCAGAATCGTTGGCTGGCCAGAGGCCTGCCTCTGGGTCTGTCTGTGGCCTGCTCAGCATTTCTTATAACGTTCTATATTTCACATTTGACAGTACCACATT
>NW_006207232.1:0-2803 GCF_000334495.1 Tupaia belangeri chinensis
AAACGGGGAGGGTTTTTTTTTTGCCTGAAACTGAGACTAAAAATTAACAGGGTTGAGGCACAGATTGTAGGAACAGAGTTCTATAAAGTCAAGCCAAAGTTGAGAGAGAACAACACGACAAAAGGGTACATATCAAGTTAGGAATACAGTGGATAGAAACATCCTTGAACATGTTTTTTTTGTTTCACATGAATGACAATTTTCTAGCATAGCATGTAAAAGCAAAATGGTTGAGTTGCAGAAGAAGCACATTTTCAACTTTATCAGATATTTTCTGATTGCTTACTAAAAAGATTGTAGTAATTTATTTCCATCAGTGATGCACAAAAATGTCTGTTTCTTCTCATCCTTGGCAACACTTGTTTTTATCAGGCTTATTAGCCTTTGGCAATCATAGATATAAAGTGGAATCGCACTGGAGTTTCATTTTTTTATTTTCATATTAGTGAGGTTGAGCATCTTTCCTAATTAGCCATTCAGTCTTCCTCTATGAATTATCTCATCACATCTGTTACCCATGTTTTAGTGAGTATTTTCTTTTCCTTATCGATTTGTGTGACTTTTTTCAAATTTTGAATACTTATATTTGGTCATTTAGAATAGTTGAAAATATATACTCTTAGTTTCTGGCCTGTCTTTTGTTTTTGTGTCTTTTGTTACAGTGAAGTTTTTATATGAATGTATTTAAAAAGGATAGTCTTTTCTTTGAGGGCATGTGATTTTTATGTTTTGTTTAAATAATCATTTCCTAACAAAGTGTTATGAAACTATGGCCCTTCAGAGTTGTCCAGAGTTTATCTGAGATAAACTAGACCTTATACCCCTTTACTGATCAGACAATGTGGGCCAATCCAAGAAGGGCAGTATAACTTTGTAGGTGCTGATAGCCAAAGTACAGGGCACCAACATCTCTGACCGACAATGACACTATGAATGATTTCCTATTCATGCGGGAAGTCCATGCGGTCCATTCAACCAAATCCAAACACATAAATCATGTCCTCAAGAAGAAACTAGGTTTTATAACAATTAAGTCACTTGCAACTTGTTCAGAATCTCATTGTTTTCTGAAGTGGCAAACTGAAAGTCAAACTTAAGTCTGACACCAAAGTCACCACAATTTCTATGACATTCCAATAAAATGGCCAGATAAATAAAAGCAAGCTCAGAAGATTGAGTTACCAGGGTAGAGCCTGGGGCAAATACCTATGGAGTCATACTTATTTGTTGATGTCTAACAGTGTCAGTCACAGTGTGGTAGATCCTAAGACAAAAAAATGGCAGAATATGTGTTATCGGGTGCAGTGTTAGGGGTTTAAAACATATTCCTCAAAATGATGTACATTTTTACAGATGAAAGAAGTGAAACTCAGAAAATCACACCTAGTTCTGATTTTAATGTTTGTGAACATGACGTTATACTTTACGAGTGAGGTGTAATTTGTATTGGGTCCAGAGTGTTGGATAATAGTTGTAGACAGTGTTGAGAGATGTATGCTGGGCTATGAAAGCATGCTTCCGAGACAGCAGGTGTGGTAGTTATGGTGCTGGATTCCCACATGGTAAACTGCAGTTGAATCCCAGAACCAGCAGCCTGAAAATCATACTGGGTGCATGTACATGTGTGCCCCAAATCCCAGGAGAATGGATGCAAAGGGATTGCAGTGGGACCATCCCTCTCAAAGCTGATTTCTCACTTTCTCTAAGTCTCTCTAGTGAATGCACATATCCTATGACAAAAACCTAGAGAGAGAGAGAAAAAAAAAAGACTGTCACTAAAAGCCCAGAGATAGGAACATGTTAAGGGAATAAAAAGAAGCGTATTGACTCCATCACTAATGATAAAAGATTCAATTCAATATGTACAAAATTAAACAAAAATCTTGACTATATTTTTGTCTATAACTTTAGGGCATATGTAAAGTTTGATATCAGATATAAAACTTCCAATACCAACTTCAATAGATTATTTAATTCTCAAGAGGAAAAAGAATCTCAAGGTTTTTCTAGTTCTAGTCACCAATTCAATAAACACTTGGGTGTCGTTTATTTGGACAGACATTTATTGAATTTATGTGATAGGTAGTATGTTCAATGATGGGATTATGAAGATAAATAAGACAGAGCCCCTCGAAGGGCCTAGAGTACTGGGAGAGACAGATTGGTAGATAATTAAAATACAGTTTTCTACATGTACTGGTAAAAGTATGTTCTCACCAATATTGATATTTTCCTTACAGCTGAAATTATTCTTCAATCCAACAAGGAATGCTTTGATTGTTAGAGAAAAGTAGCTGTGATTTCTAGATTTTTTGTTTTCACATTTGTTTTGTTTGAACAACAAAAAAACACACTTTTTAAAATTACATTTTAGACTTTCAAAATCATTCACAGATTCTAAGGAAAATTTTGTGCTTTGAGCAGTGAATGTGTTTTTCGAAGTTATTTTTCCAGAAATAGTATTCGTTTTAGATTTCCATTTTTAAATATCTTACATGTTTTTATTTTTAAGTAAGTATTTTTAAATAAACACGTTTTTATTTTTAAGTATTTTTAAATAAACACATGTATTTATTTAAAATTGCATGTGTTTACCATATATAGCATGATGTTTGAAATAACCAAGCACAGCTAATTAGCATGTTAGTATATTACCTCACCTAGTTATCATTTTTGTGTTGAGAGCACTTAACATCTATTCTTAGCATTTTTCAAGAATATAATACATTGTTAATTATGGTCACCATGTACCATAGATCGCTTAGACCTATTATCCCTAGGTGAAATTTTGTGTCCTCTGACC
>NW_006207233.1:0-771 GCF_000334495.1 Tupaia belangeri chinensis
CCTCAGTCCCAGCCCCAACCTCAGCTTTCAACATCAGAGCGTCCCCCCTCTCAGCCAGAAAGCTAGGCTTTTTCCCATTCTTTCTTGTGCTAATACTTTATAACTATTTCTCCCATAGGTCAGGGCAGTTCTCAGCTCTCAAACAGAGTCCATCTCCATCTGAGGCCTCCGTTCAGCCAGGGAACTTGAGACAGGTCAGAACTCCAGCAAAAGTTCCAGCTCCCAAACTCAGAGCCCTCCCCCTCCTCCCATTCTCAGCCAGAAAGTTAGGTCTTCTTTTCTTTCTCTCTCTTGCTAATTCCAAACTTCTCTTTCACCAATCTGTCAGGACAACCTTCAGATCTGAAGCCGAGTTCATCTCCATCTGCAGTCCCAGGTCCAGTAAGATATCTCTATGCAGGGCTGACCCCCAGTCCCAGCCCCAGCCTCAGTCCCAGCCTCCGCCCTAGCTCCTCAACTAAGAGCCCTACCCCTCAGTCAGAAAGGGAGGGTTTTTAACTTCTTCTTTCCTTTGCTAATTCTTTACTTCTCTCTTTATATATAGGTCAGGGCAGCTTTCAGCTCTCAAGCAGAATCCACCTCAATCTGCAGTCTCCAGTAAGAAAACCTGAGGCAGAGCTGAACCCTAGCCCCAGTTCCAGCTCCACCTCCCAACCTCAGAATCCACACTGCCCCCACCTGCACGCATCTGCCAGAAAAGGTAGGTCTTTTTTCCTGCTTTCTTTTCCTATATCTTGTGGGCAGTCCCCTGCCCTTTCAGGGAACCTGAGA
>NW_006207234.1:0-733 GCF_000334495.1 Tupaia belangeri chinensis
GTGACACTCAGCTCTGTGAGGAAGACCCTCTGATGGCCCCCTGGCCAGGAGAAGGAAGCTGCAGGGAACAGCTCTGGGGGTGTTTGCCTAGATCACCCCCCCTTAAGCAGGACCCACAGAGCAGGGTCATGCAGGGGCCCTCCTACTATTTGAACAGAATCCTAACCTGTTCCTGGCTTTAAGTTTTAAGCAAAGTTCTTTAGCATTTTTTTGATTTATTAAAGTTGAAACTGCTTTTCTTGGAAAAAAAAATTATACCAGTTGTAGGTTTGTGCATGCCCAAAATCCCAGGAGGAGAATGGAGAAGGGATTGCGGTGTAACCATCACTCTGGGAGGTGATTTCTCTCTGTCTTTCTCTGTCTCTCTGTCTCTCTGCCTCTCTGGTGAGCACACACACCCTACAGCAAAAATCTCTCTTAAGAAAAAAAAAAAAGAAAGAAAACGGTATGGCGCATCCCCAAAAACTAAACATTGAACTGTCCTCCGAGCCAGCACTCCTACCACTAGGCGGATGTGGGAAAGCACTGAGCACGTCCTGAGGGTCCCTGCACCCAGGGCTCCTGCAGCCTGTTCACAATGGCCACACAGAACCGCCCCAGTGCCATCTCCACACAAATGGATACAGAAACCGGTGTGCACACTCACACACACGTGCACACATATGTGTACACACACACACTCACACACACACAAGTACACATGTGAACGATGGAATGGTATTGAACCCTTAAA
>NW_006207235.1:0-1489 GCF_000334495.1 Tupaia belangeri chinensis
GTTCCAGAGAATGCAGTAGACCTTTTGTATTCTATTACTTACCTATGTTTCACTTGAGAGAGATACATGTGGTAGGGGAGGAACTGAATTTTCCCTGGTAGTATTTATCCCCATTCTAATTTATTCCTTCCTTGGCTTTAAGCATATGACTTGGAAAGTGATAAGAAATTAACTTTTAGGCTGAACAAAAAGATGCTGGGGACGTTTCATCATCTTATTTAAACTGGTGCTTTCTATACCTAAGATGTTTGGAAATAAATATTACAGGATATTTCTTGCTAGGTAAACCTAGAAAACCAATAATTTTTAGAACTTTTCTCTGTGCATCACCACTGTTTGCTACTGTGGATTAAATGAACATCATGAATAGTTGGTATGAATTAAGTATCTTTATGATTTTCTAATGTGTTTTCCATTGCACTACAAATAGTCCATACTCCTGAATCCGGAGGTATTAAAGCTAGTTACTCCAAAAAATGCTGTTTATATTCAAGTCCTAATCACTCCTGAGGATTCTGATTTCAGACATGGAGCATGCTTTTTCTGAAATATTTCTGAGTTTTTTTTACCCCTCAGGAGGATCCATGGCCTGTTCTTTTCTTAGTAATAAGAGAAACACATTCTTGTTGTGAATCTTAACATGCTTTTTACCTGTGGCTATAATGGGTTTTTATTTTCCCAGAGTCTAGATCGAGCTATGTAAAAGTCATGCACGCTATTTAACTGATGTACTGGACTGCTGTTTACATGGATGTTTTGTGCAGGTGCTTTGAAGCGCCTTACATCAGGGGTTAGGAGCAACTGGATTATTTTTTCATGGGACAATCTAAAGCATGTAACTAGGTTTTGTTTTGGTATATAACTATTGTAGCTTTACAATAGATTTTATTTGAGAGGAAAAAAATCCCACTAAATTATGACGGACACTCACTAAAGTATGGGTTTCAGGATTTTCCAACCATACAATTAGGGTATTTTTCATTAAACTTAACCAAGTAGTAACTTTGACTGTTGATTTTTCCTGTACATGACAATATGAGGCTTTTTTATTAAATAATTGAACAATTTTTAAATTCAAAAAGAAAAGAAAATGTGATGTTCTGATGTATGCTATTTATTGCATGAAAAGGTAATGACAATTCTTTGTTCATATTATGCTTAGGTACTAGGCTAAACATACAAAAGTTATGTCATCATTTTATTTTTAAACAAAATTGTAACTAACCAGACTGTTGATTTTTGAACTATATATAATGACAAATGGGTATTTTAAAAATAAGATCCTCCTCAGCCTCCAGTATTTACTTAGCTTCTTCTTTCATGTTATATATGCCACATATGTTAAAAGTATTAAAATTATCTATATATAGATAATACCCAAAGTAACAGCACTAATCTGTACTGTTCCCAGGTCTTACAGTCGTTCCTGGTAGGGGGCGAGCTCCAGCTCTGGAACATCATTACCCTGCAGTGTGGTGTTCTTCCCCAG
>NW_006207236.1:0-513 GCF_000334495.1 Tupaia belangeri chinensis
GGACAGACCTGCCTGCACTCTGCTCTATCCCTGAACGGAGGCCACTTTCCTTACTGCCCTCTGGAATGATTCGTCTCTGTCCCGTGGGCGTGTCACCCTCAGGTGGTGGTTCTGAACGGCTGTGCCTCGCTCTTCTCTGCTCTGGCCACAGTGCTGTGTGAGGTGGGAGGTAAGTGAACTCCACGGACACCCTGTGCTGGCAGCTGCATTGTGCCTGCAGCATATCCTGTCCCCTGGCACCGAGGGCTGCATTAATGTTCTTTCATTAATGTTCTTTCCGCCATGGTAGAATATACTAGAATATAAGTGAGTGGTTTGGCAAGACAACCAGAAATTGGTGGTTCCAGAGTCAGCGTGACATCAGGGTTCTGGGCTTTCTCTCTGCCAGGACCTTGGCTTCCCTCCTGCTCGCAGGGAGCTGAGCAGCTCACATCTCATATGTTCTGTGTTGAAGCAGGAAGAAAGGGGTGAGGTCGTGCCATGCACTTGTGTTTTTTTTTTTTTTTTTTTTTT
>NW_006207237.1:0-449 GCF_000334495.1 Tupaia belangeri chinensis
TGGTTATAGATTGTTCAGTTTTACAAGATGATAGGAGTCATGAAGATGTCTGGTAGTGATGTTCCTAGAACACTGAGAGGAAAGATGGTAAATTTTATGGAGTATATATTTTACCCAAATAAATGAAAAATAATAAACCCACCAGTGTATAAAGTACATACTCTATCATGCTTGTTGAAGTGATACATATACTGGCAAAATAATGAGCAATGTTATTCCAGTAACAGGTTAAGACTTGAATCAATTAAAGCCTATCAGTGTTAAAGTAGAAGAAAAATACTGACACTTTAATATTAGCAGAATGTCCCCAGCATAAATTGAGAGTTCCTTGAAAGAGAGCATGTGCCTCAGACAGTGACTATTGTCTGTCTGCCATTTCCTCATCTTCACCCCTACCATCTTCTCAGAATGCACTTTAATCTTATAGCCTCCCCTTCTTTCAAATTTGT
>NW_006207238.1:0-1462 GCF_000334495.1 Tupaia belangeri chinensis
GGCCCTGAGACTGCCCTCCCTCCTCACCTAGACAGGCATAGGTGCCAGACAGCACCTGTAAGATCTAGTGCAATGAAAAGTGTGGTAGAGCCTGGCATGTGGAAGTTAACCAAGGGCATAACACAGCAAGGAAGTACAGTTCTGAACTCAGCATGTTAACCATTAGTCAAATGTGAGAGAAATAATTGTGGTGTGTTGCAGATTAATTTGTCCATTTAGGAAAACCAAATCCTGGCTAACTAGGGGAATTTATGTGTACAGTTATCTAATGAAAACAAATCAAGTTTAGAAAAAAAAAAGAAGAAGTGGAGCCATTGTGATCTGGGCTTTTCCGTGTTTGCGAAGACCATCATTTTATTCAGTCTCACTGCTTATTACGAGTCTACTGGTCTAGTCAGGCTTTATATTTCTTTCTGGCTCAATTAAGGTAGCTCGTATGTGTCCAGAAATTTTCCCATGTCATTCAAGACTTTTAGTTTGCTGGCATATAGTCACTTCCAATATTCTCTCACAAGTATGTATATTACTGACCTACCTGTTGTAATATCACCAGCTTTATTACTGATCTTATTTACCTGATTCCTTTCTCTTTTGCTATTAGTCTGGCTAGTGTGTTTCTTGATTTGAAATGTTTCTTGATTCAATTGTTTCCTGATAGTTATTTTTGAATAATTTTTATTCTCTATTTCTGCTCTAATCTTTTTAGTTCTTTTCCTTTTTATAGTTAATCATTGTACATGTTTATGCATACGAAATGAATTATATTAATCAGTATACAAATTGGTTATATGAATTCTTCCAGTTCAAGAACATGGGATGTCTTTCCACTTTTTTGTATCATGCTCAATTTATTTCTTGAGTATTTTATAGTTTTCCTTGTAGAGTCTTTTTTTCCTTTAACTTAATATATTTTATTTTATTTTAATTTCTTTTATACATTAAGTTACTATACATCACTTAGGCTGTTGACTAAATTTTTCCACATGAATACATTTCTCACTAGTCCAGTTGGGATACTTTACATGTTATCACCAACAGATAATAATCTACTTCTGTTTCCCCATAAATATCTCACCTCTTTATTTTTCTCCTTAATATCTTTGATCAGACTCTCCTTGTAGAAGCATTTCATCTCTATGGCTAGGTTTATTCATAGATATTAAATATCTTTAGATGCTATTGTAAGTCCACTCATTGTTGGTCTATAGAAATGCTATAGATTTTCGTATGTTGATTTTATATCCTATCATGTTAGTGCATTCATTTATCACTTCCAGTTATCTTGTGTGAATTCTTTTAGGTTTTCTATGTACATAGTCATGTCATCTGCAAATAGAGATAATTTCACTTTTCCCTATGCAAGGCCTCTAATTCTCTTCTCTGATTGCATTGACTAGCATTTCCATTACTATATTGAAAAGGAGAGGAGAAAGCCTTGTCTTGTTTCAGTTTTTAGTGAAAA
>NW_006207239.1:0-3739 GCF_000334495.1 Tupaia belangeri chinensis
AAAAATGAATAAATAAAAATAAAACAAAAACAAAAACCAAAAAGAAGGAAATATCTCACTTCCAAAGGACCATACTAACTCCCTTCTAATGAATAAACTACATGAAAGTATATAACTGTTGGAAACTGAATTCAGGATATTGATCATACCAAAACTCAACTTGATGTAACACAATTTCAGGAGATGAGAAAAACAATGAATAACATGAGAAAGCTCCAGAGAGACAACTAGCTTTAAAAAGAATAAAAAAGAGGGGCAGCAGGTAGCACACATGTTAAGATGCTGGATCTCACATGGCCAACACTGCAGTTCAAATCCTGGACCCAAAAGCTTCAAAATCACACATGTGTGTGTATGCTCAAAATTCTGTACAGAGACTAGAGAAGGGATTGTGCTGTGGCCATCTGCCTGGGGGATAATTTCCCACTTTCTCTCTCTCTATCTCTTTGAAGAGGACATGCACCAAATAGCAAAATTAAAGAGAATCAAATGAAAATCCTTCAGACAAACAGTACAATATAGGTAATAAAATATCCTGTAAAGTGCACTGACAAAAGATTAGGTTATGCAAAAGAGTATCTGAACTTAAATATACAGCTTTGCAAATAGTCCAAACTCTGAAAAAGAAAATTAAAAATGAAGAGAACAGTAAGTGGCTGTCCCCCCTGAACGATGATTTTTCAGACTCGGTCTCTCTCTTTTGAGCACATGTTCTCTATGGGGTAGTGACTGGCCAGATTAACAAGCTCATGAATCTGGACAGTTTCCCAGATAATTTGGTGACTTAACTAAATAACAAAACCTTCATTCAATCCATTAAAGAAGATAGAATTTAAGAGGCTATCATTTCAATAAATTTGATAGCTTGTCTCTGTCTAGAATACCATTTAAAGTTTTTTCTCAAACATTCAAAATAATCAATGAATGATCCATCCAGCCTTTGTTTCTATTGTTGAAATTTACTTCAACATTCTTTGGAAATAGTTGTGGTATAGCTGCATCAAGAACTTTTCTTAAGAGGCAGACTTGTTATCATTCTCCTGGGTTCTTAATTAAAATCTATATCAGTTTCAATAAACAATTTTATCCGTTCTGGGACACTCTCTTGGAACTAACTTGAGTCAGCTGATAAAGGTCTCAATATGTAGGCTCACAAGTTTACACATTTAAATCGAATTCCCTAGCAACACATATGGGACCTCAGTTGGGTCTGAAAAATCATTTACAACATCAGTTTTGGTTCACAGGTTATATACTAAGCTAATATTGCTCTGTTACAGGCTTTAAATGACAGGGTAGCCAAACTAGGGTGGTTAAAGTTACAACTACCTACAACTGAAGTCTGTTGTATTATCTTCTGTGGGGGTGGAGATGGAGGTTTAAGAGCAGGGTTAAGAATATGGAATATTATACAGAAGAACATGAAGAGGTGCACAAGACATAGTGGAAGAGTGGTTTGAGTAGAACAGCTCTCTGAAATTTTAATACCAAAATGGATTCTGGTAACTATTCATTTACCTCCTGAAAAAAAGGTGCTTCTACTCTATCTGAGGTAGCTCCTACATGTTATTTAAAGTAACTTTCTCATTTAATTTGCCTGATTCTATAACCAGGTTTTCCCAATTATGCATATGAACATGCCATTTAAAAATTTCAAAGGACTCCCATTTTTGTCATTGAAGATTGGGGTCACTGCAACTTTTGTGGGCCCATTTTCCTAAGTACTTGCGAGGTGGGACAACAAAGGCCTCACACACAAAACCAGGTGATGTTTCTAAAAGGGTTGTCCCTTCCATGAAACTGCATATGATGAGTGATTTCTCACAATTTAAAAGCTTTTTCAAAAGGGACCAAAAATTCATAAGTCTATCAGGTCAAAATATACTGACCATTTTTATTGCTCAAGATTTTAACCTTGAGTATATTCAATCCTTTTAGTGTCTGAAAATTCTAGACATTAGGTGGCAGTAGAATGCTCAGACTACCAACTGATAGGTCTCTAGTATTTTTTCTGGCTGAGCAAAAAATTTTCTAAAATATTCTAATGAGTTTCTTTAAGGCAATCCTAAATGTTCTCAGTTTCCTAGGCACACTTTTCAGGACAGAGCAACTGTCTTAACTTCTAGGTGGAGATGCCACATTACGGATCTTTAAAATTTCAAAACTAAGAATTTTGTTTATAATTAAAATATGCTGAGCTTTTTTTCAAGGTACATGCTAGACCTCTAGTCCAGTGAAAATGATGCACCATGCATCTTCATGACTCCTTTCATCTTGTAAGACTAAACAATCAACAACTATTATTATACAATAATGTCAAATCTTTCCATTCCTCCCACCTGACCCAACCTCTAGCAAACCATCATTCTATACTTATTATTACTATTCTGAACATCCCAACACTGTTTTTACTGTGGAAAACAGTCCAAAAAAGTTTGAAATTTATTTAAAGAAACTGATTCAATGACAATGGTTAAAGTGGAGTGAGAAAAGCTTTATTATGGACCATCATGATAAGCTTAAGGTCCACAGAAATGAGAGTTTCACTGGGGAAGAGAAATTTTGCTCAACTTGAAATACAGCACAAGCAGTGGAAATTAACAGCTGCAAAGCCATGTGGTGATTATCAGATGGACAATGACTAAAGAAAGATTAGGAATGAGAGATTCTTGATAAACTGAAATAATAGGATTCTTGCTGAGGACACAGGGTGATCAGACATCACACCTAATCACTTACTTAAAATAATCTGATATTTAGTGTGGGGTTTCTTGCTACACTACTTTAGCAGGGTTATTTGCTCAAAAGGAATTTTACAAGGAAGTATGCAGAGGAAACTAAAAGATTGAGAGGCCTGACTAAAGTCTGATGAAGGCAAAACTTTGACACATTTTAACCATGTCCAAGTATACACAATTTAGTACTGTTCAATATGTTCATATTACTGTGCGACCACTCCAGTCAGTTTTACGAGATTGGAAGAATCATACAGATAGCAGTAATGTTTGCTAGATAATGTGAACGCACACAGTAAGTCTGGTCATCTCACTGTTCACATTATAGCTCATAGTGACTCCACCAGCCTGTTCCTGCCCCCACTGAGCAGCTACCTTACATCCCACTCACCATAGTTTGGTCTCTTCTACCTGGGTCATGATATTGGGCAAACCAAAATCAAAACCAGCCCAATACCAATTCACCTTGGGTTGCATTTCTGGACTAGTGCGTGTTCTGCATCAGGACCTTTTGGCTAACGCTGGCCACAAAGATGTGATCAACATCCAAAGAGGATCTTGGAAATTTTATAACCACACAGGGTTATGTTGTGCCTCAGCACACCCATATCTTTCACATGTTTCCTGTCCAACCTAGATCAGTTCCTTTCTCAAAGTAATCTTGGATATTTCACCAGTACACTTGCATAGCCCTCTCAGTACATATGAATAGTTCCCAGGCTCTGAAATGTCTTAAAATTTTTTATTTTGTTAGACATTTATGGTACATTTTATTTTCAATTTTAATTTATTTTATTCACATTAACATCTCTTAGCTTGTAAGTTGAATTTATCCAAAATGAATAAACTTCCCACTAGAGTAGTTGAGAATCCAAAACACATTATCATTGACATATTATAATCCATTTCTATATCCCCAAAATTCCTGCTTACTTTCCTCCATAACTTCTTTTCTTACATTGTCCCCTTTCTTCTGTCCTCTTCCCACATTGTCTCTAGTACTT
>NW_006207240.1:0-732 GCF_000334495.1 Tupaia belangeri chinensis
GTGACCTGTGTGTTGTCTGGGCTTCTCAAATTAAAGGCATTAGACTATAAATGTGGTTTTTGCAACATGTTCTATTAACAGCTTTTAAAGGTCACGTTCTATGTCTTTGTTAAGTTGGTTTCAATGTAAAACTTATTCATGTATATGAAGAGGCTCAATGCTCTGTGATGCTCCCATATATTGTCAAAGAGCTGTATTAAATCTTTGATTATTGTGATCAGGAGGGCTGGTGTACAATTCCTTTGAGACTCTGAGTGATTAGACAGTCTTTTAAATCAGATCACTATACATCTATTCCAGTGCTGTTGGCTTCCACACTCATACACACAGCTGTATATCCGTTGATAGGATATAGAGATATAGTCATTAGAACTCTGTTAAAAGTTGGTCTATGACACTATCCAATTTTGGTCAACATGTGCTGTTTTAAGTTTTTTTGAGAGATAGGGATTTTACTATATGGTGTCTGAGGTGACCATAGGGACAGAGAAAGACAGAAGGGCAAAATCACTGCCCGGGAGTAATAATCATGCCTCAGTCCCTTCTTCTCCATTCTCCTCTTGAGGTTTTGGGCACATGCCCATGCATGCCCAACACGAGTTTCAAGCCACTGGGTGTGGGACTCAAACTGTGATTGACCACATAGGAGTCTCGAGCCTTAAACACTATGCCACTTACTGACCCTCAATATGTGCTCTTACAACCTTCAATAGTCATAACATTCTTTAAGTA
>NW_006207241.1:0-206 GCF_000334495.1 Tupaia belangeri chinensis
ATGGGCCTTATTGCGGTACCCCGGTACCCCACAAAGGCACCCCTTGACTTACTATAATTTTTACAATAATCCTGAAGGAATGTGGATCCACTAAGATGATGGCTGCGAACGGGAATTACTCCCATTAGATTCACCCCACCCTCTTGGAAAATGTCAATAAAGAATGCTGCATTCACTTCTCCTACTGGGGATTACATAGATAAGCA
>NW_006207241.1:473-1306 GCF_000334495.1 Tupaia belangeri chinensis
CTTAGCTGTGGATTACCCAGAGATAATATAGGTATTCCACTTTAGTATATATTAACCTTGTCTTTACTTGACCAGACAGGATTTCTTAATAGGCCTTTGTAACCAGCAGTCTGCTGCCACCCTAGCCTGAGGCTGAAGTTCTCAAGCTGATCTGGGACTGAAATCATCAAGCTGGCCTGGGACTGAGGTTATTAAGATTCCTAGAAGCACACTCATCTAAAAGACCCTTCCCAGTAAACAAGATCTAAGGAGAGAATGCACCATACAAATGGACTTCCTCATTCTAAGGATTATGACTGTTCATACCTAAACAAAACAGACATCATGTTTTATGATTATTGTCCCTATGCTTTGAATGCTTTCCCTTTTGGCATAAAATCTTTCACTTACTTCCCCTCACCCATCCTCCTCCTGTAAAATGCCTTCAATAATAAATAAGTATGTCTACTAGCCATCAGGGCTGCAGTCTTGAGCTTGCTCTGGCTGAAGTCAGCTGAGAACATGCTACAAGACATTGAGGTTTCAGCCTAATTTTGTACAACCGTGTCGCCTTCCTGTGTACCCACCCCACCTGGAGCAGGGCTTCCAGCATGGATGGTTCTCTCCCACCAAAGGAAACTCACATCCAGGATGCGGCCACCGTTGTCCCTGCCCAGAGGGCCACTGACTCAATCGCCTGGGCTTGTCCCAGTCTGTCCAATTCCGGCCATGGAATCGCACACGTGTGACGCTGTGTGTGCAGCTCCTTTCCCTGAGCATCGTGTTCACGGTCCACACGTCACAGCACAGCTCAGCACACTCTCCCTTCCACAGGCTGAGTAAGGCCACGTGGT
>NW_006207242.1:0-870 GCF_000334495.1 Tupaia belangeri chinensis
AGACCCAAGAAGTACAAAGGACTCCAAATAGCATCCACCCAAGAAGATATATTATCCAAGATGCATTATAGCCATAGCTAGAATGACCAAAACCACAGACAAAGACAAGATATTCAGATTGGCAAGAGAGAAACATCAAGTTACTTACAAAGGGTATCCCATCAGGCTAACAGCAGACTTCTCACTGGAAACAATGCAAGCAAGGAAAGCATGGGAAAATATATTCAAAGTGTTGAGTGAAAAACAATTTCAACCAAGAATACTATATCTGGCAAGATTATCCTGCATGTGGGAAGAGAAGACAAGAACATTCTCAGATAAACAAAACCTGAAAGAATTTACCAGCACTGGACCAGCTCCCCAAGAACTTCTGAAGGGAGTGCTATCCCAGGAAAACTAAATTCAGACACACAGAAATAAGAGTTCTAAAACAACTAAGAAAATGGCCAGCTTAATGGTAGGGACAAGTCCAGAGTTGAACGGTTATCTTCCAGAATTTAAATGGAAAGATCAGACCACAACAGAAGATAAAGTACGTGAGTTTGAACTAGTAAAATAGAATTGTATAATTTTTAACTAAAACATTACTGATCTTCTATGCTTTGTTTTCCAGTGTTAAGGAATTTTGTCTTCTCTTGAGTTGAGTTGTGGACAGGTCCATGTACCTACTATTCAAAAAGAATCCTAATCTGTTTCCTGGCTTTAAGTATTAAGCAAAGTTCTTTAACATTTTTTGATTTTGATATATTAAGGCTAAAACTGCCTTTCTTGAAATTAAAAATTTTTTAAAATACCTATTTAGTGACCACAGTAAGCTATACAGCCTCAGCTATGTGCTATTTTACAGTATATTTATTCTACCCACAGACC
>NW_006207242.1:995-1487 GCF_000334495.1 Tupaia belangeri chinensis
GGAAAGAGTAAAGAAATGGAAAGCAACTATAGACACCAGAGATGGGGTGGGAAGAGGATGGGAAATGGCAGAGGGTGAGAAATGGGGGGTGGGGAGTATATGTATATATATGAAAGAAAAAATGGAAAATTATTTGTTGATGATAACATATATGATTAAGCCACTTTAAAGTGTATTCTGGCTGGAAAGTTGCATTTTGTATGCTGTGGTGATGTTCAGTGAAAGTATGTAAAATAAATTAATTAATTAAAAAAAGAAGGAAGAAAATTTCAGTGAGTAGAATGAGCATACTATACAGTAGCACCTAGCTGAGACTATATAGCTTACTGCAGTCAGTAAGCAGGTATGTTTTCATTTATTGTTTCTTTTCTATGTATTTTTTTAATTTTAAGAAAAGCACTTTTAATTATAATAAATCAAAAACCAAAACATGTTAAGAAAAGTTTGCTTAAGACTTAACACCAGGAAAAAGATTAGAATTCTGTTCAAACA
>NW_006207243.1:0-763 GCF_000334495.1 Tupaia belangeri chinensis
ACTCAGGAAAAAGTTATTTTTAAAAATACCCTATTTACTTCTGAAGAAGACTAACTCCAAAATATTTACACTCACTCATTTTCATCTTCATTGTCAAAAGAAAGAAAGCTACTGTCTTTTATTTGCTTTTGTGAGTTCTTTTTCACTGAGTCCTGCTTACTCATTTCATCTCCATTTGTTATCTTCTTTTTTGAGCTGGCTGACAAACCTGAGTATTTTTCATCTGAGGGACGCTTGACTAGTTTTCAGTACATAATTCTCCCATCAGCTGAAGCTGGTTCTTCATCTGCTTTGGCAGTCTTTATTTCTGCCTTAATTTTCATGACTTCAAATGACAGGTCTCCCTTTTTTAGGCCACTACTTGAGGCTGTTTGTCATCTTTGTCACTGTGGTCACTATCTTCATCTGGGAGTTCAGGCTGGATTCTCTTGGTCTCCACTGTGGGCCCTTCCTGGGAGCCAACCTGCTTCTTGAAGTGGGCCAGGAATGCTGGCTCTGAAGGCCACACATACTACACCTGGTTCTGCTTGTTCATGCTAGTTCTGGGGGGAAACAAGTTCCCGGAACAACTTGCTATGGCTACAGTGGATGAAGCTTACCTCTGGGGTTTTTTTTCATTGTTTTTGGTGGTTTGGTCAATGTTGGAGGCTTTATCTTCAAGATCAAAAATTCTTTCTTCTGCACAATCCATTTTGCTTTTAATGATTTCTAGGGAATTTTGATTTCTTGTACTCATTCTTCATTACCAGAAATTCTGTTTGAT
>NW_006207244.1:0-734 GCF_000334495.1 Tupaia belangeri chinensis
AAATGTTAACTACTTAGATAAATTTGTAATAGCACATTAGTAGAAAATGATAGATATAGGGAAATGACTCTTTTAGTCCAACCAGAATTTTAAATATACAGGAAATGTTTGATGTGAGGACATTGCTTCATACATGCTGTCTAGAGCACCAGATTTTAAGATAAGAATGAAGAGGACCTAGGAAAACACTTCGGTATCCCTCATCTTCTGGTTTAGATCTGGGTTGGGCTCCTCCTCAATTTTTACCATAGGGGAGCCCACTCTTGTATCAAACGACTGATAAAACACCATTTGAAAAGGATTCTACACATTCTTTCCATTTATAGTAATGCATGCAGTGTAAATTTACTTTGATATTTTTGAGATAAAATTAATTTTTACTGGTAACATATAGAATGAATAAATGTAAAGGCAAGCAATAGAATAAAAAAGTTTGTAAGCTCGTTCTTTTTCCTTTTTTTTTAAAAGTTTTGCCATAGAGCATGTTCACTAACCAGAGAAAGACTGAGGAAGTGAAAAATCACGCACTAGGGGTGATGACCAAGCCACAGTTTCTTCTACTCCATACTCCTCTCAGCATTATGAGCACACACACATACAAACCTACTATGATTTTCAAGCCACCAGCTCTAGAATTCAAACCACAGTCAGCCATATGGGAGTCCAGTGCTTTAACCAATATGCAATCTGCTGGACCCTTAAGTTAATTTTTTCTGGAGGAAAAAAGTCTTCTA
>NW_006207245.1:0-703 GCF_000334495.1 Tupaia belangeri chinensis
GTAAGAATGTTCATTATTATTTCATTGGCCCAGCACAAGACACTTTGTAAATGTTTTTTTTTTTCCTTTTCCCAATCATGCTGATTTTTATCATAGATTTTAGGGTTAACACAAATCCACGGATACAACGCATGACATCAGACAGAAGAGCGCACATGCAACCCATCGACCTGGTTTCCTAGATGTAAACTAAGTGTTAAGCATACCCATTGTTTTATGGTCCCCTTAGATACCTTCTGTTATATATACATCTTTTACAGTTCTCTCTCAGACCGTCTTCAACGTAACTCAAACCTTTTGCAACATGCTTTATTCCTTGATTATTTGTTCCCTTTTACTTTTTTCATTCTGAAAATAATCCAGCCATCTTACTTTAGGACAAAAATGTTATCATACAAAATTTTTTTCAATATTGAAATGTTCTCTTTCTCTTAACATTTTCTACCATAAATGCATCTTCATACCTATATCTTTCTTTCCAGAATAAGGTCCTATTGTCCAGGCGATGATTTTCTTTGGCACAAGGGGGAAGATACTGGGTTGTGTTAACAGAATTGTTTTCTGGTTGAGGAGCCATCATATGAACCGTCTGATTCCCTCCGGAAATAGTCTTGTCCAATAGATTTCTGCTTCAGCGAGTGTCACCATCTTTAGGCAGATCCATAGGCATGACATCCTCCTGGTCTTTTTGGGTGTCCATAAA
>NW_006207246.1:0-243 GCF_000334495.1 Tupaia belangeri chinensis
AAAAAAAAAGTTAAATGCTCCTATGCTAGCTTCAGCCCACTCACTGGAAGTAGGAAGGGGTAAAAGAAATCACTTCCTATGATATATTAGGGGTCAAACACAATAATGCCCAGGAAGAGTAGAAAAGGCTTATTGGAAGCTGGTTCTGGGAGATGCTTTCTCCTTCACTCCTCTCTGTCTTTAGTGAGAGAGCATTCCCATAAGGAGAAAACAATGACATAAAACAAAGACATTTGGGAATTA
>NW_006207247.1:0-911 GCF_000334495.1 Tupaia belangeri chinensis
TAATAAGCAGGAGGAAAAAAAAATAAAAAAAATAAATAAAGAGGTCAGAGCATATTGAATTGGGGCAACATTTTTGCTACCCTGTTGGTCAATATTTGTCTGGTTGATATTTTTTGTGCAGACCAGAAGACCTTCCAAGGAGGTGGGGGGTGGGGGCAGGCTGGAAGGACATGTCCCTCTTTGCAATCTATGCTACTCTCTGCTCTCGATCAGCGTGGGCAGCAGAGTGCCTCTTCAAGAAGTGAGAATGGATAGGAGGCTCTGCAAGTGGCTGGCTTGCTACAGAGGCCGCAGGTTGGAAGGATGGTCAGGGGGAGTTGGGTGTAGAGATTATCCGCAGGTGGTGACATCCACAGAGGATGACACACATGTTTTCATGGGATTGGCTCACAGATTCCTTCCCAGGGGCTGTGAGCAGTGCTCTGTGTGGGCCAGGGGGAGACAGTGGAGATGTGGAATCTTCAGTTCCTGGAATGTACTTGTTGCAAAAAGTGTAATATTCCTTTATTTACTTCCTCTTCCTCCCAAGACACCGTGGACATTTGGGGTGGACAACTGGTGTGAGTCCATTGTGACCAGCAGCCTAGGGGACACCTAGCACACCTTCTGTGAGCACCTCTGATATCCGCACTTAGCCATGAACGTCTCCTTATCCTTCTCTTCTTCTCCGCCTTCTTTTGTTTATTTACACATTTACCAGTTTGTAGTGTGACATTCACAAGTAAATTATAGTTGTAAATCTAGAGTACTTTAAAAAAAAAAATAAGACATGAAGTGTCCTTTTCCCACTCCCCACCCTCCTGCCTTTACCCAGTACTGGGGAGAGGGCAGGGGCTTTGTCTGCTCTGCTCCCTGCTGGACGCCCTCACCCAGCAAAGTACAGCACAGAGATGGCTCTCAGCACACGTTTG
>NW_006207248.1:0-2169 GCF_000334495.1 Tupaia belangeri chinensis
ACAGCAAGCAGAGTTGGATCTTTGGTGTATACTTAATAATGATTGACATTTAAAAAAAAAAAAGTCCTACACCAGAGCTGGTGGAATGGTTATGTAGCTGAACTTCCACATAGGTGACCTTGGTCTGAGCGGGGTAAAACTCACGCTGGGCACATTTGTGTGTACCTCCAACATTCGAGGTGGAGAATGGGGAAGAAGAAAGACAGGATTGTGGCATGGCCATCCCCCTTGGGGACTGATGTCTTACTTTCTGTCTTTCTGTCTCTCTGGCGAGCACACACACCCTATAGCAAAAACCTCCCTTACGAAACACAAACACACGTAACCTAAAGGGTACTTTTCTATTGAGAGGAGAATTCAACTGTGAGAGTGTCACTGTCCCAATGCTGGATGGACCAGGTTCGTTTTGCTCCCTTGTCTTGGGTAGACAGAGACTGGAACCAGCAGATGGCATGATGGTTTTCAACGGACTCCTACATGGTTGATAGCAGTTCAAACTCTGGACCTGGAGGCTTGAAAATCTTGCCTGGCACATGTGCGTGCATGCCCCAAATCCTAAGAAAATAACAGAGAAGAAGGGATTGCAGCGTGGCCATCCCCCCAGAGGATTTCTCACTTTCTGTCTCTCTGTTTCTCTCGGGTGAATGGACGCATCCGATAGGAAAAATGTCTCAACAAAATAAAATTTAAAAGAAAAATGAAGAGAAAACGATAGAGCCCCATGTGCTAGTTATCTCAGTGACAAGAAGAGGTAGGCCCTGTGTCCAGCAGGGGATACTGTGATGTCATACATTCCAGAGGCCAGGGACTTAAAGGACAACTGGTAAACCACTAGGTTGGCTCCAGGGGAGTTGGACAACTGGAGGCCTCCCTGATGTGTGAATGTCCTCACCTCGGAGCCCCCATTGCACCGTGACCTCCTGGATATGACACTCCTCTCTCATTCCTTCAAATGTATGTCATTTTTTCCCTTTTCTTCTTCAGAATCTTTGTTCACTTCTGATCACCAAGTGCTGAAGGACAGTGAGGACCCAGAATGCAGGCAGATGGAGCCAATTTGCTCATGGAGTCTGGACAGGGGCTAAGAGCCAGCTGTTGTTGTGATCCCCATAGGGACATCTGGAGACCAAGCTCTGAGCACCTCCTCCCTGCCCTGCAGCCTTTCTCCCCCAGTCCTTTATAATGGGGGCATTTTCCAGGGACTCAGGGAGGGGGCCCAGGGCTCACACAGACCTGCTTCTTACTCTGGCCCACAGGAGCAGGTGAGCTGGGACACCAGACTCACAGCCCTCTTTCTGAAGGCACTGGGCAGTCAGTTAGAAGGTCTTCAACAAAGGAAGCTTGGGAAGGTGGGTGACTTCAGTGCAGTCTGGCACCACCAGCTCCATCCTGAAGTCCTACACAGGGAAGGTTATTGTTTCCTGGGCCACAGCTTCAGAGGGAGCTGCTCTGGGTTCCAAACCTGGGATGGCAGCTTCAGAGCTCACTCTGCTCCTTGCCCAGGGTGTGGGGTAAGACCTGGCCTCTGCTCCTGCTGCCCAGGGTTTCCTCCTTCCCAGAGCCCGTATCCAACAGTCTCCGACTGGACATTTACGCTGCCATTTCCTACTCAGGAACATGAAGATAGAAGGCCATAAAATGCCCTGGAGTCTTCAGCACTGTCTGTTCTTTCTATGGTCAGGGATTATTACTAATTATAATTATTCCTTGTATAATTTAATTGTCTCACAGTTGAGGGGGTTATTAAATAATAGAGGAGGGAAAGAATAATATCACGTTTTTCTGAAGATAATACCTGCAGGACTGTGCATGTGTGTGTGTGTGTTTCATGGAGACCTGACCAACTATAGAAACCAGTGGAACCCTCGGGACATTGGATCATCGGGATCTGTGTGCCTCTGACCAGGAGGAGGCGCTGTGGGACTGCCTACACAGCTGCCCATTCAGGACCATTCATCCTAGAAGCCTATGCCTGGAGCTGCCCCTGTCTTCTCTGATGTGAACCCAGCAGCTGTGTCCTCTCTGACTGGCAGAGTTCCCTGAGCAAGGCCTCTGTGCTGTCCCAGCAGGTGCTTCCTCCCAGGGGTTCCCAAGGGGTGGAGCCAACCTCCCTCCCCCTCAGTGTGCAGTGTGAGCTGAGCCCCAGCCCAGGGCTCAGGGAGGGGCTGG
>NW_006207248.1:2370-2757 GCF_000334495.1 Tupaia belangeri chinensis
GGGGTCCCCAGCCGCTTCTCTGGATCCAAGGACACCTCGGCCAATGCAGGAGTTCTGCACATCTCCAGGCTGCAGCCTGAGGACGAGGCCGACTACCACTGTGCAGCCTATCGTAGCAATACTTATGTTTACACAGATCTCCAGACTCATGGGGAAGTGAGCCCGAAAGCTCCCCTGAGCTCTCCCTGCCTGGTGCCCTCCCTCCTGCACCAGCTGCAACCACGTTCAGCTCAGAACCAACCTGACCCTCCCAGGATCCCAGACCAGGACAGGGCTGAGCAGTGTTGCAGGCTGCACTGTGGGGCTCAGTCTGGGACAGGGTCAGAGGAGGAAGCAGGACACGTCCCTCCTGTGCTCTCGTGATGCAGGGATCACGTGATCAGACAT
>NW_006207249.1:0-2686 GCF_000334495.1 Tupaia belangeri chinensis
ACACACATGCACCCTCAGTGGAGTCTCACACCACCATTCTCCCCACCCGGCCCCCAGCCAGCCAGCACTGTAAGCAGGCACGCTCGTGTGCACCGCATGTAGAGTCCACCTGGGCCCCAAACCCCACCTGCACCTGGCTCTCAGTACTGCAGAGCGCTGGGTACTGCTGTGCCACCGTGGTCAGGCTGGCTGCCAGTTTTGGGATTGTGACCAAGGACAGAACTGTATTCCTTCAGACCCAGCTGGCCTCCTCCCAGAGCTCGGATTCTCAGAAACTCATCTGTGATAATGAGTGTTTGTTACTTTAAGCTACTAACAAATTGTCAAATTCATTGAAGTTTAAAAAAAATGGAGCTGTAAATATTTAATATGTTCAGGTTGATGCTTTGACATATGTATGTGCTATGAAATGATCGTCACATCAAATTAACACATCACCTCACAGAGCTATCATTGTCTTTATGTATGTGTGTGTGTGTGAGTGTGTGTGTGTGTGTGTGTGTATACCGAGCACACCTACAGCTTCAGCACACCCCAGTACACACTGTGGTCCTGTGCCCTGCACTCGTTGTGCACTCTCACTGAGCTCTCCAGGACTCACTGCCCTCACAGGGCTGAGACTTAGCCCCCTGTGAGCAGCACCTTCCCACTTCCCACGGTCCCTCCACCGGCAACCACTGTTCTCCCTGCTCACAAAAGTTTTAGAAAGCTCAGCTCTTGCGGGTCCTCCCTACAGGGCGATCCCGCAGTGCCTGTCTTCCTACGCCTGGCTCCTTTCCCTTAGCATGACGCCCTCCAGCCCACCCATTTGTCACAAATGACACAATTTCCTCCGTTTTAAAGTAGGAAGCTCAGCTCTTGTGGGTCCTTCCTACAGGGCGATCCTGCAGTGCCTGTCTTCCTACGCCTGGCTCCTTTCCCTTAGCATGACGCCCTCCAGCCCACCCATTTGTCACAAATGACACAATTTCCTCCGTTTTAAAGGCTGAAAAACAGTTTGTTACAGTTTGTTACATATTGACAAATAACTACAACAGACATTGGCATCTGAAAATGAGCTGCTTTCATAACAAAACTGTGAAATGAGGGAGCAGCTTTCACTGGGCGTTGGGTGGAAGATGGAAAGACTTTGAGAAGCATTTTAGTTTGATAAGCAGCAACATCCCAAGTTTTCAACCAAAGGGACGGAGCTATTCCAAGTTTTTAACAAAAGGACGGAGCTGTACAAAATGTGAAGAGGAGGTAGAGTCGTAGAAGGCTAAGTGAGAACCAGGCTGAAAGCTGCAACTACCACAAGGCTAGTACTTCATCTAAGCAAAACGGAAACTGATCACTGAGAGTGTAGGACCAAGACCCAGAATGTAGAGCCAGGAACAGGGGAGAGACCGCTCTGCGTCCTGACCAGGAACCCTCTGACAAGCTCCTGCCCATCTGAGCACGCTCTGAGCCAGAACCCGCTCCCCCCTCCTGTCTGAACTATGGGTCCTGGAGCTTCCTCTGCCCCACTCACTGATGTGCAGGTGTGCTGCGGGCGGAGCGCTTCTCTGTGGCTCACAGCCCTCAGATCATCTACAAACTGTATGGAAGGACGTAAATAAAGGTAGTGAAGGACCCTCCTTGGTACCCAGAGCTCATTCAGATGAGTCTGGACTTCACATTAATTATGTGCCCAACAAGGCTTTTGGAGGCTTCAGTTGGAAGGAAATTTATAGTGCGGGTGGGAAAGGTACAAGTAGCTGTGGTCAGAAGTGGATGTGGGGGTGTTCAGATGTCCACAGAGTCCTAATACTTAAGAGGTGAAGACTAATTCCCCTCCCAGGAACATGGCTGGACTTAACTAACTGGCTCCTAATGATGAGAACAAAGCAGAGGGCGGTGTACAGCCTCAGACAAAAGGCACTGGGAGTCCTGCTCATGCACGCTCTCTCAGCCTCAGGTCAGTCCCGTCCTATACCGAGTGGAGAGTCCTCTAAGGAGATGCCCACCTGGCAAGGAGCTAAGTCCTTCTGCCAACAGCCACAGGAATGAGCTTTGAGGTAGAACCTTTCATGCTAATGTGGCTGTCCAGTTCAGGCTGACATCTTGATGTCACCTGACAAGAGACAGAGAGGGCAACACATGAAGTGAGCCCTCCCAGATGCCACCACAGAACATGGACGGAAGATGGTGAACCTGTGTTAGTTCACATTGTTCAGTTTGCCTGGGTCCTGACAAGCTCATGGAAAACTAATGCATAGTGGTGCTGGGACCATGCAGTTAACACAAGCTGAGTATGAAAGAACTACCCCTTATGCCTAAGAGCAAGGACTCGGCTGAGGAGAACTGTTTGCAAGGTCGACAGTTTTACGAGTTTTGATCCTCCATTGTGTTGCTGTACTACCCTGCACTCAATTTTTCTGTCATGGGCCTTATTGTTGCACTCCAGTAACCCATAAAGGCACCCCAGCCTTACTATAACTTTTACAATAATCCTGAAGGAATGCGGATTTACTAAGGCAGCGGCTGCGAACAGGGATTACTCCCATTAGATTCACCCCACCCTCCTGGAAAATGTCAATAAAAAATGCTACATTCACTTCTCCTACTGGGGATTACATAAATAAGCATTAGAAAGGTTTAGGTTAAAAGCTACTAATTAGCCAAATGATCTCAGTAGCCAGGAGGGGCTCAGGGACTCATCCACGAG
>NW_006207250.1:0-868 GCF_000334495.1 Tupaia belangeri chinensis
TTGAAGGGGTGGGGATGGCAGTGGGGGTAGGAGGGACAAGCCGCCAGGCAGGTCTGGCACTTGAACCTCAGTCGGCAGTGCAGTCGGCCGTGTGGGAGTCCAACACCCTTAACCACCATGCCACCTGCCAGCCCCCCCTTCCCCCTCATGCATTTTTAAAGCCTCCTTTTCGCTCTTAGAGCCTGTGTTTTCATGGCAACATTTTAGTCGCCTAAAGCCTTTTTCTTGAATTTCTTACTAAGGGCAATCAATGGATTATTTCAGATGTGTCCCTTTAGGGATTTTTTTCTCTCAGGTCTAAAACTGTACTCTACACGCCTTTATACATAACTCATGCATCACTGTGGCTTTTGGGGTGCGGAGATGGACTTTTATACAATGAATGGACGTGTCACCCGAGGTTCTATGTGAATTGCTGTGTAACATTGACTTTCTTGTTATTTGCACTACATACAAGTCGCCTGTCTAAGGGGAGTAGACTTGGGAACCGGGGCCCGAGCCAGCTACATACTTTGTCAAGTAGGATGACAGATTTCTACCATTTCCTATTCCCTTCGTATCCATTTGGGTCCATATTCTTTATGTCTTGACAGTGTAGGTTTCCTCACCTGCTTTCTCTAAAATGGAATGAGAGACTTTATGTGCGGGTGGACAGACTGACTTGTTCCTGTCAGGTGGGCAGACTGACTCGTTCCCATGCATGGTGGTGATACGGTTTAAATCATACTGTTCTTTCTTTTGAAAGGAATGAGTTTTACGGTCTCTTGACTATTGTTCTAAAATCAGAGCGATGATTCTTTGACTCTCTATCGTGGATGGGTACGTACGCACAGGTATGATGCATTGTATTTATACATATAATAGTCTC
>NW_006207251.1:0-1647 GCF_000334495.1 Tupaia belangeri chinensis
TATTCTCCCAATTCATTCAACTAGAGCCACTATGAGCCACGTTAGAGAAATTGTTCTCTTTAAGATGATATAATTTTGCTTGTCAGAAGAACAGTGACTATAAAATACCTGTTTCTCAGTGGTGGTTTAACGTTCTTGAGAGTGGATTATTTATTTTTTCATTTGTTTTGTATTTCTTAGATTATTTTGACTGCCACTTACTTTATGAAGTACTTATATTTACAATGTGGAAGTGATTCTTAATATTACAGGGAAAGTAGCAGGAAGTAGATACGGTAAACCATGTAAATAGAATAGTATTAAAAACAGATTTATGAGGGAGAATGTTTCAAATATATGATAAAAGGTTTTTTAAGTACAGTTTCACAAATGTCTGGTTAGTGAATTTAGTTATTTATCTCTCCAGAAAAAAATAGCATATATTTATTTACATTAATAATAAATACATCAGGAATAAGAGAGAATTGGTTAATGTTGGATTGTAGTAAACTGTAAGAATTATTTGAACCCTTTTTCTAGATAGGAGGGATAAAAATGATAATTTCCCTGAACACTGTTACCACATGATCTCTTTTAATTTAAGCAACTATCTTGTAATATGGTATTACTGTCCCAGTTTGTGGAAGGAAATGATATTTGGAAGCAGTTCAGTCACTTGCACTAGGTCACATAGTGCATAAATGGACAGGGAAGGAGTCAGGTTTATTTATGCTGGAGCTATTAGTTCCCCCCCTTCACTAGAGATTGCGTTCATCTAACTGTACTTAGTATTAAGACTTGTCTTTTATTATTGCAGATCATCTTTCAAGGAAGGAATCATATTTTATAAAAAGGCATGTACTATCGGGGCTTGCAGGTGGCATGGTGGTTAAGGCACTGGATCCCACATGGATGACTATGGTTCAAGTCCCAGACCCAGTGACTTGGAATCACACTAAGCTTGTGTATGTGCATGCCCCAACGCCCCAGAGGCAGGAGGAGAAAGGATTGTGGCATGGCCATCCCTCTGGAGGGTGATTTCTCACTTTCATTCTCTCTGCCCCTTTATGGTGAGAATACACACTTTATAGCAAAAACTAAAAACAAACAAACAAACAAACAAACAAAAAAAAAAAAAAAAAAAAAAAAAAGTAACAATAATAAAACCCAAAAGGTTATGTTTCCTAAAAGCAGTTAATATGAGAGGAACAGAAATATTAGGAAACATGGAAAACTCAGATCAAGAAAATCTCACTGCCATGGAGCCAGAAGATGGCACACCAGTCATCTTTTTGGACTCCCACATGGTCAATTACAGGTTCATGCCCAGACCTGGTGGCTTGAAACTCATGCCAGGAGCATGTGCATGGATGCCCAAGATGTTTGAAAGAGAATGGAGGAGAAGAGATTGTAGCATGGGCATCCATGCAGGGGTTGATTTCTCACTTTCTCTCATGCTGTCTCTCTGTGTGTCTCTCTCTCCAGTGAGCACATGTGCCCTAAAGCAGATTTTTTTTTCAGAGGTTTTTGTTTTAGGGTGTGTGCACTTGCCAAGGAGAGAGAGAGAGAGAGAGAGAGAGAGAGAGAGACAGACAGGGAAAGCCATAGGAGATGGCCATGCTGCAATCGCTGCCCCACCATTCTCCTGGGATCTTGGGCACTCATGCA
>NW_006207252.1:0-461 GCF_000334495.1 Tupaia belangeri chinensis
TAGTGGTTAAGGCATGACCCCTATGTGGTCGTCAATAGTTTAAATGTCAAACTAGCAGCTTGACACTCCTGCAAGACACAGGTGTGTGTGTGTGTGTGTGTGTGTGTGTGTGTGTTTGTGTGTTTGTGCCCCAAACTTGAGTGTAGAATGAAGGAGAATGGATTGCAGCATGGCCTTTTTCCCTGGGTGGTAATTTCTTGCTTTCTGTTTCTCCTCTGTGTCTCTGGTGACACATGTATCCTATAGTAAATGTCTTTCAAAAGTGCTTCAATTACCATAGGAATGCAGATACCTCCTCAAAGCTGTAATTTCAATTCTTCTGGTTATATACCTAGAAGTGGAATTGCTGGATCATATGGCATTTTTATTTCTAGATATTTATTTTTTATTTCTTTTATTTTTTATTTTCTGAAGAGGTTTTTGCTATAGGGCATGTGCACTCGCCAGACAGGGATGCCGAG
>NW_006207252.1:903-1319 GCF_000334495.1 Tupaia belangeri chinensis
GTGTGGCTTCTAGCTTTACAGCCCAGCCTGTCTACTGACTGTCCCATGTAGGTTGGGCCTTTTTAAAAAATAGTTATTTCAGAGCCAGCAGGTGGCATAGTGGTTAAGATTCTGGGCTCCCACATGGCCACCCACAGTTCGAATCCTGGACCTGGTGGCAGCTTGCTCTCTCTCTCTCTCTTGTGAGTGCAAATGCCCTATATATACATTTTTAAAATCTTTAATAAGCCATTCAACATGTATGAGGTAATACCTCATTGAGGTCTTGATTTACATTTTCTGGAATGTTATTAAAAGTATTGCTCTATATGACAACACAAATATACATCAGAGACATTCTACTAAATAAGTCAATTACAGAAGAGCAAATACTGCATGATTCCTCTTACCTGCAGGAGGGATCCCATTTCTACCCT
>NW_006207253.1:0-310 GCF_000334495.1 Tupaia belangeri chinensis
TGCGGAGCTCCCTGGAGGGGCCTGTGGTGGGTAAACACCATCCTGGAGGGGTCTTAGCTAAGGAGAATGATTCCGAGGTGTGTGGGGTGGGACGATGATGCACCCTGAGTGGATTTCACAGTTCAATCAGGAATATTGACCTTTAAAGACATCCGCTAGTGTGAGATGTTCCTGGGAAGCACTGGAAACATTTCTTTTCCCTTTCTTTCTTTTTATTTCTTCCTTTTTTTTTTCTTTTGAGAGAGATTTTTCCTATAGGATGTGTGCACTCTCCAGAGACAGAGAGTAACAGAAAGTGAGAAATCACCCC
>NW_006207253.1:603-1839 GCF_000334495.1 Tupaia belangeri chinensis
CTGAGTTGCAGCTTACTCCCTCCTGGAAATAAGACCCTGCATGGGAATTTAATTTGTCAAATTCTTGCCCTGAGTTGGGGTGACATGTTAATGAAATCAAGGGACGACTTAAATATGAAAGAGGAAATAAAATACCTAGAACTTCCCAGAACCCATGTGCCTGCTGTGCTGGGTCTGCTTCAGGGGGAACAGAGGAGGCTGTGAGGAGCCCAGGGTGGATGGCCTGGGCCCAATTCAAGCTCAGTTCCCGTGGGCTTGACCGCGATCGCACACTTACTCTCCAACTCTGACCACTGCCTCCCTCTTGTAGGGACCTTTGTGATCACATCATTGTGGCTACTCAGTTAATGCAGGGAAATCTCCCAAACTCAAGGTCCTCCCTTAACCACACCTATCAAATTACGTTGCTATGGAGGGCAACAAATGCACAGGTTCCAGGAATTTCCATGGGGACAGATTTACATGTGGACGTACTCAGTCTACACGCCGTAGTTAAAAAGTAAAGTGTTCACATTAGAAGACAGTGACTTGGGGAACGTGATCCAGAGTCAGGTGCACGGGGAGAGTGATGAGGCCATTCCACTAGGGGGGCTAGTACAGCCATCCCTCTGTGTCCTTCGGTTTCCAGGGACACAAAAGGTGCAAACTCCACTTTTGCTCAAGACCTTCATATAAAATAGTTTATTTGCCTATAACATAAATATGCACATCCTTCCGTAGCCATCATCACGTCATCTCCAGATTGCTTACAACACCTAATGCCACGTGAATGCTATACGCCATAGTCATGTGGGATTCTTCGTGGAATGCAAGAATGGCTCAATATTGGGGCCAGCAGGTGGCCTGACGGTTGAGGCACTGGACCCCCACTTGGCCCACCAATGAGTCCCATGCCCAGAGGCTTGCTTTTCACTTTCCCTCTCTCTCTCTCTTTCTCTCTGTCTTGCTCTGGTGAGCACATATATTCTATAGCGAATTTTAAAATAATGATAATAATAAATAAAATTAATTAAGTAATTCTTTAAAAAATTGAAAAGAAGAGAATCACACTGTGTGTGTGCCCGGGCATGTCCAAAATCCCCGGAGGAGAATGGAGGAAGAGGGATTGCAGCACGCATTCTCCCCTGGGGGTGAGTTCTCGCTTTCATTTTCACTGTCTCTTTCCAGTGAGCATACATGCACCTTACAGCAAAATCCTTAAACAGAAAAGAGAGAGAGCAAAAAGAAAAGGCTCAA
>NW_006207254.1:0-823 GCF_000334495.1 Tupaia belangeri chinensis
AAATAATAATAATAATTATTTAAAAAAAATATATATATATGTATGTGGGGCCAGCAAGTGGTGTGGTGCTGGTGGTTAAGGGGCTGGATTCCACATAGCCAACTGTGTGGTGCGAATCCTGGGCCCAGCAGCTTGACAAATACACTGGGTCTGTGTATGTGTGCAAAATCAAGAGAGGAGAAAGGAGAAGGCCGGGGAATATCTGTGCTTGCCAGAGAGAGACAGAGAGACAGAGGGAGAGGGAAGAAGAGGCGATGGGGCAAGGTCACACCACAATCCCTTCTCTTCCATCTTGCTGCCCTGTCAGGATTATAAGCATGAACACACAGGTACCCAGGGTGCTTTTCGCGTCACAGAGGCCAGGATTCAAACCACACTGGCCACGTGGGATCTGGCTCATGTAACTACTAGGCTATAGTACAAGCTCGACCAGGTCTTTTCTCTTTTCTCCTTTTTAAAAAATTTGCCATAATGCATGCACTCACCAGAGAGAAGAAATAAGGTGAAGGCCGGGAGTGAGAAAGCACTCCCCAGGGGCAATAGCCATTCTATAACCCTTTCTCCTCCACTCTTCTCTTGGGATTGTGGAAACCCACACACAGCGTGATTTTCAAGTTGCCGGGTCTGGGACTTGAACTGCACAGTCTACTATGTGGGATCCAGCCACCTTAATCATCATGTCACCTGGCTGATCCAACAAGATCTTTCTATTAAGGTCAAAATGAAGTTTAGGTAAGAAACTCTAAACATTCTAGGAGATTAAGGCACTGGATCCCACATGGTTGGTTGTACGGACCCAGCAGCTTGAAAATCACGCCGGGCA
>NW_006207255.1:0-1613 GCF_000334495.1 Tupaia belangeri chinensis
TGTACTTAACACCATAATTATCAGCGATGAGACTCTATAAATTTTCTCTAGGTGTCTGTCAGTTTTGGGTGTCAGTTGGGTGTGCCTAGTGAACAAGTTTGTGGTCAGGGATACATAGGTTTGTACAGTGTTCAAAATGAGTTGTGATACGGGTCCTTGAGGCTTAATTCTGGCTTAGAGTTCAGAGTGTAAGAAACAGCCAGACTCTCCATGGAGGGTCTTTAGGAACATTTCTCAACAGACCTCTCAGTTGTGGGTGCTTTTTGGGTGAACCTATTGTCACTGTTTTTTCCTCAGGGATACAGAGTGTTGGACTGTGTACAAAATCAGGTGTGATATGGTTCCTTGAGACTTATTTCTGTCGTAGCGTTCAGTGTGACCTTAACAGCCAGACTCTCCATGGAGGGTCTTTAGGAACATTTCTCAACAGACTTTTCAGTTGTTTGTGATTTTGGTTTGTGCCTATTGTCACTGTTTTGTCCACAGGGATACAGTGTTTTTTACTGTGTACCAAATCAAGTGTGACATGGTTCCTTGAGGCATAATTCTGGCTTAGAGTTCAGTGTGTGCTTAACAGCATGACTCTCAATGGTGGGTCTCTATGAACATTTCTCAAGACACCTTTCCGTTGTCGGTGCTTTTGGCGTGAGCCTATTGTCACTGTTTGGTCCTCAGGGATACAGAGTTTTGTACTGTGTACAATATCAGGTGTGATATGGTTCCTTGAGGCTTAATTCTGGCTTAGCGTTAAGTGTGTACTTTACAGCATGATTCTCAATGGTGTGTCTCTATGAACATTTCTCAACAGACCTTTTAGTTGTGGGTGCTTTTGCGGTGTATCTATTGTCACAGCTTTGTCCTCAGAAATACAGAGTTTCGTACTACGTACAAAATCAGGTGTGATATGGTTCCTTGAGGCTTCATTCTACCTTAGTGTTGTGTGTGTACGTAACAACATAATTATCAGCAGTGAGTCTCTGTAAATTTTTCTCTGGGTATCTTTCAGTTTTGGGTGTCTGCTGGGTGTGCCCCGTGTCACAGGTTTGTGGTCAGGGATGTATAGCTTTGTACAGTGTTCAAAATGAGGTGTGATATGGGTCCTTGAAGCTTATTTCTAACTGAAGGATCACTGTGCACTAAGCATCAGTACTTTCAATGGTGGGTCTATGTGTACATTTCTCAAGAGACCTTTCAGTAGTGGTAGCTTCTGGGGTAAACCTATTGTCACTGTTTGGTACTCAAAGATACAAGGTTTGATACTGTGTACAAAATCAGGTGTGATATGGTTCTTTGAGGCTTAATTCTGGCTTAGAGTTCATTGTGTACTAAACAGCATTTCTCTCAGTGGTGGGTCTCTATGAACATTTCTAAAGAGACTTTTCAGTTGTGGGTGCTTTTGGGGTGAGCCTATTGTCACTCTTTTGTCCTCAGGGATACAGAGTTTTGTACTTTGTACGAAATCAGCTGTGATATGTTTCCTTGAGGCTTAATTCTGGCCCAGCGTTCAGTGTGTACTAAACAGCATTGCTCTCAATAGTGGGTCTTTATGAATATTTCTCCATATGCCTTTCAGTTGAGTGTCCTTTTCGGATGTGCCTATTGTCACTGTTTTG
>NW_006207256.1:0-996 GCF_000334495.1 Tupaia belangeri chinensis
CGGGTGGCTGAGTGAGAGTGGAGATCGCTCGAGCTCCGGCCACTGCTCAGATCTGCTAGGCTCAGGGCTGCCAAAGCAGCTCTTGGGGGTTCACCCATTTATATAGAAGCCCCCTTCCCCCGGGAGGTCTTGATCAGCTATGGGGAGGCGCGGGACTGGGACGCGATCTGGGAGCCCCAGTGGGAAACGCAATTCAGGATTTCTCAGTTCAGTCCTGCCTGGGCCTCTGGCTTCATGGAAAGACTTGGAGAAAGTAAGGAATTCCCTTCGCCCCCTAGTTCTGGAGCCCCCAGCTGGGGACCTCGCACCCCACTCCTAGGGTTCAATCCAGTATGGAGGATGTACACCCAGAGGATGCCAAAGCTGATCTCATCAGCGGGGGGTCTGCCGTGGAGGGGATTATCAACCAGAAACCTGCTTTGCTCCGGCCCAGCTGGGTGACCTTGGGCGAGTGCTAACCCTCTCTGGGCCTGAGCCCCTCCTCCTGTCAATGTGGGGAAAAGAGGGGCTGGAGGGAGCTTAGAGAAAAGAACAGAGACGGGGGCAGCGCCAGGGCACAGGAGGCTGACAGCTGGGGGGTTCCCTCCCACCCTGCGGCGGGGCCAGACTAGGGAATCCCAGCCACACTGTTCCAGAAGGTCTAGGGGGGAAGGGAGAGAAAGAAAGGGTAACAGGGTGGGGGGCAGCCCTCTACTCCCCCCTCCACGGTGGATGGCCCCGGACAGGACAATGCAATGCCATCCTCACCCTCCAGATCCGGGAGCCTGGAGCAAGGGCAGGGGGTGGGGTCTGGAGCCTGGAGCGTTGCAGACACCCCAGCTCCTTGTTAGAGGGGAAAGGGAAGGGATCCCCCCCCCCATCCTTGCAGTTTCCCTTTGAATCTCCAAGTCGGGGGTAAGCCCGGACCTGATCCGCCCACCTAGAAGAAAAGGGATCGCCGCCGGCCCCCGCTCCCAGGAAGCCCCCCGTGCTGCCCACTCACCGGCTAGAGACGGC
>NW_006207257.1:0-5271 GCF_000334495.1 Tupaia belangeri chinensis
ATGAGAAGACAGAAGCAGAGAGAGACAGAGGAGAATGGCTGCTCTGTTTTCTCATGTATCTCTGAGATCTCTGCTGGATTCTGGTCATCTAATGCAGTATTTGCTTTTTCCTATTTATTGGAGTAGATTCTGTAGTACTGAAAGAGGGAATTTCAACCTTAGTTTCCAGAAATGTTTCTATTAAAATACTGTGTCTCCCAAATCAGAGCAGATAAAACTTATACAGGTAACTTCAGGTAATGGCTCATCTACAAAACTTTTAGCTCTTGATGAGGTGGGAACAAGCTGAAGAGAGATAATTTAGTGAAGAGGATCAAGGCACACTCTGTGCACTGAACAGCACACAGGTTGTAGTGTCACAAGTTGCAAAGATAGACCAGGGAGGTGGGCATACACTCACAAGAGGTCAGTGAATACCAGATGTGAGAGTCCTGGTGGCTGGGTTGAACCCAGGCAGCAGGGACTGCCAGACTGTCAAAGAGCTGCAAGCTCCAAGATAACCCCTTAATGGTTATTCCTCTGTTCTTTTCAGTTGCTTAGACTAAATCAGAAATTTTGTCTTCAACGTCAGACATTCTTTCTGTGTGGTCCATTTTGCTGTGATCCTTTCAAGGGGAGTCTTGATTTCCTACACTGTATTCTTTCTCTCCAGAAGTTCTGTCTGATTTTTTTTAGGGTGTCTATATTTCATGGAAGAATTTCCTCAACTGCTGGAATTGGTTCTTTGTTTTTTCTTGCATCTCACTGAGTTTTGTTACAATGAATATTCTGAATTTGTTTTCTAATGTTTCTGTGATCTCTAGTGTTTTATCTCTTGTTAGTGAGCAGTTATGATGTTCCTTTTGTGGGGAGGTATTCTCTGACTTTCTCCTATTCTTTGGGACTCTGCATTGATTTTCAGACTTTGGGTGATGTAGTCACTTCTTCCTACTTCTTTGGAGGATGTTTCTGTAGCTGTGTGCTCATGTGCTTCCCTGTGGTGTGAGTCAGCTCTGTGCCAACGTTCCTTCTCTACTGTGGGTGAGAGTGTGGAATCCACAGTGGGAATTTGGGGTTCAAGTTTTTGGAGGACAGTTTCCCTCCTCTTGCTGAAGGGTCGTGGAGTTGTGGGGAGATATTTTCTCCAGAATCTCACTGTGTTCAGGTGTTTGGTTATTCTGTGCCCAAACCACTCTGTTCCCAATGTGGCTGGTGGTTGAGCTGGACAAGTATGATATTAGGTGCTACTTCAACCTGCGTGGTGTGTGTTGGTGGCACACAGGCCAGCACAGCCCCTCCTCCCCTGCTGAAGGCTGGGTGCGGATCCCTGTTGATGAGTTAAGCTCAGACAGCCTTTCCTGTCTTGTTTCTGCTACTCTCTCTGGGATTGTAGGAACTGGATGGTGTTCTCTCTCTCTCTATATATATATGTGTGTGTGTATATATATATATATATATATATATATATATATGTATATATATATATATACGTATATACGTATATCTGTATCTACATCTCTACATCTCTATCTCTATCTCTCTGGTGTTCTCTCTCTCTCTCTTTCTATATATATAGATATATATAGATATCTCTCTCTCTCTCTCTCTCTTTCTATTTATATATCAGAGATGTTTCAGAGCAATTTGCCTTTAATTAAAAATTCTAAAGTATAGTAGTTTGTAAATTTCTGGTATTGTGTCTTTTGCGTCCGTGAGCATAAACACATAACATTCTAGTTGTTGATCTGAATAATATTTTACTGTATTGACACAATAACAATATTTTACATCTTTGTTTACATTCACATGTTCTACCTTTCTGTAATATTCTGCATGGCTCAAACCAGGCAACAGTCTCATATCCTACTAATGTACTCTTCCTAAATTCTGTTGGGAAGTTTACTATTTTATAACTTAAAAAAAAAAAAATGACCAAAGGGTACATAAACTTACAGGGGAGGACTAAGAGACAGACAGAGAGAGTGAAAAAGCACCCAGCTCCCTCCCAATGATGAATAGACACACTGCAATCCCTTGTCCTCCATCTCTCTCCTTTTGGAATTTTGGGCACACACATATGCCCAGCATGATTTAGGTTCAGACTCAAACTGCATGGTCATCCATGTGGGCTCTAGCCACCTTAACAACCAGGTCCTGTTTTGAAAAATTTTAAAGAGTTGAAGTAATATGATTTTTCAACTCCTCGGTAGAATTTCAGATATAAAGTGTTACTGTACTCATAGTTCAGCTTTGAAATTTGGGGATCTACATGAAATTAGATTTTTTAGAAAAAGCATGTTTTGAGTAAGCTCTTACTCCACCATGACACCCAAGGTCTGCTGTCAGTGCATCATGTCCCAAAGCTCATCAGCCCTGCTCCCTCCATGGGAGCCCCTGTCTGTATTGGACTAGAAAAAAATTATCCTGCAAACACTGATTTCTCTTGAGATACTCACTAGAACTTTTAAATTGTTTTTGTTAATGGTAACTGGGACAAAGTTTTGATAATGGTAACTGTCAACAAAAGTCTTCAGCTCCCCTAGTGTGTCCTGTCACTGTTGCTACAAGTGAAATGATAATTGCAGTCCTGTGGGGAGGTGAGGTCACAGGATCACAACCCCATACCCCAGACCTGACTGCCCCTCTCCACACATTCAACTTCTGTCCTAAATATCATCTGGAGCCCATTGTCCTGGCAGCAGAAAGGAGTCTGGTAAGTACTTTCTATTTCATTCTTTGACACAGTCTACAAGAGAAAGAAGTATGTCGGGACATAGAGTTAATGTTTTGTCTATGAAATTATACTTCTGCATAGAAACCGAGCCAGCCAGAGCCATGTGGGAAGGAGGGAATAATTAGAGTCCTGGGCTAACCTTCCGGTGAAGAAATGAGGGTCCAGTTCAACAAACCCGCCCATCACTGCTTTTAGTTGAATATTATGTTACTTTCACTGTTTTTCATTGTTGGTTTCTGACATACGAAGCTACTTCTATTTTTTATCGTATATATTTGGAAGTTAATCTGCTAGGTGTTTTATCTTCCCTACAATTATGTTACTTTCACTGTTTTTCATTGTTGGTTTCTGATATACGAAGCTACGTCTATTTTTTATCGTATACATTTGGAAATTAATCTGCTAGGTGTTTTATCTTCCCTACAAGATTCAGAGACAGCTCCAGAATTAGGAGAGGTATTTCAGCCACACCTTTGTGCCTGTGATAATAGGTAAAATATGCCTGATTGATTTCTACTCAGAATAGGGAATACAGGCTTTTCGCCTACTCTGGGCATAGTGTCTACTGAACGGAGACCGTGACTGCGGTGACAGAAAACCTCTGGTGCCTGTGGATTACGTGTAAGCTGTTTCCCTTCTTGAAGTCAGGGATGGAGGATTCAAAGAAAGGTTAGGATGACCCTAGGTTTTTGTATTAGAAAAGTGTCACAGACTTAAGCAGTTTATAGAATTGCATTATATTGTGATATTTTGTATGGTTTCAAAGGATATTCTAATGCCGTTCCCAGTCTCAATACTTATGTTGAAAGTATAAATTGACTCAGTGGACAAGTTCTTTAACCAGTTTTTTTTTTTAATAGTAAACATACATTTTATTTACATATTTTTTAAAGAATTATTTTAACTTTATTTATTTACTTATTTAAATTTGGCCAGAGAGAAACAGAGTGAAAGAGAGAAAGCAAGCTGCCAGGTCCAGGACTCGAACTGCAGTTGGCTATGTGGGAATTCAGTGCCCTTAGCCATCACACTACCTGCCAGTACTATTATTTACATATTTTATAAAAGAATTATTTATTTAATTTCATTGTTTCATACATGTATTTTAATTTGACCAGAGAGAGACTGAGAGAGAGAGAGAGAAGTGAGAAGGCAAGCTGCCAGGTCTAGTACTAGAACAGTGGTCAGCCACTGGTAGTGTCCAGTGCCTTAAACACCACGCCATTTGCTGGTCCCTATTTATGTATTTTTTTAAGAGAAAAATGTTTGCTATACGGCACATGCTCTTGCCCAAGAGACAGAGAGACAGAAAGACAGAAAGTGAGAAATCACCAGCTCCCCACACAGGGGAACGGCGACTATGCAATTCCTTCTCCTCCATTCTCTTTTTAGGATGCATGCACATGCATCCAGTGTGGGTTTTAAGCCACTGAGTCTGGAACTCGACCCACAGTCCACTACATGGGAATCCAGTGACATAACCATTATGCCATCTGCTGGTCCCTGTTTTATTTATTTATTTATTCATTATTTTAAGGTTTGTCCATAGGGTTCATGTTCTCACCAGAAAGAGACAGAAAGAAATTCAGAAGTCATTGTCATCTTCCAGGTGGGATTACCATGCTGGAATCCCTTTTACTCCATTCTCCATTTGGAATTTTGTGCACACATACATATGCACCTGGCATGATCTTTCAAGGCACCAGGTCCATGGCTAAAAACACCCCCAGCCATAAAGGAATCTAGTACCTTAACTACCATGTCACTTGCTGGCCCCCATAAATACACGTGTGTGTGTGTGTGTTTGTGTGTGTGTGTGTTTGTGTGTATGGTGGATGTACATATATACACACCATAAAGAGGCATGGTGGTTAAGGTGCTGGGCTTCCACATACCTGACCTTGGTTCAAATAGCAGACCAGACCCAGAGGCTTCAAAATTATACCAGGCGTTTGTATGGGCATATGCATGCCCCAAATCCTGAGAAGATAATGTAGGACACAGGATTGAGATGTGACCTCCCCCACCACAGGATGTTTTCTCACTTTCCCTCTCATTTCAGTGAACACATATTCCCTATGCAAAAAAAACCTTATTATTCATGGTCATTTATAGTTCCTTTCCTTTGCAATATTTCCCTTCCAATTCATATTTTATGCAACTTTGCTTAGCACACAGTCATTCCATTGTGTGTTCCTTCTTGGTTAAAATGAGTCTCCTTTTGGGGCCAGCTAGTGGCATAGTGGTTATGTTGATAGACTTCCCCATGACCAACAGTTGCAGTTCGAGTCCCAGACCCAGCAACTTGAAAATTATGCTTGGAACATGTACCCGCATGCCTTCCTAGGAGGAGAATGGAAAAGATTTTGTGGCATGGCCGTCTTGCCTTGATGGTGATTTCTCACTTTATCTCTCCCTGGCTCTCTCTGTTTTTCTCTGATGAGCACATGCACCCTATGGGAAAAACCTAAATACAAGAAAAAAAAAAAAGAACCAGATCACCAAAAATTCCACTGCCATTTGTCTGTTCCTTTGGGAGGACCGCTCATGGCTCAGCA
>NW_006207258.1:0-1377 GCF_000334495.1 Tupaia belangeri chinensis
ACATTAGAAAACCCTTCAAAACTCAATAAAAAGTGAGAGAGAGAGGATGTGAAAGGCAGCATCAGTCAGCCTTCTGCCCTCCAGGGTCTTTGACATTGTTCTTCACACATCAGAGGGGAGGAAGCCATGAGAGGAATTGGGAGCTGCAATATGCAGAAGGAAGGATGAGGTGCAGGTAGGATGAAGATAGAGAAAAGCGGAAATAAAAGAGGTGTTTTTTCCCCCAGGTGGAGATGTGCTCTATCTTCCTAATATTTTGGAATCTCTTTTGATCATGTGAGGATTTACAGGAATAAGCTAAGTTTCAGGATATTCCATTATTCTAGAGTAGCTTAGCTTCCCCAGCTGTCATGATTATCTAGGTACCAGAGTTGATGAATGAAGACTTTTCTTGCTTCTGATAGTACCCAAAAACTCAAATTAAAAAAAAAATCAAGGGGATAAAGAGAGAAGCAAAGCATTTAATGGACACTAAAATGGAAAATTATATGTTGATAATCATGTATGAATATATATTTAACTGGACTAATATATAGTATATTCATGCTGGAAAAAATTATTTTACAAGTTGTAAAGATATGCAATGTTTGAATGTATAAAATTTTTAATGATAAATAAAATAAAATAAATAATTTTTTAAAAAATTCAAGGTTCAAGGTCAGGAGTGGTAGAATATGTGTTACTCCAGCTCCTCAGGATGCTTAGCCAGGAGGATGAGCAGCAGTTCCAAGTCATCTCAGGGAAAACAGTGAAACCCTGTGTCTCTGTCTAAAAAAAAAAAAAAATCCTTAAAATTCAGATAGATTGGAAATATTCATGTGAATGAAACCACATCTGATACAATGTTTCTCTACTTTAAACTTTTCATGTTATGTGAGAATTATTTAAGTTGTATTTTTATTTTTTTTCATAGAGAGGTATTTTCACTATAGAACACATGAGCTTGGTGGAGAGACAGCGATAGAGAAATAAAGTGAGGAATCACCCCCTGAGGGGATGGCCATGCCACAATTCCTCTTCCTACATTCTCTTTTCAGGATCAGGGGTGTGCAGGCACACACTCCCAGCATGAGTGTTAGGCCACTGGGTCCAGGACTCAAACCGCAAAAAACTACATAGTAGTCCAGTGTTGTAATCATTACACATCTGCTGGGCCTGTGTTTTCACTTTTAAAATAATCAAATATATAACATACTACACTCTCACCATACCTACCACATAATCTCACACATACAATATGCTATTTCAGTACCTGTATTTGTGATTCCAATCACATAGCCTTAAGAAGTAGTACTGTAAGAACATGGAACCAAACAAAATGTCCACAAACTGATGAATGGATTGGAAAAGTGTGGTATATATACTCTATGGAATACT
>NW_006207258.1:1642-2953 GCF_000334495.1 Tupaia belangeri chinensis
GATTGACTGTTCTAAAAAATAATTAGAATAATAATAATACTGATTGGGGAAAACATAGAAAAGATATTGAATGTTGAAGCGGGGAGAAAAATGTCTCTGTATTGACTGACATGCATGGCATTCACTTTTGAAAAAGCAACGTAATACACTGTAAAGTTATATGTAATCCAATGTAATATAAAGAAGATTATAATAAAAGATGATAATAAAAAATAAAAAAATAAAGGCAGAAAAAAAAGTAGTACTGTAAGTGATATAGCCTAATAAAAAAGATCATGCTATACTTTGTTGTGTATATTATCATTCCCATCAACTGAATATAAAAATATGATAATGCTGAATGGAAGATATCCTAAAATACTGATGTAGACAAGTGTTGGCTGAGGAAACATTTAAGTCCTAGAGAGGACATTTCTCAGAGCTCTCAGTATCTTACTCACAAATGGCAAATTTTTTACTCCCTCCTATATAAATACTTTAAATTTTCCTTATTTTATGTCTTTCAATTCTGTTTCTAACATATTTACATCTAGACCTCTGAAGATGACATTTAGGTGCACTGGTTCTCAAATAAGCAAGACATACTCAAACTAAAACTTTAATTCTTATCTCTTGTTGCTCCTTGAAACTTAATAGCTGCTAAATATTTTCATCTGTTTCTAAATGAACACTCATAAAGTTTCAATCATTTTCTTTTCATTGTTAGATGACAAAGAACCCAAATTTCCTTAGGTTTTAGACAAGGTCTAAATTAGAAATTAAAGTGTTCACTCAATGACACTTATTCAAAGGCCCAAAATTCCTCAAGCCTGGAAGCCTAAAATAGGAAAAGCAGACAGGAGAGTCTGTGGGAACAAGGAAGGGAGAATTATTCAGGGGGCAGAGAATCTTTACTTAATCTGGTATCTTTTTTTTTTTTTGAGAGGTTTTTGCTATAGGGTCTGTGTGCTCGTCAGACAGACATAGAGACAGAAAGCGAGAAATCACCGCCCAGGGGGGATGGTCACGCTGCAATCCCTTATCCTCCATTTTCCTCTCTGGATCTTGGGCATGCACGCACTCTTATGTGGGCTTTAAAAAAAAATCTTTCTTTGGCCTTTCTTACTGTAGTATCCTTGAGGAAGGAGAACTTACCTATGCCTTGTGATCACTGGTGACTCCTTATCCCACGTAGAGCTATTGCCTACCTGTGAAATGTCATATCCTTCCAAATAACTCTTGGAATGCTAGAAGACTCAGATGGCTCCCCTCTGGCAGTCTGTAGGGAACCATCCATGTGTCTCTGGCCCTGAGGAATATGCCACACCTGGA
>NW_006207258.1:2964-4091 GCF_000334495.1 Tupaia belangeri chinensis
GTCTTCCAGTAACCCTCACTGGACTCCACCAGGAAACCAGCCAGTGTTTCTTCCATGCTTGTTTCTTCTGCTCTCAGTCCCCTGCACCAATGTAAGGGGTTACAAGACTGGCTACTGGTCTAGACAGGTCTAAATTCAAACTTGGTTTCTTGTTCCTTGAAAGCCAATACTTGAGACACAAGTGTTGGTGGGAAGGAGAGGTGACCTATTCAGGAAATCAGTGACCTAGGAATGTGGTTAGCTAATGGTCAAAATTGATCTCCAAAGTGTCACAGACTAAAAAAGACTTTTCTTTTTCTATTCTTTTTTTTTTGGAGAGGTTTTTGCTATAGGGTATGTGTGCGCACCAGAAAGACAGAGAGAGCCAGAGAGCCAGAAAGGGAAAAATCACCCCCCTAGGGGAGATGGCCATGCCACAATCCCTTCCCCTCCATCTTCCTCTTGGGATCTTGGCCACACATGCACAGGAGCCCAACATGAGTTTAAGTCACCAGGTTCAGGACTCGAACCGTGGTCGACTACATGGTAGTCCAGTGACAGGGCCATTACGCTAACTGCTGGTCTGTGGAAAAAGAATTTTCAAGGTAGGGGGGGAAGATAAAGGAAGTGGAAAGGCAATGGCATGGTATTTAGTGCAGCACAGCCATTCAATGTCTACTTGACAGGTCCCCTGTGGTAGTGATTTGTTGATGTCAGAATAGTTCCTTTTATCTGTGCCTAGGTTGACCAGACTGGATCATCAGGGCAGAAATGTTTATCTTTCTAGGGCATATCTGCTTTCCAGTTTTGAGGCCCTCCAGGCTCTAAAAAGTCTCAACAAAATTATGATTGGCTCTTAAAAGCCAAGTAGTAAATAAGGCTTACTGTGCCAAAGCAAAACAAAACAAAACAAAACAAAACAACAACAAAAACAAGTTATAGGCCAGTCTATAGTATTTTAACCAGTGATATTGGATTTAATACAGCCTTCCTTTCTTTTATTTTTGTAGTTCAGCTACAGAAGATCTCATGCTAGGCTTCTTGGAGTACCACTTAGAAAGTCCCTTCCATTAAACACACATGTGTGCCTGTTCCTCCCTCTCCCACCACACACACACACACACACACACACACACACACACACACAC
>NW_006207258.1:4315-4664 GCF_000334495.1 Tupaia belangeri chinensis
CTCAAAGTTCTAGAACTTATAAAGTCAAGTTCAAAGTTCCAGCTGATTTAGGTCTGCTGAGGGAACCCTTCCTGGTCCATTGACTGCAGTCTTCTTGCTGTAACTTCACATGTCTGAAGAAACAGGCATCTCTCTGAGACATTATATTTTTTAGGTTTTTCCCATAGGCATATGTGCTTGCTAGAGAGAGACAGAGACAGAGAGCGAAAGCAAGAAATCACCCCTGAGGGGAATGGCCATACCACAGTCCTTTCTATTTTATTCTCCTCTCAGGATTTTGGGCATGCAAGTGCACATGCCTGGTGTGATTTTTTCCCCTGGAGAGGTTTTTGCTATAGGACTCATGCAC
>NW_006207259.1:0-1250 GCF_000334495.1 Tupaia belangeri chinensis
CTTTACCTCTAGAGCTTGTTTTTCATTCTTTTAGAATTTTCATCTCTCTACTCACATTGTTTTTCTGTCCTTTTTTGCTATATTTTCATTAGAGTCTTAGCATATTCATTAATCATAGTTATTGTCTTAGTTCTGATCTTTCTTTATTTTAATTGCCAGAAAACGTGTACACTTGCTAGAAAGAGAGAGAGAGAGACAAATGGGGAGCAGTCACACCACACGCCCTCTCCTCCCTTTCATTAGCCTGTCAGATTTGGGGCACGCACATACATGCCTGGAATGTTTCTCAAGCTGTGTGTACCAGGTCAGCCATGTGGGATCCAGCTCTCTTAACCAGTAGGCCACAGGGCCAGCCCAGTCGTAGTTGTTTTAAATTTGGAATCCTATAACTCCAACATCTCTGCCTATCTTTGTCCAGTCCTAATATTGGCTTTTTCTCTTCAAATTGTATTTTTTGTCTCTTAGTATGCCTTTTAATTCCTCATTGAAAGACAGACATCACACAATTTACTAGGTAATAGGAATCTGGTAAACAGGCCTTTGGTGATGTGGCTGTAAGATGTGTGTGCTGGGAGAACATCCTACAGTCCTGTGAGAGGGTCTCTGGGCTTTAGGCAGCCTGTGTTTCTGAACTTGACCTCACAGGTACCTCTCAGGTTTTCTTTTCCATTTCTCTTCACCTCCTTAGGTCCTACATAATGGCTATAGGAGGCTAGTGGGATACCACCCCCCTTCTATGACTGGAAGGCAAAAGCACACTGGAGTTGGGGATTTCCTTTCCCAGTTAGGTTTCTCTTGGGGACAGGTCTCATTAAGAACAGGAACGCTTTGCCATATGTTACTTTCCCCTTCCCTGCCAGATGCCTTAGGAATATTATATCCCTATGTTCACTGTGAGGACCTGGTAAAATCCCTAGAGGTAAAATTCACAAAACTGCAAGGGCCCCTATGCCTGGGTTCCCCTGGAGCTTTTACACCTCACACTTGTCTAGATCGAGCCTCCAGTAACTTGTCACTGACAGTTAGGCTTTCCTCTATTGGGACTGGTTCTCCCAGAGATTTCTGTTCTAGGAAGCTCTGATTCTGTCTGCTTATCTGTCTCTCCAGTTATGGGGGTCCCAATTTACTCTGCGACCTCATTCTCCGTCAGATCTGAGAGGAGCTGTTGATTTTCAGTTTGTTCAGCTTTTCCTTGCTGGTATAACAGACTGTCTTCTGAGCTCCGTGCGTGCGGCACTGGAAACTGGAAG
>NW_006207260.1:0-700 GCF_000334495.1 Tupaia belangeri chinensis
CTCCTCTCAGGATTTTGAGCACATGCTCACATGCCCAGTGTGAAGTTTAAGCCATTGGGTCTGGAACTTGATCCACAGTTAACTACATGGGAGTCTAGTGATGTAACCATTACACCATCTTCTGGTCCCCAGAAGCATAATTTTTTAGAGATTTTTGCTTGCTGAAGGATGCAGGTGACTGTGTTAGGATGCCCAGTAAAAAGCAAGGAGCAGAGGAAACATAGGAGGAGGGAGATGAGCATACATTTGATGAGCATAGGGTGCACACACTTGCTGGAAAGACAGAAGGAGATAGAGAGACAGAAAGCAAGAAATCATCTCCCCAGGGAGAATGGCCATGCCACCATCCTTTTTCCCTCTGTTTTTCTCTCAAGACTTTGAACATGTGTACACACATGCCCAGCATGAGTTTCAAGCTTCTTGTCAGGCACTTAAACCATGGTGGCCATGTGGGAGTCTAATACCTTATCCACTATACCACCTACTGGCACCTAGAATCACAATTTAATAAAACTTCACATTTCAGGATTGAAAACACCACAATTTATTTTGATACATAGAATGTGTATCTTTTATAATAGGTATTTTTTTGAAGTTACAGACTGTGGAATTCATTAGAATGTTGTATCTTTAATTTTAAAAATATTTTCTTCATATACTATAATATTTCAAAGTATAGGATTCTGATATTAGTTAATTT
>NW_006207261.1:0-662 GCF_000334495.1 Tupaia belangeri chinensis
ATCCCACGTGGTGACCCTGGTTCAAATTCCCGGCCAGTGGGTCTGAAACAGGCCAGGCATAGATGCCAGTGACCAGGATCCGACAGGCTGGAGGACTGAGAGAGGGGGTCACAGTGAACAGGGCCTGTGGGGGGGGGGCTCCTCTCGCCCTCTCATCCTCACGTGATGTGCTCGATCGCAGATAAAGAAAACAAGGTTTTTTTTCAAGTCTTAATTTCCTTTTATGATTCCCTAATTATGTTGTAATATTGGTGATAGGTTTTATTTAAATGACCCCTTCACCTTGTATCATACATAGTTTAATAGGCTCTTCAGTACTAACTTTAAGTATAGCATTTGTTTCAAGTTAATAATTTTCGATGTTTTGATGAGGAGGAAGCATGGTGGCAAAGCAAGGTGATAGGTAAGTGGAGACTGTACACCTGCATGGACTTCAGGAGATGCATCGTGGAGCTTGGGCTCTACATGGCAAATGTTAGCAGGACATAGAGTGAACTGTCAAGCTTCCCTGCATGTTCGCTCTTCAAGAGTTGAATTTTATCTCTGTAGTTTCAACGTTTTGTGTTTTGAAGCAGGCTCGACTCAGGGCGCACCACAGATAAACCCAGAGGGCCTGGCCTCGTTTACCTGGGGTGCTGCTTCTGTCTCCTCACGTGAAGTTT
>NW_006207262.1:0-799 GCF_000334495.1 Tupaia belangeri chinensis
AAGAATATGTAATATTTTACATATTTTATAAGTGATTTGTAAGAGCGGATGTTTTTGAAAGTCAGTGTGTTGAGATTTACTAGCAAGTTAAAATTTGCCTTTGAATACTTTTTTAAAAGAGTTGTTTATTTTATTATATTATTATTATTACCTTTAAATTTGACCAGAGAAGGATAGTGTGAGAAAGCAAACCACCATTTTCAAGACCTGAACCACAGTCAGTCATGACAACTGTTCAAACAGCATAATAACTGTAGAATTTCAGTGCATGTGTGATTGGTAAAGGTGCTTTTGTCAACTTATTAGAAGGATTGGAGGAGAAATACAATCAGAAAAGATTTGAAAATTATGTCATCTTAAGACTTAAGATAATTAGAGATTCATCATGGCTCCTGCAAACTAGTCATTTTAGGGTAAAAGAAAAATGAAGATTTCCTACTGATAATTCAGTCTCCAGCAAACAAGCTAGAGTGGTAGGGAGTTCCTCTAGCCTTCTATCTCTGTCTCTGTGTCTCTGTCTCTCCCTGCTTCCCCTGCTTCTATCTTCTCATTTTTTGGTAATTTTTCCTTTTTAAAATTTTTTTAAAGGTAAAGTTTTCTCTTGCTCTCAGCTCTTCCTTTTGTCTTAATACTCCCCTCTGCTCCTCCCACCCAGGCAGGAGAGGTGAGAGGCAGGCCTTCAGGAGAAGATTCATCATGGCTTCTATGAACTATACATTTCACATGGCGTGATTTTGAGCTGCGTGGTTTTCTATTTTCTGCTTTTTTTAAAAAAATGAAAAACAATAATTACAATTTT
>NW_006207262.1:830-1353 GCF_000334495.1 Tupaia belangeri chinensis
CAGCCTTTCTCTTCTATCCTCTCTCATCGAAGAAATAATATACTTTAAAAACAAATTATTAAAATAAAAATACAATATATTAAAATCTGTATAAAACAACGATGGCAAGAAAATCTGTAACACTAAATGACTATTAAAAAAAGGAGAAAATGGGAACCAGCAGTTAGCATAATGGCTATATCACTGGACCCCCATGAAGTCAACTGCAGTTCGAGCCCCAAACCCAGTGGCTTAAAACTCACACGTGTGTGCAAGCATGCCCAAGATCCCAAGAGGAGAATAGAGGAGAAGGGATTGTGGCATGGCCATCCCCACTGGGGGGTGATTTCTCACTTTCTGTTTCTCTGTGTCTCTGTCTGGTGAGCGCATGCACGCTATAGCATAAAACCTCTCCCCGAAAAAAAAAAAAAAGCACAACAAAAAGCATCCATATACCATTAAGGTTAACATATTCCTCAATATCTACTGGATTTGCTGCACAAAGCGATCACGACAGAACTGTAAAGAGACTCCAGATCACCTC
>NW_006207263.1:0-280 GCF_000334495.1 Tupaia belangeri chinensis
AAGAAATAAATTAAATTAAAAAAAAAAAGAATGAGTAAGAACACTGGGACTTCAGCTTCTCCTACAGCCAAGTCCCCTATGGTGAGTTCCACATGAAGCATAATGGGACTAACTCTGAGCCTTACTGATGGTATTGTAGAAATGTACCTTGTAGAGAAGTCATGAATGTCTGAGCTCCACTGCCGCATACAGACCATGCTCCACAAAAAGTCAGTCATTTAATCCTGTCAGATATGAGACATACGGGCTTGTGATCCTCAGAGTCAAAAACCATCAGTGG
>NW_006207263.1:600-1582 GCF_000334495.1 Tupaia belangeri chinensis
AGTTTGGGCTTATTTAAAACTTGTCATTTCTCTAAGTGGTCTTGCACTGGAGAGAGGCGATAGTGGAATTTATCATTTTTGAGTAGAACCTAAGACTTGTCTCTGTGTGAGAACTTCTCCTTGCCTGATAGCTATTCCTTTTAGCTATTTTGTTCTCCCTCTTTATCTTTTAATCATTAAGCAAAATAATACATGTACTATTTTTTTTATTTGGGAGCAGCCACTGTTTGTTTTTTTTACTGGTATTAGGGTGGCAGAAACTGATTATAAATAATTAAAACTACCTGTGATATCAGGAACTCTGGGTAAAAAGTAGGAGTGTGTTTTTGTCTATGAGGACAGGGTATAACACAGACTGGAATATTTATTGATTTTTACATCACAGGAGGACAAAAATTGTATTCTGCCTCCTCTCCTAAGTCCAGAGAAGTTTCTAGGAATAGTTAGGCACTGTGGCAGGTTCTTTTTTTTTGTTTGTTTTGTTTTTATTTTTGTTTTTAGAGGTTTTTGTTATAGGGTAAGCACACTCACAAGAAAGACAGAGACAGAAAGCAAGAAATAACCTTCCTTCTCCTCTTGGGATCTTAGACATGCATGCCCAGCGTGAGTGTAAGCAGCTAGGTCCAGGACTCCAACCACAGTCAACTACATGGGAGTCCAGTAATGTAACCATTATGCCATCTGCTGGTCCTATTCCAGAGAAGTTTCTGGGAATTCTTAGGCACTGTGGTCATTTTGTTTTGTTTTCATTTTTGTTTTTAGAGGTTTTTGTTATATGACAAGTGCACTCACAAGAAAGACAGTGACAGAAAGCAAGAAATAACCTCCTGATCCTCCTGGGATCTTGGGCATGCATGCCCAATGCGAGTTTAAGCAGCCAGGTCTGGGACTCCAACCATGGTCAACTATGTGGGAGTCCAGTAATGTAACCATTATGCCATCTGTCAGTCATATTCCAGAGAAGTTTCTGGGAATGCTTAGG
>NW_006207264.1:0-2432 GCF_000334495.1 Tupaia belangeri chinensis
TGCTCTGCTCAGGTTGTTTCATTTTCTCATTATTGGGAAGCTGATACTTCCTGAACTCAAAGGTACATAGAAAACAATGTTAATCACAGAAGACTTGGACTCCACAGTCTTGTGGTGTATCCTCATAAATGTGGAAGTGAAAGGTCATAGACGGTACTGAGGCTTGTTTTCGAAGAAGGAAAACAAACGTTTCCTCTGCCTAGAGCAGAAAGTAGTTGATATAGGAATGGGTATATGAGAAGGACAGGGACACGGGAGCGGCAGATGCTCAGTGTGATGAACAGGTGACATGAACATGAGCAAGGTAATTCTGCTGCTGTTCATGTGTTAGTCATGAGAGGGAGCACATGATGGGAACTAAGAGTTGTTACAAACCCAAAGCAATCTTGTTTCACTTGCCTATAGGTGCCCACTAAATAAAGACACTCAAGGCATTTGGTATTTTCTTTTTTTAAGAGAGATTTTTTCTACAGGACACATGCACTTGCCGGAGAGACAGACCAAAAGTGAGCATTCACCTCTGAGAGGGGTGGCCACCCAACAACCCCTTCACCTCTTGGGTTTTGGGGCACGCACACACATGCTCCTGGCATGAGTTTTAAAGCACCAGGTCCAGCACTAGAACTTTGGTGGACTACGTGGGAGTCCAGCAATGTAACTATTACACACTCTGCTGGTCTCAGCTAAAGGAATTTTTACTTCAGTGGCGTCCTGTGCCTTTGAGACACCATTCTCTCAATCTTGTGATGTTATAGAAATTTCAGGTCTAGTTCCATAATTGCCATAAAACGCCTGCCAACAACCCAGGGACAATCTTGCCAAAACACATGTGTGTCTCATTTAGATTTGTCCACTCAGGAGAGAACAGGTGGTCCTTCTAAGTGTAGGAAATCCAGGAGATTGACTGAGGGCTCCTAATCATGAGAACTTCTATGAGGGTTTCACTCTGTCTACTTTGAGATGAAAAAAAAAAAAAAGAGAGAGAGATTCCTGCAGAAGTCCTTTGTTCTGCATTGATCAGGATCAGCACAGGGAAAACTTGTTTCTGGGCAAGGACATTTGTTGTCTTGCCAGTATCACTACTCTTCATGTGAAAAGGAGGCCATGTTGTAAGCCAGCACACTCTGTCTTACCGGGAAAATTCTTTGTTGTGGGATGTACTCATCTTCCTCAACAGGGCGATCTTGTAGAGAACCTGCTCAAATTGTTGTTTAAACTGGCTGTGTTCCTCTTCCTGATGTTCCACATCTTTGATTGCACATTGCAGCTGCGTTCGAGAGGCCACCTGAGTCTCGGTGAGGCATTCAGTTTGAGGAGAGTGATCTGTTGAGCAAAATAACCCATCTATGCTGACATACTGAAACTCCATAAGGAAGAAAGACCCTGCATAGATGGAAGAAGTGAGTGTTGTTACCATTTATTATATACTCTGGACAATATTGCATCTCTCTGTTAGAAATGCTCTTTAATACACTGCATTCAGATGGCTAGCTCTATTGTTAGAGCATTCTGGTTTCCCATGCTCATGATTTTCTACATACAGAATATATGTTTAATCATCAAATATTGAATTTTCCAAAATGTCAATGTAAAATATCCTTGGTGAGTCCCATATCAATATCCTTGTTCCTTTCTGGTAATTGAGATTGTTAGGGCCATGCTTTGTGTTCAGGGACTATTCCAGTAGGCAGTGAGAGTGAGGACAAACCAGATAGAAGGACGGCGGTACAAGATGTCAGGGCAGAGGAACCATGGTAATGAAATCTCCAAAAACATAGGCAAGATAACCACCCACCATGGATAGCAATAGATGTTCAAAGAACATTGTTTGAATGTGAAAATAATATTGAAGAGAGGCCCATATTGAAGAGATAATGTAATGGTTGTGTCACTGGACTCACATGTAATCAACCATGGTTCAAGTCCCAGACCTGGTGGCTTTAAAGTCATGCCAGGCATGTGTATGTTAGTGCCCAAAATCCTAAAAGGAGAATGGAGAAGAAAGAATTGTGGCATGGCCATTCCCTCAGTGGTGATTTTTCACTGTTTCTCCGAGTACATGCACCCTTTTGCAAATCTCTCTCTCTCTCCCTCTTTCTCTCTCTCTCAAAAAAAAAAATAAATAAAAAGGAAAAATATTGAAGGCGAAATGAGATATCTTAATTGAAGGGATTGCTCAGATTCTGTTCATGTGCTGAGATGTGGCAAAATTTGCTGGTAATTCCTCACTGTCTTCACACTGTTATGTAGTCATTCCTGTGGATTCACTACTGAGCTCCGTGTAGATAGTGGTATTGCCAGTGTAGAAATAGAGCAATTACTGCCTTATCCTGTTGACACTTATAATTAAATCCAGACTTAGAACTTGGATCAAGTCAAGGGGTGCATGTATCACTACTGTTATGAACTGAGCTGTTTGCCTGCATAGAAGG
>NW_006207265.1:0-761 GCF_000334495.1 Tupaia belangeri chinensis
TCATTGTGTGCAACAAAGGCTCAGTCACTGTTTTCTACTGTGTCCTGGGTTACCTGGGCTTTTTGGCTCTGGAGAGCTTCACTGTGTCTTCCCTGGCCAGGAACCTGTCTGACACATTCAATGAAGCCAAGTTCCTCACATTCAGGATGCTGGTGTTCTGCAGTGTCTGGGTCACCTTTGTTCCTGTCTACCACAGCACCAAGGGGAAGTTCATGGTGTCCATGGAGGTCTTCTCCATTTTGGCCTCCAGTGCAGGATTTCTGGGCTGCATCTTTGCCCCCAAGTGCTACATTATTCTTTTAAGGCCTGATAAGAACTGCTGGAAAACTTTAAAAAACAGAAGAGGTTTCAAATAAAACTAAAGTCTTATTGCTTAAGCATGTATCAGAATTTTAGGGTTTTGAATAAAAAATGTACCATTTTTATTATTCTCATAATATAAAGTAACTAAAAATGACTAGCTTCTTAAATGTGTTTTCTAAAACAAGTATTGAATGCATCTAATCTTTGACAGTTGTTAAACCTTCAATTAATAATGGTATTTAAATTAATGTCTGTATTTTACATTGTATTGATTAATCAATAAATTTAAAAAATTATTTATTATCAGGACCAGCACTTGTCATAATGGCTATATCACTGGACTCCCATGTAGTTGACTGTGGTTCGAGTTCTGGAACCAGTGGCTTAAACTCACACTAGGTACATGTGCATGTGTGCCGAAGATTCTAAGAGAAAAATGGAGGAGAAGAGATTGTGGT
>NW_006207266.1:0-1067 GCF_000334495.1 Tupaia belangeri chinensis
CTCTTCTTTTCTTTTTCAGGTAAATTGTATAATTTTTTAAATATTCTGTGAAGAATGCGTTTGGATTGGGATCACATTGAATATGTAAATTAACTTGAGTAGAACTGACGATTATAGTGATTCTTTTGATCTAAAACATGGAATGTCTCTCCATATTTTTGTGTTATATTTAATTTATTTTCAGTTTCTCATAGTTTTCCTATAATTGTAGAGGTCTTTTACTTTTTTCATTAGTTTTATTCCTATTATCTTATTCATTTCATGGCTATTGTAAATGGTATTGCATTCAATTCTGTCTCAGTCTGTTCATTGTTGATGTATAAAAGTGCTATAGATTCTTGTATATTGATTTTCTGCTACTTCACTGAATTCATTTATGACTCTCAGAATTTTTTCATGGATTTCTTTGAACATTTTGTGTATGTAGTCATATCATATGCAAATAAGGATAGTTTAGCTTCCATTCTCATTGGGATGTCTTTTATTTTACTCTCTTGTCTGATTGCATTGGCTAGGACTTCAATAACTATGTTGAAAGGAGTGGAAAAAGCAGGCAGTCTTGTCTTGTTGCAGTTTTTAGGGGGAGCTTTCAACTTTTCCTCCTCCTTCTTTATATATATATATATATAATAACTTCTTTATATATATATATTCTTTATATGAATATATATATATTCAATTTCTTTTATATATTCAATCACATGTTACTTAGCTTGCAAAGTGAATATTCCAATATGTATATTTCTCACCAGTCCATCCATCCAGTTGACAATACTATACACATTATCTTCAACAGATGATAATAATCCATTTATTTGTCCCATTAATGCCTTGCCTCTCTGCTTTCCTACTCAGTGTCCTTCCTCAGAATCTACTCTTCACTATTTTGCTGAGAGTCTTAATCATGAAGGATGTTGTATTTTATCAAATGCTTTTTCTCCATCTAGGAATCTGATTATGTGTTTTTTTCTTTCTGTTAATGGGATGTATTACATTTTTAAAATATATTTTTGAACCATCCTTGCATCCCTAGGATTAAACCTATTTGACATGGAGTATAATCTTAA
>NW_006207267.1:0-909 GCF_000334495.1 Tupaia belangeri chinensis
ACAGTCCCTGAAATTTTTGCCATTAAACAAGACCCATAAAACTCTTATTTCCATTTCAGTCTCCATTGACTTGGAAGGTGGGGATGCAGCACTGGGTTCAGGACTGAAAAATTCCTGGGAAGAACCTGTACCTAAGGGCAGAGGGCTGAGATTTTGCTTCAGGAAGAACAGATTCCTACTTGTAATCTACTAGGTATAATTTTTTTTATCTTCTTCACATTTAATTTGTTTTATTTCATGCTTCTAGATTTATAAATTCAAATACCTTGGAGAGAAATTTGAACAGCATCCTATAATTTTGACAGTAATTTCCAATTGTATTGGGATTACAAACATTTTCATAATTTCACACCTTGGAATTCCCAATGGGCATTTTTAATTTCAGAGACTACTTTACCTCAGGAGCTCTGTATTAACTGTCTCTTATTGACATCCCAAATACCTTGTGCTCTACAGAACATCTTCAAAATAATCACTGCTGAATTTTAAGTAGGGTTGATATTCCAGACAACCAACTAATGTGGGGAGCATATGCTGTTACCTTGTTAGCCCCCAATTGCCTGGAACTTACTGACTCCCCCCATAATTCCCAAAGACAGAAATGTTCTCACAAAAGAGCTCACAGTGCTGAAATGTCTTCCTACAGTTTATCCTTCTGTCTTCTCAGTGCCAAGCCTCTGAAGATCTGCCCTACACACTTCAGTATCCACCATGAACATGTTCAATCATCCTTCTCTATACCTCACAGGCTTAAGTGTTTTGCCATTATGCCTAGTAGTTACGGGGTACCCCTTCATTATTTGCTTGGTGCTAGGCACTTACAAGTACAGAATAGTTGTCAATAAATCTCCAAATATTATGTTTGCTCCAAGATAAGAATTATATTTTACTCATTTTTCTAACTCTAAT
>NW_006207268.1:0-28408 GCF_000334495.1 Tupaia belangeri chinensis
CTGGCACGTCACAGAGTCAGAGCAGCCACCAGGCACAGGAGGACTCCATGCACGCTAAGAGCTCCTCTCGGGATCTTGAGCACACATGCACACGTGCCCAGCGTGAGTTTTAAGCCTCCGTGTCCAGGACGCGAACCACGGTCGACTACATGGGAGTCCAGCAACATAGCCATTATGCTAACTGCTGGTCCCCCTTAGAACTTCTTGAAGAGCTGGCCTGGAGTCGGTAAATTCTTTCAGGTTTTGTTAATCTGAGAATGTTTTTTATCTTTTCTTCCCATATGAAGAATAATCTTGCCAGGTATAGTAATCTTGGTTGAAATTGTTTTCAATTGAACACTTTGAATATATTTCCCTATTCTTTCCTTGCATGCATTGTTCCCAATGAGAGGTCCAATGTTAACCTGATGGGATAACCTTTATAAGTAACTTGATGTCTATTTCTTTCCAATTTTGGTATCTTGTCTTTGTCTGTGATTTTGGCCAATCTGGCTGTGATGTGACTTGGAGAAGACCTTGGGTTGATTCTATTTGGGGTCCTTTGTATTTCTTGGGTCTGAGAGATTTGAATGACTCTCTAAGCATAGAAAGTTTTCTTCCAGGATTTCATGGAATAAATGATCATTGTAATTATTTCCTTCATCTTTTAGGATACCAATTATCCAGATGTTTGGATGCTTAATGGTATCTAGTATTTCTTGTATATTGTCCTCATTTTTCTTGGTTATTTTCCCAGTCTTTCTGGTAGTTTTTTTCTAGGTCAGAGGTTTTATGTTTTATACTCTCCATCCAAGATTTTATTTTCTGCAAGATCTAATCGGCTTTGTTTTTAAAAGAATTACTTTATTTAACTTTATTTTTTTAATTTACTTTAATTTGACCAGAGAAGGAGAGAGAGAGAGCGAGAAAGTGAGAAAGTAATACACCAGGTCCATGACTCGAACCATAGTTGGCCATGTGGGAGTCCAGTGCCCTCAACCACCATGCCACTTGCCAGCCCCTAATTTGCTTTTAATACTTTTGAGGGAGTTGATTTCCTGTATTACAGTCTTCATCTCTAACAATTCCATTAGATTCTTTTTCATGGTGTCTATTTCTTCTTTCAACTCATAAAAGGACTTCCTCATGTCCTGGAGCTCATTGTCTCTTTTCTCTTGTATTTTCTGGAACTCATCTCTCTCCTCTTGCACCTCATTTACTTTTGTCACTATAAATATTCTGAATTGTTTATCTGACATTTCCACTATTCATACTACTGAGTTCCATAGTATTGTCGGTGGATGATGAGGAATTGATGTTTTCCCTTAGGAGAGAGATATTTTCTTAATTTCTCATATGTCTTGTGCTTTTATGATCCTAGTCATCAGGTGAATTATACATTTTTCCCTAAATTCTTCAAATTAATTCTGAGTCTTCAAAGGTGAGCAGGAGGAAGTGATCAGTGATCTCTTTCTGCTCTACCTCCCTGATGCTCACCCAGCAACCTGCACTGTTGACTCTGGACTTAGATAATTCAGAATCCTCCCAGTTTCTAGAGAATAAATTCACCTGGGGTTGAGCTGCTGAGCTTCAACTGAGGAAGACAGAAGGTGCCCCACAGTGTACAATGTGCACCACACACACTTCAAGAAATGCTAAAGTCTGAGAATTCAGAGGCCTGTGACAGGGGATGAGCCACAGTCTCTCTGCTGCTCAGTCTCCCTGCCTCTCAGTGTAGCTAGGCTGTCACTGGGACAGATGTCTTGAGGGAAAGGAGGGCTTCTCCAAGTTGCAATTAACACACCTAAGAGTTCAAAGGCATGTGAGGGGCAGGGATGAGCCAAGGTCTCTGCAGCACAACCTCCCAGCTGCAAAAGGCTCACCATGCAGCAAGGCCCATCACTGGGCAGATGTCAATCTTGGCACTCTTACTAAAAATCAGGAGACTGTGCTCCCTATTCTGTTCTGTTGTTCTCTATATAAGCCATCATGTCAGCATCACACTTTTTTCATTTTCATGGTTTTGTAGTAAGCTTCACAACTCTGGAAGTATGAGACCTTCAAATTTGTTCTTCCTTAAGATTGTTTTGGCTTTTTGGAACTCTCTTGAGATTTAAGATAAAAATGATTTTTTTTCTGTTTTTCCAAGAGAAGTCATTGAAATTTCTATACATACTGCTTTAAATCTATGTATCATTTAGGGTAGTAATGACAGCTTATGAATATTGGCTCTAACACGACCCAAAGAAACCCAGGATGTCTTTCTAATTTTTTATATCTTTAATTTCTTTCATCATTTGTATTTTTCAGTAGAAGTCTATCACCTTGTGATTTAAGTTTATTTCTAAGTAGTTTATTTTTTTTATGTTATTTTTAAATGGGATTTTTAAAAAATTTATGTTTCAGATTGTTTTTCAGTTACAGAAATGTAACTGATTTTCACATATTGAGTTTTTATGCCACAACATTATTAGATTCCAGGTTTCTACATATAAGATCAGGCCATTCGTGAATAGACAAAAACAAACAAACAAACAAACAAAAAATCTTACTTCTCCCTTTCTAATTTGTATGCCTTCAATGTCCTTTTCTTGACTAATTACTCTAGATAAAAGCAGTCATCCTTTTATTGTTCCTGATCTTGGAGGAAAAATTGTCACCATTTCACTATCGAGTATGATGTTGGCTACGGGTTTTCAAATATAGTCTTTATTATGTTGAGGTCTTTTTTTTTTTTTTTTCTATTTCTAGTTTGTTGATTGTTTTTATCATGAAAGTGTGGTGACATTTTTCATGTACTTGGTTATCCTACTTTCTGTATTTTCCCGATAACAAGGAAGATCAGTACTAAAAGCACTAAAAGTGGTTTCAACTATCTCTCTCAACCTTGATTATGCTAATTTTTATATCAATTTCTAGAACCTACTGCTATTAAAATTTGAATCCCTTTCATCCCACTTGCCCCCACAGGCTTCTCTCTGGGCTCCACAGTACAGTCTCACACCAAAGGAATTTGGATGTGGTGTGTGCCTCATCCTAAAAAGCCGGAACACACCCTAGTTCTGCTGGATACTGAAGGCCTGGGTGATGTAGAGAAGGTATGGACCAAGAATTTAAATTTGAAATAAGCCCTTCATCTTCATATATGCTCTCCATGATTTAGTTTTTCCTTAAATAAAAGCTTGCACTGAACTCTAATATGTCTTGTTCATTTCTGTTTATATGTCATGAGAACAAGTTTAGCCACCAGAGTTGAGAAAATGTTTATAAAATAGAATTTAGCAGAAGAGCATAGTGATCAGTGAATAGCGTTCTGTTGACAATAGACTATAAGGTAATCAGGTTAAGCCAACTATACAAAGACAGCACAGATAAACTCAATGTCATGAGTCATATCCTGCAGAGAATTTTAGTTCAAGATTTAGGTTCTAAACCCCATGACTTATGTTTATATTTAAAATCTGTTACTAACTCAGTGGCCTCAGTATTATAAGACCTCTTTCTCTTAAAAGAATTGTTTTTATTTAACTGTATTTATTTTAATTTGACCAGAGAGGGGAAGAGGCACAGAGAGAGAGAAAGTGAAAAAGCAAGCCGCCAGTTCCAAGACTGAATCATGGTAGGCCATGTGGGAGTCCAGCGCCCTTAAACACCATGCCACCTGCTGGCCCCAAGACTTCTTTTTTTTTTTTTTTTTTGGAGAGGTTTTTGCGATAGGGCGCGTGCGCTCGCCAGACAGACACAGAGAGACAGAAAGTGAGAAATCACCCCCCAGGGGGGATGGCCATGCCGCAATCCCTTCTCCTCCATTCTCCTCTCGGGATCTTGGGCACGCATGCACACGCGCCAGGCATGAGTTTTAAGCCACCAGGTCTGGGACACGAACCGCAGTCGACTACATGGGAGTCCAGCTACATAGCCATTACGCTAACTGCTGGTCTCCCCAAGACTTCTTTTAACGTTAACTTTCTGATTTGTAAAATGGATGTAATTCATCTCTATTTGCCTCATAGTATTGTTTTGAATATTTAACAAGATAAAAAACGGGTCAGGTACATAATAATTGTTCAATAAAACAGCTACAAGTATTAACATTATATAAATCACTTTTAAAAGAAGAGAATCTTTTAAATTTAAATTGTATTTAAGATTGGGACCAGCAGATAGTGTAATGATTACATTGCTAGACTCCCACATAGTTGACCACGGTTCTAGTCCCAGACCTAGCAGCTTAAAACTCATGCCAGGTGTGAATATGTGTGCCCAAATCCCAAGAGTAGAATGGAGGAGAAGAGATTGTGGCATGGCCATCCTCCCTGGGGGATGATTTCTAAGTTTCTGTCTCTCTGTCTTTCTGTCTTTCTGGGAAGCACACACACCCTATAGCAAAAATATCTCTCTCAAAAAAAATTGTATTTAAGGTCTTAGAATGCCCATTATCCTTAATTATTTGTTTTGCAATTGCCTGCTAATGATTATGAGAGGGCCTGGTGAGAATCATTCTAAACCAAAAATACTAATTAAAAACCTATTCAAAATATAAATCCTATTGACAGTCACATCTATTTAGATTTGGGTCCCTTTTTAGGTCACTAGTCAAAAAAAAAAAAAAAACTGACTGAATGAGCATACTTTTAACCATCGATTATTTAGAAAGTACCATGCCAATGAAACACACTCCTGACCAAAACATGTTCTGACTTCCAGGGTGACAACCAGAATGACTCCTGGATCTTTGCTCTGGCAGTCCTCCTGAGCAGCACCTTAGTGTATAACAGCATGGGAACCATCAACCAGCAGGCCATGGACCAACTGCAGTATCCTATTCATGGTCTAGAACAGCACCAAAGTTAGAGGGGAGACCAATATAGATAAACCAGATGCCTGACCAAGAATCCACATGAATGAAGTTCAAAAGAAGAGAATAAAAAGTCATTCAAGTATAGGGAAAGTGAATCAAGTACAAAAGGAGAGAATAAAAAGTCATTCAAGTATAGGGAAAAGATTTCATAATCTATTGAAGAATTGGCACATAGGCTAAGAACAAAACAAAATGAAAGTTTAGAAAGAAACAGAACTAATGTGGGATGGAGGGCCCTATTCATTTTGCCAATTTTCCTTAGCTAGCTACTCAGCTATGTGACAGAGCTGACAAATCGAATCAGAGCAAAATCCTCACCTGAGAATGATGTTGAGGACTCAGCCGACTTTGTAAGCTTCTTCCCAGACTTTGTGTGGACTCTGAGAGATTTTTCCCTGGAACTGGAAGCAAATGGACAACCCATCACACCAGACGAGTACCTAGACAATTCACTCAAGCTAAAGCAAGGTGACAGGGACTTATGGTTGGTAAATGGGGATGATATGAGAAATTATACATTTTTAGTTTTCTGTTTATGATTATCTTACATTTACAGTTTTCTATTTCATATAGTTAGCTATTCCTAGTAATTACTACGTGTTTCATATCTGAATAGGCTGATTTTAAATTATATTCTCCCTTGTTCTATAGGAAAGTTTCTTTTTCTTCTACCTTTCCCTATACTATGATTGGATGAATTGTACCTCCTAGTTTTGTATTAAAATTCTGTATTTACTTGAAGAAAATAGATTAAAATATGAACAGTGTACTAGTCCAAGTGTTGGCAAACTGTAGCCCACAGACAAATTAGTTTTATTGGAATAATGCTATGTTCGTTCATTTACATATTGCTCTTAGCTGCTCTTATGTGATAATAACAGAGCTGAGAACTTGGAGAAGACCACCTGGCCAGCAAAGAAAATATTTACTACCTGGCCTTTTACAAGAAAAGAGTGATAACTCTTATATTAGGAAAAATCTCATTTTTATTTTCCTCCAGGTACTGGTGAAAAACATAAAACTTTTAATCTGCCCCGACTCTGTATCCGGAAATTCTTCCCAAAGAAGAAATGCTTCATCTTTGATCGACCCACTCACCGAAAGAAGCTGGCCCAGCTTGAGATGCTGCATGATGATCAGCTGGACCCTGAATTTGTGCAACAAGTTGACGTCTTCTGTTCCTACATCTTCAGCTATGCCAAGGTTAAAACTCTTTCAGGAGGCATCAAGATCAATGGACCTCGTGAGTCCCCTTCCTTCATTATTAAGGCTAACGTAGCGTAGAATAATAACCACTTGGTTTCAGCTTTGAAAAATACAAATCTATCACTATGAGGGGACTTCAAAAAGTTTTTGGAAAAATAAAATATAAGTTTATTTTGGTGCAAAAACTTTTGATATCCATGAACAGTTTTTTTGTACTATGCATTTTCCAACAATTTTTCTCATATTATTGTGTCAAATTCTAAATGGTACCACCATTTCTAATAGATGTTAGATTTCTTGGTGGGAAAAATAGGAAAAGTCAAAGAAAAAGAGCTGTATTGCTTAAAGAAATTACACTACTTAACTGAACCTAAACTGTCCAATACAATAGCCATTAGACAAATGGAATACTTAAATATAAATTAATTTAAACAAAAGCAAATTAAAAATTCATAACACATGGCTATATTTCAAGGGCTCATATCTACATGTGGCTAGTTGCTGTAGTATGAGATGGCATATATAGCACATTTCCATCGTTACAGAAAGATAAAGAAAGTTCTCTTAAATGATGCTGTACTAAAATAAACCAAATGTAGAACTCCTTTTGATTGGGATAGCACTGATTGTTCCATAAATATTACATACTTACTATGGATAGGGTTTATGGTACAGACATAAATAAAGAGGTATGCTTCCTGTCTTAATGGTACATGGGATTAAAATGACTACAAGCATTCAATAAACTCAGGCCTATGCAATCTAGAACAGAGATTGTCATCCTCTGGTGTGCTTTCATATCACCCAAGGATCTTGTCAAAGAGGAGGGTCTAGTTTAGCACATCTAAGGCAGGGGCTGAGATTCTGCATTTCTAGCAAACTTCCAAATCACGCTAAGGACAGTGATGCTGTGATGCAAATAAGTAGTCATTGATATGCTCAGAATTACCCAGTATAGAGATTTTTCTCCAATCTCTCTATAATAAATATCATCATTGGTTCTCAATTCATAGGTTTTGAGAACCTGGTACTGACCTACGTTAATGCCATCGACAGTGGGGATCTGCCCTGCATGGAGAACGCAGTGCTGGCCTTAGCCCAGATAGAGAACTCGGCTGCAGTGCAGAAGGCCATTACCCACTATGACCAGCAGATGGGCCAGAGGGTGCAGCTGCCCACAGAAACCCTCCAGGAGCTGCTGGACCTGCACAGGACCAGTGAGAAAGAGGCCATTGAAATCTTCATCAAGAGTTCCTTCAAAGACGTAGATCATTTATTTCAAAGGGAATTAGCGGTAATTTCTCTCAAGGGTATATGATTAAGGACCTCAGAAGGCAAAATACTGCTAAAAAATAAAATTTTGAGAGAATCAATTCTCACTAAACTTTAAAATGGTGACAACTACGGTTGGGTTTCATAAAAAATAACCAGTTTCATTACCGTATACTTAAAGTTTAAAACATTTTTACTTGGGGCCACCAGGTGGTGTAGTGATTAAGGTGCTGGACTTCCACAGAGTCAACTGCTATTCAAGTCCCGGATCTGGTAGCTTGAAACTCCATGCCAGACGCATGTGTGTGCATATATAAAATCCCAGGAGGAGAATGGAGAAGGGATTGTAGCATGGCAAACCCCCTCAAGGGGTTATTTCTCACTGTCTCTCTGAAGAGCATACCTTAAATTTTTTTTTTCTTTTATGAATAAACTAATATTTTCCTTAATTTAATTAAATGCATGTAAGAAACAATCAGCACTTCTACTCTAATTATATGGGCACTGTTAGACTGATTTGACATTCTGGCCAAAAGCAAGGCGAATTTTAGTTTTATTATCTGGAGTAGACTTATATTGAGCCAGATTTATTCCATATGCAATTATTGGTCCAATCTGAAAAAGCAGAAGTTTACCTTGAAAAGTGTGACATAATACTAGTGTCTCTGCTCTGGATTTCATCTCCAAGAGAAAAGGACTTCAGTAGAAAGCGGGCATCAGGAGGGAAGAAGGGGCCCTGTGGAGGTGCCTATAAGTTTTTCTAGACATCAAAGACTCTGAAGGGAGGGAGTGTTTCCAGAAATTCTCAATTCAAGCTAACATATTTTTTCCTATGATTCCTTTTGCTTCCTATTTTTATATTCAAGGCCCAGCTAGAAAGAAAGCGGGATGACTTCTGTAAACAGAACATGCAAACATCATCAGATCGTTGCTTGGCTTTAATTCAGAATATTTTCAGTCCATTAGAAGAAGAAGTGAAACAGGGGGTTTATTCTAAACCAGGGGGCTATCGTCTCTTAATTCAGAAGGTACAAGACCTGAAGAAAAAATACTTCCAGGAACCCAGGAAGGGGATACAGGTAACCAAGCTATATCTGTCGATTCTGAAAAGCTACTGAAATACATCTTTGAAACACCATTTGACCAAGCATAACCACATATAATTGTATGTTACTGTCTGCATAACGCTCATGCTTTCATTCAATAACATGTACAGGCAGCCTGTGACAGCAGATGAGTCCCCGATGCTCATTAAAGAGAGTGCCCATAATTAATGGTTGAGTTATAAATTGAATTAGATTAACCACCAAGTTGTTATTATCATCCACTATCACGGCTGGATTTATTTTGCATTGCAAAGGACAAGACTCAATGAGAGTGCTAACAAAAAAATGATAATTTATTATTTAGGCTTCAACCTATTTTTTAAAAACACCTGGGTCTGGGGTTGGCAGGTGGCATGATGGTTAAGGGTGCTGGACTCCTACATGGCCAACTGTGGTTCAAGTCCTGGGCCTGGAGGCTTACTTTCTCACTTTCTCCCTCTTTCTCTTTTCCTCTCTGGTCAAATTTAAATAAATAAAGTTAAATAAAATAATTCTTTTTTAAAAAGCTGGGTCCAATAACATTTCAAATATTGTTATCATCTGTCTTTCTCTGTCCATTGCTCTCCCTATGCTCCATCTCCACAGTCCCTTTCATCCTTCTTCCAGCTTCTTCTTCGTGATCTGCTTCTTTCTCTATAACAGCTTCATTCTCCAGCAAACTCATTCGATATAGATAGACCAGAGCACCAACACCTCTAAACTTTTGGTCTTCAGTTTGAAAGGACAGAGAATCTCTTTTCCCTAGCTTCTATATCAGCTTAGTGGGGTGCTCTGATTGGTTAGCTTGGAAAGTGTACCCACCCGTGATAGGGAATCTTGGCCACCACCAGATACATCAGGGCCAAGAGGAGCAACTCCTCAGGGAAAACATGGTGGGGAGATAAACAGGAACAAATGCTACAGCCATTTCCTACTGCTAATTCATCTCCTCTGGATTCTAAGGCTGAAGAGATCCTACAGAAACACTTGAAGTCCATGGAGCCTGTGATTGATACAATTCTACAGACAGATCAGACTCTCACAGAAAAGGAAAAAGATATTGAAGGTGAGAAGCAAGTTAAAAGACTAGATGGGGCCCAGACACAATGGCACATGCTGCTAAGACACTATGTTCCACAGCCTGGGATCACATGAAAAATCCAGGTTTGATTCCCTGCCCAACCAAACACTGAGTGTGGTAGTGCACACTTACAGTCTCAGCTGGGAGGGTGAAGCAGGAGGATCACAACACAGTGAGATTCTGTCTTAACAGAGAGAGAGAGAGAGAGAAATTATGACTCCAGAAGCATGTAAAAGTTTTAATAATTTGGGTGGAGTTGAGATCCTTAAACTAGAACAAGAAGAGCAAAGATGTGTTCTATTTGCTGAAGCCGTATCTGAGTGGGTCATACACAGTCAGCAACAACAAAAAGTAAGTATATAAAGAAGAGTGGGGCAGCATACAACCACACATATTATTTTTCTTCTTCCATTTCTTCCTCAGTGGAACGTGTGAAAGCTGAATCTGCACAGGCTGCAGCAAAAAGGTTGGAAGAAATGCAAATAAAGAACCAGCAGATGCTGGAACAGAAAGAGAAGAGTTATCAAGAACACGTGAAACAATTGACTGAGAAGATGGAGAAAGATAGAGCCCAGATGTTGGAAGAGCAAGAGAGGACGCTTGCTTTTAAACTTCAGGTATTCAGTACACCATATTAAGGTTTCTGGGATGGTTTTCTCCCTATTCTCCCTGATAACAAACTGTGGAAGTCAGAATAAGAAACTCAGAAGAAGTTTTTTACCTACTAAGTTTTTACCTACAGCAGGTCACATCCATCCTTTATCAATATATCCTTCAATTAATGGTTGCTATTATCTGCTAGGCATCATAAAAATGTCTTATATGGGGACCAGCAGTGAGCGTAATGGCTATGTTGCTGGTCTCCCATGTAGTCAACCGCGGTTCGCGTCCCAGACCTGGTGGCTTAAAACTCACACCGGGCACGTGTGCGTGCGTGTCCAAGATCCCGAGAGGAGAATGGAGGAGAAGGGATTGCGGTATGGCCATCCCCCCAGGGGGTGATTTCTTGCTTTCTGTCTCTCTGTCTCTCTCTGTCTTTCTGGCAAGCACATGCACCCTATAGCAAAAAACTCTCCAAAAAAAAAAAAAAAGAAAACTAAAAAAAACCAAAGTTTTATTTGTATGGGGTAGGGGTCTTCAAAAAATTCATGAAAAAATGTATGTTATGGGACCAGCAGTTAGCATAATGGCTATGTTGCTGGACTCCCATGTAGCTGACCGTGGTTCAAGTCCCTGACCCGGTCACCTAAACTCATGCTGGGCGCATGTGCGTGTGTGCCCAAGATCCTGAGAGGAGAATGGAGGAGAAGGGATTGTGGTGTGGCCATCCCCCCTGGGGGGTGATTTCTCGCTTTCTGTGTCTCTGTCTCTCTCTTTCTGGTGAGTGTACATGCCCTATAGCAAAAACCTCTCCAAAAAAAAAAAAGTATGTTATGAAAAAATTATACAAGGATTTTGATATTTTTTTTACCAAAATAAACTCACCCTTTAAATTTCCCACTAACTTTTTGAAGTATCCTTGTATCTCTTGCTTAATACTATATGAAGCAAGAACCATACCCCTGTTGCTTAGAAGAAGAAACAGAGGTTCAGAAAAGATGAAATAACTTTCATAAGATCATACAGCTCACAGAATACCTGAGGTCTCTTTATAAGTTTGTGGAATCCACAAAATGTGTTGTTGTTGTTGTTTTTTTTTCTGTCACACCTGGTATGATTTTAACTCTACAAGAAACTTTATGAGAGGAAGTTCTCCTTAATCTTTACACTTGTGTGATAGTTTGCCACTCCTACCAGTTTTCCATGCCTTTCTCCACTCAGTGTTACGCTGGGAGTTACATGCAGAAATTCAGTATAGTTCTGACCTCCTTAACATATCTTTTGTTTCCCTAGACACTAAGTTGTGGAGGCTTAGGTCAAATTTCTTGACCTAAGATCCAAACAACTCATCAGATTATAAAAATACTTTATCTTATATATATATATATATATATATACACACACAATACTTTGTACCTATGTGGCTCTATAAAGAGTTTATAATGCATAGATAAGATTAGTAGCCAAACATATGATTAAGATTGCCTACACAAGTTATGCATAATTTATGGGGTGGAGGGTGGTCGGTAATCGGGAATCAAGACTGGTAGTTTTAGGTTTGTCAAAAGATATGAGTTAAAACTTAGCTAAAAGAAATCCAAAAGAAGTAATTATAAAGCTCAGATGACCAAGAAAAAGTATAATGAAAATTAAGCGTACAGAAAACTTCAAGAAGAAATTAAATACAAAAAAATAAAAAAAGAAGTCAATGAATGTTTCCACTAGATAGAATACAGAAATAAACTTAACACTACAATTTATTCCATCTTCATTTGTCCCTTTTTAGGAACAGGCCCGACTCCTACAAGAAGGATTCCAAAATGAGAGCAAACGACTTCATAATGAGATACAGAGTCTTCAGAGAAGGATGGACAAGCCAAAGAAGACATGTGTCATAAGTTAAAGGCCAAAAGAAAGAGCATATCTGTCATCCTTACTAGGGCATAGCAAGTGATTTTAGAGTTTAGAAGTGTTACTGTGCTTGATAATAATTAGATCTTGCATCCTAACACCAAAAATTTACAAAAGTATGCAATAAAATAATTAAAGTCATGTTAATCTTCCAAAAAAGATGCTAAATAGTGTAACAAGGATGGATTTTTACCTCTGTACTAATATAGGAGGTACAAGCTTGTACTACTCAGGAGAAGTGTATTCGTTCAGATGACCACCAACAGACAAAAGGACATTGAGAAAAGTCTTAGGTCAGAAGTCTTGGGACATATTTTGGCATTGGTTTGGCCAAGTATGCAATGGTCCTAATGTCATAGAAAATAATACTAGCTTCTTAGTGAAGACAAAGACAGCTCTCCCCTTTCTTTAGGACTGCACAGTCTATGATCATTAATATGATTTCTGGGCACTGGATAATGAACATCATATTGAATATTTTGAGTTTCATATTAACTGTTCAGTTACATTCTTGTACTGAACAGAATTAGGATAGAACCTCCTCTCTCTGCCCCCACAGTATTTCATAATTGTCCCTTCTTTGTGAACCTAGAGAACTAGGTACTGATTTTTATTCCTGACATCGCTCTAGGGAACCCATCTGGTAAGAAGCATTCAGCACTAAAGACCAATAGGAATGCCAAAAATACATTGCACATGATGAAAATTTAGACAGCAACAGGGCAACCCCCATAGAAATTCTACGGGAGCAGAGAATCTATATACTATATAACCTGTGAAAGAGAGGTTTGGAACACTTAGGAGCTCCATTATGAATGTGGGCCTGGAATTCTAGAGGCACACTGAGAAAGGAAATAGGACACTTTCCTTAGAAGAGCAGTTTCTATCAGGTTCTAAAACAGTAATGCTCTAACACAGTGCTGTTTTTCTTTTTTCTCTCGTTTTTATTTTTAAATTATTTTCTTTTTTTTTGGAGAGGTTTTTGCTATAGGGCGCGTGCGCTCGCCAGACAGAGAGAGAGAGACAGAGAGATAGAAAGCGAGAAATCACCCCTCCAGGGGGATGGTCATGCCACAATCCCTTCTCTTCCATTCTCCTCTCAGGATCTTTGGCACGCACGCACACGCGCCCGGCGTTTAAGCCACTGTGTCCGGGACTCGAACCGTGGTCGACTACGTGGGAGTCCAGCAACAACCATTATGCTAACTGCTGGTCCCTAAACTATTTTATTTTAAACAGAGAGGGAAGAGGGAGAAAGCATACCCTAATGCTGAATGGTGATGTCAAAATTCCCTCTTCTCCATTTCCCCATCTGTTTGGATTTGGACACAAATGCACAAGTGCCTGGCTTTTTTTTTTTTAAGCCACTGGGGCTAGGATTTGAACCATAGTAGGCCATGTGGAATTGAGCTTCCTTGGCCTCTAGATTATAGGTTGGCCCTATAATAACATTTTCTAACACTATTAGATAGAAGCCACTTACGTGTTGAAGGGCACAGTTATTACCAGAGTTTTAATCAAAAACACTTTTTATTATTATAACTTACATGTGGATCCCATATCTTGAATATATTTTTTTCCTATCTAATTTGTAAAATCAAAATTCATTTTCCCTTTTTATAACTTGTTCAAAGAATGTAAAGACTATCTGATGGGTTTAACTAACAAATGCTAACAGTTAAATTGTCATCAATCTAGCCAAATGTGTACATGGTTAGGTAGATAAACAGATACACAATTACCCTGAAAAGCCCTTTCTGTGGAAAATGTAGAATTTCATTTTACATTTCTAGGCATACACATACAATATGGCATTTCGAGTAGCTACACTAGGCTAAATACTGATCATAAGTCTTTGTAACAGGAACATAAGGTGGGAAAAGCCTTAGAAACTTAGAAAGCTAGATTTAATTGTCTTTTTTCTCCAAGGTCCTTCTTAATACTGCTCTAAGGTTATAAAATAAAAGAAAATGTAGTTCTGCCTACCTTGAAACTAGAAGCATTTCTAGATACTGAAGTATTGCTAGTATTTTCCACCTTGTTCTCCCGCCTGTCACTCCTCTAGCATTCATGAAGTGGAATGACTTTGGGAAGCAAACTGTTAAGAGTCTGTATATCATCACAGGCATACAATGACTGTATAGCAAGACACAAATGTAGAAGTGTTAAACAAAATTAAGTTGGTTTCTCTCTCATGTAAATATAGATAGTTAGTCTGGGTCCAGAGTGGTAGCTCCAAGATGTTAGAGCGCAGGGTCCTGCTCTCTCATTAGATTGCTCTATACCATCTTCAATCTGCAGCCTCCATCTGGTGGTCCAATAAAGCTGTAGCCATCAAGGATGCACTCATGCTGGCAGGAAAACAGCAAACTAAGGGAACAAGGAAGGCCTAGAAGAGTAAGCTCTTTTAAGACCTTTCACGAAAGCTGCCCACACAGCTTTCACACGACCAAATTCTGGCTGACTGGCCAGATAGTCACATGGCCAACCTAGCTGCAACAGAAGCTGGCTTTATACCAAGCACCATGCACTTTGTTGAGATTTGGGGGCTCTATTATTATAGATAGAAAAAAACGTATTAAGTAGTAGTGGATAACTAACAGCCCCATCCTAAAGATTCTTTCTTCTTTTTGCTTAAGGAATAATTTTATAGCACTTAACAAGGACTGAGCATCATTCTAAGTTTTCTTTAGCTTGTTATTGTCTTTGTCTTTCTGATCTATTAAATCATTTATTCCTCTCAATAGCATTGTGAGTAAAGTTCTATAGTCCACATTTCACAGATGAGGAAATTAAAAGTACACAGAAATGAAGTAACTTGCCCAAGGTTACACAGCTAGAAAATATGGGATTTGAACCGTATCAGCTATTCTATATTGCCTTCTCTCTGCTATATTTTAGATAATTTTTAGTCCTTTAGATGAGACCATGGAAAATGCCTTATTTACATTAGGGATATATTATCATTGTATTAAAAAGACAAATGAGCAGAAGAGATAGGGTAATATACCCGCTAGCTAGTAATTTTGAGGAGTCACTTACAGGGCCTTTTTCCACATTCAGAGATTTTTTAAACTGCTGTTGTCCATTCTGGAGACATTCATTGCAAGGCTGCCTCGTCATTCAATTCTGGATTCAAATGTCACCTGTCAAAAACGTCATTTCTGACTACTTTAGTTAAACTCTCAGCTATCTCTACCCATTATTGATTCTTACATAGCACTTATCATCCTCTGAAATAACATGGTATAGTGGGTTGTAGAAAAAGCCATGACTTCTTTTTCTATGCAAAAATGCATCGTGACTTTTCAAACGACCCAACATTTTACTCGTCTATTGTCTGCTTCTCCCTACCAGAATGTACGGTTTAAGACACAGATTCTCTCTGCCTCACTTTCCCCACAGTTTCAGTGTTTCTGTACTCAATTCGTGTTTGTCAAATGTGAGAAAAAGAAAACCAACCCTTGGCATGGATAACTGAACTGGCTCCCAACCTTAGCGTTGTTAGGAACTGGCCCCGGTGCTTACACAAAGCAATCTCACAGAACACCAACATCAGACAAGGTCATTCTGTGAATGAGAGGTGAAACACCAAACAAGATCCCTTAATAATCTAGCCTAAACACAGATGAAAACAAGGTTACCAAACAAACTTGAAAATTTAGCCTTGTGTTTTTCCTCCCTCTTTCTAGGTTGTCTTGGAATCACCCCTACTTTCTAACAACATCCAATACACAAAGAACCTCCAGTCTCTGAACTCTCTCCCCAAATCACCTAACACAAGTCCAAGCTTTACCTTACTCCTAACGCTAATAAAATGACCCACGGTTCCCCAGGTATGTGCTCTGCCTCAACACAAATAGCCAACTTTCTGACCATAGATGTGTTCCTGATGGTCTTTTGGCTGGAGAGCATTGACAAATGAATGCTCCCCACAATAGCTCACAACCTACAGGTAGATTCTCAATTGTTCCCAATAATTTCTCCATGCAATTCAGATCTTCTGACTCTCCTTGTTCCTAGAATATATTCTTTGAACCAAGAGTATTGCCACCCTTTCTTCTAGGCCTAAGTAACAAAACTATCACTACTCCCATTCCCTCTATCCTTTTGTCTTCTTTAAAGAGCAAAGGAAAAAATTCTATCAAACAAAATTTTTACAGAAACACCGTCTTTCCCAAAGAAGTAACCCATGGTGCCCCCTTTGTCTCCTAGTCAATTTTTCTTCTTTTATTTCTTTTTAGAGAGATTTTTGCTATAGGGCACCTGTGTTCCCTGGAGAGACAGAAAGGGAGAAATCACCCGCCAGAGCGGATGGCCACGCAGCAATCCCTTCTCCGTTCTCCTCTGGGGATCTTGGGCACACAGGCATATCTGTTCGAGTGAGTTTTACGCCACCAGGTCTCGGCCTTGAACCAGAGTCGATCACATAGGAGTCTAGTGATGTAGTTATGCCATTTCCTGGTCTCTCTTCACTTTTCAAGGCATCATTTACCTTCCTCCTTCAGTCTCATGTCCCTTTTCATTTCCACTTAGGTCAAACTAATTTCACTGTTCAGGGAAGTAAAGTTCCTCTCCACTTCTTCCCTCGCCCCGTCACAGGGGGTAAACACCTCTACAAACCCCCTTCCACACTCTCTTCAGCCATGCCTTCTCTGACCCCCTTCCGGTTATTCTAACCTGAATCCTCCCCTAGCACCACCTCAGTGGCTCCAGAGCCTTCCCATCCTCCCAAGCACTCCGGGTCCTACACCCGTCAGCCACACACATCCTGTTCCAGCCCAGGCCGAAACTGCAGTCTTCACCCAGAATCCGGTCCCCGCCCTCTATCTCCGGCCCCAAGGCCAATCCCCAGCCACATCCGGCCCCTTTACTCCCTCTGCACGCCCCGCCCCCACGGTCCCCGCCTCCAGTCCTATCCAATCCGCAATCCCCGTCCAAGCTCCGCCCCCACGTCCTAGTTTTGCCCAATCAGGCTCCCAAGGCCCGGCGGGACTCCAGCGCCGGGAAGCGAGGCTGTCGCGCATGGGAGGTAAGTGGTGCCGAGCGCGGCACTTCCGTGCGGAGTGACGTGAGAGCCGGCGTGCGGGGTCGCACGGAGCAAGGCTGCAGGGGTGCCTGGTGGGGCTGCGGAGCCGCGTGCCCGACAGGTATGGGTTTCCGTCAGCGCTCGGACTCCGTCCCCGGCTGAGGCGCGAGCCGGCAGCTGCCCGCGGAGGGCGGCCGCAGAGGGTCCTCCCTGGAATTAACAGTCTCCCCTGGAGAGGATAGGGCGCAGGGTTGGCCGGCCTGCTAGGGGGAACCCCTGGACTTCGTCATCGCCCTGCCTCTTTTGCCCCTGGTTTTGCAGTTAGTTTGTATTGACAGAAGGCAGTCTAGGAACGGTAGCACCCACACCAGTGCATTTTAAGTGTAGTATTAATTTAGAAAAGCGAAATAAAGATTAACTTGCCATTAAGTAAATCATAGCGGAATCCAACTTTTAGTTAAAATAGAGAGGCAAAACAATGGTTGCTTTTGATGTCCAAGCAACTCTAGAAGCGAGGTTTCCCTGCTGGCTGCAGAAATTATTCCTCCACATGGCCACTGGTTGGCTCCTCCCTGCAATTTGAGGGGGACATGGGACAGCTTATCCTCATACCGGGCACCCAGCTGCAGAGCAACTCTGAAGACACGTTACCACATGCACCTAACCTGACTCCTGCTAACCTGTCAGCCATATTTCTCTCTAGACAACTGTTCTGTTTTTAAGTTTGTTATAGGGCACCTGTGCTGGCCAGCCGAGGGAGAGACAGGATGAGAAATCACCCCCCAGAGAAGATGGCTGCAATCCCTTCTCTTCCATGCCCCTCTAAGGATTTGAGCACCCATGCACACAAACAGCCCGTCCTGGACCTCAACCCCTCAGTGGGCCATGTAGAATCCAGCTGTCTCAACCACCACACCATCAAAAACCTAGAACTTTTAAAAAGTATAGGAAGCACATGTCTAACAGCAACAACAATATAACTAACAGCTCCAGCAGACCACACAAAATCAAAAGGATCCAAACTGAAACTACATTATCTGACTTTGGTAGAAATCAAGAGAACCAATTTCCCAAATAGGCCAGTTTCAGTCAAGTTGACATGACAATGAAGTTCCCTGTTTTAAATCTTAATAACAGAAGGTAATCTAGAGTAACCTGACCTTAACCTGTTGCATTTTGATTGCTCAGTCTCCCCATCCTCTCTTTACAAAGGAAAGTAACTTTGAAATGACCAGTTCACTTTTTGGTCTTTATTTCTTTATTCTGCACAAAGCCAAACTTTTCTGTTCGGCCTATCAAAAAGTTTTATTTTATGAAAAAGATTTATTTTATGGAAGGAAGTGTTGCCTGATTCTAGAATCACAAATAAAGCCAATTAAGAATTAAAGTAAATTTGTTGTGTTTTGTCTTTTAACCAACATGAATCCCGTTTTCACAAAACAGCTTTTCAGTCATTTCAGGATCCCATCTCCCAACTCATGTGCTAACTCTGCCTAATCTTTTCCAGCCTTACTCTAATGTCAAGGCGTTGAGGCTTATCCTTCCCTCTGTACTTCCCCAACCAGTGCTTTGTTCACCCCCCTCTATTCCCTCTTTCTATCAGTGAACCTTATAAACATTGTAGAAGTGAACTAGCAGCATGAAAAAAAAGGCTCTCTTGGGACCAGCAGTTAGCATAATGGCTATGTTGCTGGACTCCCATGTAGCTGACCGCAGTTTGAGTCCTGGGCCTGGTGGCTTAAACTCACACCGGGTGCGTGTGCATGCGTGCCCATGATCCTGAGAGGAGAATGGAGAAAGGACTGCAGCGTGGCCATCCACTCTGGAGGGTGATTTCTCACTTTCTATCTCTCTGTCTGTCTCTGTCTTTCTGGCAAGCACATGTGCCCTATAGCAAAAACCTCTCCCAAAAAAAAGGAAAAAAAAGGTACTCTCTCCCTTGGCTAGAATCTCGTAAATAGTGTGAGCTGTGCGTTAGTAGCACCTTCTCTTCTGAAAACTGTAAATGTCAGTCGTCTTTGAACTTGTAGCTAACAACAAATGCTATAGACTTTTGTCAAATTGACTAAATCTCTGCCTACTCCCCATACACAAAGTGTTTGTAAGTTAGTCATTTGGACTTAGAGCTTTATAAACTTCTCAACCTCAAATTTTTAAGAATTTGAGTACTCTGCGGTTCTGCCCCCAGTTCACTAGCCCACAGGCCTTAGCTTGAGGGTGCCTCAAAATTTGTCAAGCATCCCTTCTTAAACTGCACTGTAAACAGATAATGATAATACAGTGACAGTTTAATTTTCTGTTGATCATGTATGTTTAAATAGGAGGTTTATGAATATTATACTGTAATTAGATCAGTTAGCTCACCCAGATTCTTCTTCACAGAACATTGTTTTTAGGGAAAACTAGGAAAATACACTGAGAATAATTGTTTAGAATTAAAAGCCATATACTTTTTTATTTTTTTCAACCTTTCTGTGACCTCCAAATGTATTAGTTATTTTGACTCATTGGTGAATATACTTGTGCAATGTTAGTTGCATTAGAAAGTGCTCCAAAATGTGTTTATTTAAAGTGCAAAAGAAAAATAGCTTGCTTCAAATACTCTGAACATGCATCTATCAGCCCGCTTAGATTATTATTTATTTATTTATTTTTGGGAGATGTTTTTGCCATAGGGCCTGTGTGCGCACCAGAAAGAGAGACAGAGAGACAGAAAGCAAGAAATCACCTCCAGGGGGATGGCCACGCCACAATCCCTTCTCTATTTAAATTTGACCAGAGAGGGAGAAAGCGAGAGAGAAAGTTAAAAAGCAAGCTGCCATGTGTGGGACTCGAACTGTGGCGGCTATGTGGGAGTCCAGCACCCTTAACCGCCACCTGCCAGCCCCAGTCCCTTCTATTAATACAATCAGATTACCTAGTGGGAGAACAAAGAGGAAGAAGGAAAAAGGGCCTGGGGCTGGTTTTGGGGGAATTTCACTGTTCACAGTGGAATGGGGGAGTGGTAGGAGGAAAAAGAGTAATAGTCAACAGCCAAGGGAACATGGTATTTCTGGGAGGATGGAGGGCTTTCCTGGCAGTATCTGATGCTGCAGAGAGCTCAAGGAAAGTGAGAGTTGCAAAATCCCCACTAGTTTAACAATATGAAGTCAACACTGTCTTGAGCAAGAGCTGGCTCAATGGAGTATAATACGAAAGTCAGGTTGGTGATCAGCAGTTGGCATAATGGCTATGTTGCTGGACTCCCATGTAGCCGACCGTGGTTCAAGCCCCAGACCCAGTGGCTTAAACTCACGCCGGGCGCATGTGTGTGCGTGCCCAAGATCCTGAGAGAAGAACGGAGGAGAAGGGATTGCAGAGTAGCCATTCCCCCCACCCTGGGGATGATTTCTCACTTTCTGCCTCTGTCTCTCTCTTTCTGGAGAGCGCATGTACTCTATAGCAAAAACCTCTCCAAAACAAACAAAAAAAAGTCAGATTGCATTAGGATGAAGAAAAAGACAGTTAATTAGTAATGTGAGCATAGGGGAAAGGTAGAGTCAGGAGTTTGATTTTTGGTTGATCTGTGTTTATTTTAAATGGAAGAAATTTGAACAAGGAAAATTAAATCTACAGGAAAAAAGGGTAATTATTACAGAAACAAGGTCTCTAGAACTGGGAGGGAATGAGGACTAAGTCATGGGAGAAGAGATTCTTTTTGTAAAAGAGACTTTTTTTCATTGTAACAGAAAAAAAGATTAGGTTGGGCTGTTTAGATTTGAGCAAGTTGAGATATTTCCCGTCTGTTTTCTGTTTTCTCTGTGATAGGAAACAAGGTTACTGGCTTGGACTGAGGAGAAAGGTAGAGTTTTTAGGCCAAAGGAATGTGAAAAAAAATAAAACAATAATTTTGGACTATGGAAGAGAGGTACACAGGGTTTCAAAAAGTTTATGGAAAATTGGGACCAACGGTTGGTATAATGGCTATGTTGCTAGGCTCCCATGTAGTCGACCACTGTTCGAGTCCCAGACCCGGTAGCTTAAACTCACACCAGGCATGTGTGCATGTGTGCCCGAGATCCCGAGAGGAGAGTGGAGGAGAAGGGACTGCAGTGTGGCCGTCCCCCCTGGGGTGTGACTCCCCCTTTCTGTCTCTCTGTCTATCTCTGTCTTTCTGGCGAGTGCACATACCCTATAGCGAAAACCTCTCCACAGGAAGAAAAAAAGTTTATGGAAAGTGGAATCAAAGTACAACTTATTTTGGCACAAAAAATGTTGAATTCATGCATAGTTTTTCATTACATACATACCCATGAGCTTTTAGAAGAGCTCTCATATTGTCTACAAAGTAGAGTAGAAATACAGGAGAGTGTTAAGGATTCAATCTAAAATTCAAGACCAGGACTTTTTGGTGAAACAAGTTCAATCCTCTTCAACTTTCTCCAGCAGTCCTCAGCTATAGTTGAGATCACCCAGGGCTAGGGTTTTACAGACATGTGAAAAGACAGGCAAGGAGGGTAGGACATTGCCACGAGCATGATTGACATGGTGGACCTGGCATCTAAACTGGGAAACAAAGGTAGAGGCAGCCTCATGGAGATGTTGGTAGTACTGAAGAGTACTGACATTTAGAATAATTAAGCAAATTGAAAGGATAAGTAGTTTATTGTTAAAGAACTGGATGTTTCTGGGACAAACAGATGGCATAATGGTTATGTAGTCAACCATGGTTCAATTCCCGGTCCTGGCAGCTTAAAACTCATGCTGGGGGGACCAGCAGTTGGCATAATGGCCATGTAGCTGGACTCCCATGTAATTGATCACAGTTTGAGTCCCGGACCCGGTGGCTTAAACTCACGCCGGGCGTGTGTTCATGTGTGCCCAAGATCCCGAGAGAAGAATGGAGGAGAAGGGATTGCAGCGTGGCCATCCCCCCAAGGGGTGATTTCTCGCTTTCTGTCTCTCTGTCTGTCTCTGTCTTTCTGGCGAGCACACGCACCCTATAGCAAAAACCTCTCCGAAAAAAAAGAAGGGAAAAAACCTCATCTTGGGAGCATGTGCATGTGTGCCCAAAATCCTGAAAGGAGATTGGAGAAGAACAGATTGCAGCATGGCCATCCCCCCAGGGGTGATTTCTCACTTTGTGTCTCTCTGTCTCTCTGTGTATCTCTAGTGATCATAGGCTCCCTATGGCAAATATCTCTTCTCCTCCCCCTCCCCCCCAAAAAAAGAGCTGAATGCTTCAATTAATCATTTTGGAATTAGGCCAGGTGGAAGTCATGGCAGGCACGATGACTTAGGAGAGATTTAGAAGGGCAACATGGAGGGCAAGAGCAGTGGACATGGAGGTGTCAGCTGAATCATCTCTGAAGCCATTTTAGGTTGCCTAGAATGATCATAGTACTTGGGTTTGCATACAAAACTGGATGTCACCTAATGACAAATCCTTATGAAAGAGAATTATCAGTAGAGCTGGAGATAAAACATCAATGAGGCAGCCGAGGAAAGCTATAGTCTGGCAATGGTAAAATGCCTAGAAAGAGGTAGGTGATACAACTGTGTTGACTAGAGTTAATAACAATGTATCATACACTTGAAAACTAAGAGGGTAGATTTTAAGTGTTCTCACCACATCAAACTAGTTAAGTATGGTGAGGACATGGAAGAAGGATGGGATGAGAGGGGCATAGAGGATCCAAACCCAACCCTGAGGAATATGGAAGTGGTATGTGCAGGAAACCATAGGTCTGTTTTAATGCAAGGAGGTAAAGAGAACACTTGGAAAAGATAAACAGGTGGAATTAGCAGGTTATGGTTCGACTGCTCCAAAGACAGTCGAAGAGTTTGGAGAATGGAAGGGAATTAAAAGCTGGGTCAGGTTTCAGGAGACGCACTGCATTATGGAAGTAGTGTACTGTAGAAAACAGGTAGGGGAGAGGGTTGTGGGATGAGGCTTTGGGATGAAAATGGGAAGATCCAGTGGCAATGCCCTCAAGAAGATGGGCCTGGTGGCCACAGAGCGTGGGACAGTCAGCCTGGATTGAAGTCTCCCAGGAGCGGCCGACCGAACTCACATGTGATCAGCCAGTGACTAAGCAGTATCTTCTGAGACTACCTTCACACCAAGGATTCATTTATTCATTTTGAAAAATGGAGAAACAGGCCCAGCAAGAATCAGGGACTCATCAAGAATAGCATCCTCTTTTAATAGCAAGACCAGAATCCAGGTATCTGGATTCATAGTTCTTTTCTCTCCCAGTTTATCTCAAGAAAGTAAAAAAGGTTTCTCTTATTTATTTTCTTGTAAGAAAGTATTTTTTTTTTTATATTTTGTTCGAATACCTAAGACATCATGTTTCTTCTTGTAAAAAAGTATTTTTTTATATATATATTTTGTTCGAATACCTAAGACATCATGCTGAGCATAATGGATATTTATTTACTGGAGAAAAAAAAAAGTGCTAAATCTAAGAACTTTATAATACTGAAAACTGTTTCATATAGTTCCTGGTTTCTTGGTAATACCTCTCCTTAAAATGATCCCAACTGTCTACACCAGGTCATGCTTTATTCCTGACTAGAATAGTTTGTGCCATAATAAACATGTCTCAAGTTAAGAAAACCTTATCTTATACTTGAAAGCCATAAATCATAAGGGGTAACTGTTTACGAAAGAAAATAGTATCTCATAAAAGGAATATTTTCATAAACAGCTCACTCACATCTTTTTAATGTGATTTGTATGTGCTTATTTAGTCATCCTATAATTGTTGTCTACTGTGAACCAGAGAATACAGCGGTGAGCCTAACACACCAGGTCCTTGCACGAGGCACGTACATTATAAATTACTGAATGACTGAGTGAGTAACCCGCCAAACAAACAAACAAAATGCTTTGGAGAGAATCAGTAATAGCCTGGTGCGATAAAGAATGGCCAAGAGACTGTGAAAAAAGAGAAATAAACCAATGTAATACAGTAGAGTTTTGATTGAGCAAATCTTAACATGATTTAAATTGTCCCCGGACTTTGGAACAACTCTGGCTAGCCTTGGGGTCAACTCGGTATTTACGTTCTAGAAAAGGAAAGTGCCGGGTACAGGAATGGGACCATGATGTACAAAAATGAAAGTGAAGGAATAAAGTAGGGAAATAATTTGGGTTGGAACATTCTGAAGTTTGTCTGCATTAACACAGTTTAAAAGGCGGGAGGCCTGTGGGTGACCAAAGCCTAGCTGCTGTGATTGGCTGTAACCTAGCAACCAGCTCAGAAAGACAGACTACTATGTATGATTTCAGCTTAGAAATCCAAGTGTGGGAGTACAGCGGCCATTTTAGGCCAAAATAGTTTATTTAACAAGACTATTATCAATTCCATGGCCAAAGAAAGCCTTTTGGAGAGCAGTCATTTAAGCTGAAATTTTGACAGGAGAGGGATTTTATGTCCCACTTTTTAAGAAAGATGGTACTATATTATTTTTCACAGCTAAAATTTTCTGTAGCCTTAATATTTTAATAACTTAGCGATTCAAAGCTAGCTTCACTGGTCCCTTTAAGTTTATAGAGCTTTTTGGTTTTTGTTCCCCCCATCCCCCACAAAAAAGTTTGATGAACTATTAGAGAGACAGGACATGCTATCTTCTGATTCTGCAGCCTCAAATGCTTAAGAGGGCAGCATTATCAGGAAAAGAAAATAGTATGAAAGGCTTTTGTTTGCGTAAATATTTTTAGAATGCCATGTTTTCTTTCCACTTCTAAATATCACTACACTAATTGACTTTTATTGCTGTGATTTTCCTGCATTTACCAATGACAGGTAATGATTTCCTTACAGGTAAAGAAGTAATTCAGATTGCATGCCTAGTAGGTAACTGGACCCTATTGAAATGCCTTGCTAGCTTTCTTTGAAATTTTTAAGGGAAATACTGTCTGAGAAAATAGCCTGAGATTCATTCAGGTATTCTTCATATTTATCAAGGACCTACTAACCCATCTTTTCAAATACCTTTCTACATAACCTGTTTTTAATCAGCCCAACTTTAATGTTACCAGGTATCCCTTTTACTAGTAACAGTTATCCAAATAATTCTGAAATTTGAGTAGTTCTTAGATTGAAATATTTTGGATTTTATAGCTATTAGAAATAGAACTTTTACTTACTGAAAAGTAAGTAGCACTCTTGGCTAAAAAAAATATTTTTTCTGAGAGATTTTTGCTATAGTGCACGTGCACTCACCAGAGAGACAGAAAGTGAGAAATCATCCCACCAGGGGTATAGCCATGCCACAGTCCCTTCTCCTCCAGTCTCCTCCCGGGATTTTGGGCATGCACACACATGTGCCTGGCATGAGTTTCAAGCCACCAGGTCCAAGATTTGAACCATGATCAATCATGTGGGAGTCTAGCATCTTAACCACTATGCCACCTGCTGGTCCTACTCTTGACTAAATTAAAGTCTTTGTTTATAAATTCAGAATATCCTTCCAGGTCTCAAGTTTAAAATAATGTAAGTATAAATTTGTATAAGATAAAAAGGAATACACTTATTAGAGTAATTCTAATAATGAGAGATAATATTAAAAAAAAGAACTTGAAAGGAAAGAACTTACCAAAAGTTTTATGTAATTTAACTTGTTCTCATTGCTAGAGGGCATGTGTATTCCCCAGAGAGAGAGCGATCACCCCCAAGTGGAGTAGATAATATAAAAAAAAAGAACTTGAAAGAAAGGAAAGAACTTACCAAAAGTTTTATGTAATTTAACTTGTTCTCATTGCTAGAGGGCATGTGTATTCCCCAGAGAGAGAGCGATCACCCCCAAGTGGAGTGTGGTCATGCCACAGTCCTCTTTTCTCCGTTTCTCCTGTCAGAATTTTGGGCACATACACACACATGCCTGGCATGTTTTTCAAGCCGTCAGGCCAACCCTTGAACCATAGCTGGCCATGAGGGATCCGGCTCCATATGTACATCACTTCACCACCACGCTACCTGGCCAGCCCTAATGTTATCAGCTGGCGGTGTACCGGCTAGCTCTACGTGTCTAGTTGTTAGGTGACTGCCATATATTTACTCCCTTTATCCATTTTTCTTTTTATCTGTAGTATGTTTTTGGCACAGAGGAGACTCTGCTCCCATGGCAGTGGAACAAACTTGCTGAAGACAATTTATTCTTCCAAAGTCCTTGGATTCTCTACTTCTGCTGTAGGTATTACTTATTGCTTACAGATAAATTCTTGCTCGTATCTGTGATGTCCAAAAATAGATATATGCAGATTTTCAGGGGCTTTAATAAATATTTGATGGGAGTGATTATCTCTTTATCTACTCTGAAGACGTCTTGTCACTGATGGCAGCTGACGCTCACTGAGCACCTGCTTGCTGTCCCTGGATCAGGCCATGTGTCGGGCTTTACGTATTCGCTGTCTCGTTTTATCTTCACAAAATCCTTCATATGAATTGTATTCCTATCTCAGAAATGAGAAAGTTCAGGCTTCACCGGGTTTAGTAGCTTGCCCAGGGTCCCATAGCTTGTAAGTGGTATAACCAAAGTTTTCACGGCTCTGGCATGCCAAAGGGTATCTGAGAGACGATATGTCATGGCTTAAAGTGCAGGTTCTGTGACTTCCAGTTTATCTGAAATATGCAGATAAAGTGTTACTGTGGAAAAGCAAACAAATCCAAGGGGAGTGACTCAGCACTGGACAGATCACTGGCCCAGTTTCTTCTACAGGTCAGTGGTGTCAGGGTGTGAAAGAATTCACAGACTGGCAGCTAGGGACTTCAAAGGAAAGGGATTTAGAGCGAGATGATTAAAGTAATCCTGAGACAGCAGCCAGGTCCTGTTTTTTTTTTTTTTTTTTTTCGTTTGTTTGTTTGTTTTACAATGCCTGGGCGGTTCAGTTGTAATCTCTGGATGAGTCAGCCACCTGCAGTAAAATCTAGCAGCAACCACCCCCTTTCCTCCTTTCCAGTGGATATTGTCCTCTGAGCCCAAGGAATTCCCTCTGGGGCATGTCCCCACCCACAGGACCAGCCAGACTAGGTCTGACCCTTTCGGCCTTTTTCCTACCCTGCCAAGGGAACTCAAGGTCACCTGAGAGATGCCTTTTCTCCAGCAGAGCTACAGTAAGAGACAAATACCCAAGGGGCGATACCCCCCCACACACAAAAAGGAAAAGAAAGTAAATGCCCAAGGCATCTGTGGAACTTCCCATCCAAAATGTCCTAGATAATTGGGGTTGGGGCTAATATGTCCTTTCAAGTGGCATGGGGAAAAAAGTGGGAGGAAGTATTTCCAAAGGACTGTTCTGGAATAAGAGAGGTGAAAGAGCCACATTCACTAAACACAAAGTGTACGAACACATTTCAGAAACTTGATCCAATCAACTGAATGTGTTGGGTCCTTGGAAGAGTCATGATGTATTTTTCTATGTTTTCCTATGCAAAAACATCTCATGACTTTTCCCATGACCCAATAAAAAAACATTTTAAGGAAAATCTGACTAGTCTAAATATGGGCTGGGTAGTAGCAGAAACCAAGGGCTAGGTGTGGTACATTGCAGTTAAATAGGAGCATGTTTGTATTTTTCAGAGATACATACCAAGTATGTAGGTGTAGAATGAATTAAAGTCTCGAATTTGCTTTAAAATTAGTCAGCAATTGAAGGAAGGAAAAAGGGAGAGACTAGCAAGTGAGGCAAAATCTAGAACATTACGGAATCCGGGTACCATGGATATGAGCATTTATATTCGGGTGAATGATATTTGTGATTTTTATAGATCAAAAATGGTTGAATAGTGGTAATTTTGTATTATTCCATCTAATCCTAATCTCAACTTTTATGTAGGTTTGCAATTCTCATGAAAACTGTCAGCCTCTTATAGTATAAATTGTAGACACGAGAAGTTGGGGTGTGTGGCCCCAACACCAGTGCCAGATTGGATCGGGACCCTGAGATGACCAGGCTCTTGTGCACGCTCGTGAGGAATTAGTGGACAAAGGAGTAGTAAAGCCGTTTATTTAGAGAGGGAAGGAAGAACAGAGCTCCCAAAGCACGGAGGGGCTGAGACTGGGGTTTATATCCTGTAGTCTAACTAGGGAGCTGGCTTTTTGATACACAGTAGTCCGAGTGATTTATTACCCCATTCTTCACGGATCAGCAGACCGCAGCACTCTGTACTTATTAGAATGTACTTAGCAAGGAGACACTGTTGCCCTTAGCCACCGTTACGGTTACGTTGAGTCCCAATGTAGCCAGCTTTTGGCTGTGAAAACTCAGCTCCAGCTGGGGCCTTTACCATGTCTGTGTGCTCAACATCCCTGTCTCCTGCCATATTCTAGAAAGGAGTCATAAATTCTTTAGAGACATGTAGAAAGGATGCATGTTGTACATTAACCAGATCTTG
>NW_006207268.1:28466-53174 GCF_000334495.1 Tupaia belangeri chinensis
ATAGAGACTTCATTAAAAAGAAATACACAGGGGCTTCCTTTCGGGGCCCTTACCCTCTCTGCCTGTGGGTGGCTCTAACTCCTATCTCAGTACCACATAAATGTCTTGAATTCTCTCATCGTTGCCACTGTAACTGCATTAATTCAGGTCCTCTCCTGTACACAGAAGTTGGTTAAAGCCAAAGATGTGGGTATGATCACCCAAAGTGACCCTAAGAAACGACGGGACTGGAAAGGTGCTGTGTGCAGGGTGACCTTTTGTGGGGCTTTGTTACACTGCATGTGCCCAGCACCCACGCTAAGATACTCCTATTCTCTAAGTCTGGAGTGTATTTCGAAAAACCTTCCCAGGTGAGTCAGCTCCGTAGTCTAGTGGTTAAGGCAGCCAGGTCCCACATGGCCAAGTGCGTGGTTTGAGTCCTAGGCCTGGCGGTATGCAGAACGTGTGCACGCACACCCACAATCCAAAAGGAGGGAGAAATGGAGGGGAAGGGATTGTGGCATGACTCCACTCCATGGAGGGGGCACTTTCTCATCTCCCTTCTTTGTGTCTCTCTGGAAAGCGCACGTGCCCTTTAAGAAAAAACGAAAAACTTTTCTGGGTAATTCTGACGAACATCACAGGAAAGAACTACTGGCCGTGTATCATCAAACTTGGAGATCATTAGTGCCAGGAACTGTGTTTTTCTCACGTGCAGGGCCACGTGCAGATTTGCCTCATTTAAATGCCACAGCCACTGCATGGAAAAGGAGTTGGTTTCCCTTGTAACAAACGAGGAAACTGAATTTTGGAGAAACCAGCTTACCTCCTTCACACTCTAGTAGTTTCGATGTTTAATTTCAAGGTAAGACCTATCTGACTTGAAAGCACTTGTGTTCATAACCTCAGGAATGTTCATAAAATGTAGGCATCTTTCCAGGGCACAGGTTGGGCCTGGGAGGGATTGTGCACAGGCTCACTCCAGATCCAGATTCTTCTTACAGGTGCCCCTCCCCCCCAAAACTGTCCCTCAGTCCCAAATCCAAATTGTCCTGATTGGCTTCGCCTGGCTGCCCAGCCCTAATCTAGTGCCTGTGTCTCCGGTGTCAGACTACCTAGTCTAGACCCGCCAAAGGGCCCAGCCCTATAAACATGCTGGAAGCAATACTCATTCATGCTTCTAAAATCTTCGCTTAGCTTTGCTTGCACTTTTTTTCTTTTTCTTTTTTTTTTAGATAGGGTTTGTCGTAGATTGAAGATTTTGTTTTAATTTGCCAGAAGATGTGTGCATTTGCCAGAGAGAGAGGAGGAGAGGCACCTCGCCCCCCGCACACACACACTAACCACCAGTGGGGCACGGTCAGGTTGCCATCCCTTCTCTGTTTCTCCATCCTGCCAGGATTTTGAAGCCTTTGGGACCAGGATTCAAACTGCAAGGATGGTCGTGTGAGATCTGCCTCCCTAGAACCCCTGCGCCCTGGTCCCAATTTTTAAAGAGGCTAGATCAGACTTTGGTTCTTGGCTTGGTCTTAACCTTCTATTTTTCCTGGTATTCCAGCTTTATATTTCTCTATGCTAAATATTATATCAATTCTCAGGTTTAGAGAAATCCCTGTTTCTAATAAGCTTGTTTCTTTAGAAATATTGTTAAAACATAACTTTCAGAAATAAAAAGAAATTTTACAGGTAATAAAGATGAACATGTGCTAAAGATTTTTATTTTACTCACATGAGGGAACCAGACAGACATCTTAACCAGTTCAAAGAAAAAGTCAAAAGGTACAAATTCATATGTAGTAAAGGAACTGAATTGCCAGTAAAGGCAACACTGGTTTTTCTAGCGGGTGGTGGGAAGTCAGTACAAATTCTGGAACTGGAGTTAGCATGCCTATTGGTTACATTGAATTTACAAAAGAACAAAACGGCTCAAAGACAAATTCTAACCCTGTGGGACCAGCCCTGTCAGGTGTGCTGTAGCCACTGCATGGTTTTCCCTGAAGAACAATTCTTTCCTGCAGTATGTTTTCTCCCAGAAGGGGTCATTCCCTTCCACTTATTTGTTCAGTCCACAAATATGAAATATCAGCCACCAATAACTCTTCATAAAATAAGGAACTAAATATGTGTGGCTTAGAGTTAAATATATGCACTTTTGAGTGCGTTATAGTTGGATTTTTTTCCCTTGTCATCACTTCGTCATCTTTTGTTACTTTGCATTTCTACTTTTAAGTTTTGCCTTCCGTCCTTCCACCATTACAGGAACATTATGTTGTTTGCCTCTGCCATCTAGTGGCAGAAAAAAGTAATTCGCCTGGCTTTTTAATATCCTGTGCTTGCGTATTGATACTTAGAAAAACATCCCAAGTCTGTCAGATAATTTTGTTAATGTCTGCTTGCTTGAGGAATATTTTGTCCAGAAGGATAAAGAGGGCACAGTTTAAGAATACCTTGGTAGCTTTTTAAGATTAGCATTAGCAAAGTACAATAAACTGCAGTTGCTTAGATCTGTAACTCGGGGATTATTTGATAGCCGCATACACCGCCTCCGTGGTCAGCATGGAGAACATGCCCGTGGCCCCTGAAAGGGTCCTCACAGCCCTTCGCAGTCCATCCTTTACCCTGCTGATTTGCTCTTGGTCACCATAGACAGGTTTGCTTTTTTCTTTTTTTCAGTATTTTATATGGATGGGATCATGTAATATCTACTCTTTCATTTATGGTTTCTTTTGTACACATAACGCTTCTGACGTTCACCCCCATCACGGTGTATCAGGATCTTCCTTTTTATTGCTGGCTGGTGCCCCACTGTATACCATCATCCGTCCTTCTGGTCACCTGTTGATGGATCTTTGGATTGTTTCCAGTTTTTGCTGCTGTGAATAAAATGGTTACAAACACCCGTGTACAAGCCCTGGTAGTGTGGCCATAAGTTCTCATTTCTCCTGGGGAGAAACCTAAGAGTGGAATGACTGGGTTGTGTGGGGTACTTAGGTTTAATGTTTAAGTAACTGCCGTGCTGTTTTCCAAAGTGGACGTGCCATTTTACATTGCAGGCAGGATTGTGTAGACTCCAGCTCCCTGCATCCTTGCCAACATCTGGTATCTATAAGTCGAGCCTTTCTGGTGGGTTCCAGTGGGATCTGATTGTGGTTTAAAATTTTCCTTCCCTGATGACTAATAATGTTATGCGTCTTTTAATGTGCCTTTGGCCACTCACGTGTCTCCTATGAAGTGGCTGCCAGGTCCTTTGCCCATCTTTAATTGAGGTTTGGGGTTTTTTTTTTTTTTTTGTCTTCTTACTGAGTTGTAAAAGTTATTTACGTATTCCACAAGAAGGACCTCTTAAAGATAAGGATAAATATTTTCTCTTATTCTGTGGCTCATCTGACAACCTTTTAAGAGATATTCACACTGACTGAATGATACCATAATATTATATAGATGTTTTAAGTTAATCAACAGTTGACTTTTTTTTTTTGAGAGGTTTTTGCTATAGGGCGCATGCGCTCGCCAGACAGACAGAGAGAGACAGAGAGAAAGAAAGCGAGAAATCACCCCCTGGGGGGATGGCCACACCGCAATCCCTTCTCCTCCATTCTCCTCTCGGGATCTTGGGCACGCACACACACGTGCCCAGCGTGAGCTTTAAGCCCTGGGTTTGGGACGTGAACCACGGTCGACTACATGGGAGTCCAGCGACATAGCCATTACGCTAACTGCTGGTCCCAACAGTTGATATTTTTGATTGTTCAAGTTTCAGTCCTTCTATGTTATAGTGAGGCTGGGAGACGTAGGTATGTTTAGTCTCGTGAAGAAAACCAGACTGAGAGAGTGGATAGAAACAGAAACAAAGCAAAACCCTGTAAGGTTCAAGTTCCTAGTTCCAGTTACCTTTGAGTCTGACTTCACCTCTACCCTTTCCATGGTAGCATGAGCTTTCTAATATTGGGTTGTCGGAGAAGTCATGATACATTTTTGCTCAGAAAAACATAGGAAAATATGCCATGACTTTTCTGACAACCCAAAAAATTCCCCTTTTGCCTAAGCTCTTTCAGAGTGAGTTTCTCGCTCATGCAACTAAGAGATTCAATTAATATTGCATTAGAGCGTCAAAGGTATCTAGGCACTGGTCTCTCTCCCAGTCGAGCCTGAAGCATGGACCCCATGTAGGTGTCGCCCTTTGCCCCAGAAGCAGCAGAATCTCATGGAAACAAGCAGTCAGAACAGTTGTGCAACCTAAGAGAAAAACGAAGCAGAAAAGGCGAGGAAAGAATACAATACAACAAAGTTTCTTTAAAAAATAGATCTGTATTTAAGGGCCAGTGGATGGCATAATGGTTACATGGCTGGACTCTCACACAGTTGACCGCAGTTTGAGTCCTGGACCCAGCGGCTTAAAACTCACACCAGGTCCGTGTGTGTGCACACCCAAAATTCCAAGAGGAGACTGGAGGAGAAGGGATTGCAGCATGGCCATCCCCCCTGGAGGGTACTTTCTCATTTTCTGTCTCTCTGTTTCTCTGGCAAGCACACACACACGCTTTAGCAAAAATCTCTCTCTCTCTAAAAACATAGATCTGTATTTAAACAAAAAAGGTATTTAGGAAGTGGGGTAGGTGCTAAGGAATGAAGGAACACAAAGTGTCATCACTGTGTTCGTGAAAATATCAAAATAGATATACATATACATACGTGTGTGTGCATAATTTCCATAAAAGTCAAAAGTTAAGTGGTTAATTTAGATAGGATTACATATCTATAATATTAAAGGTCTTTCTTATCTTTCTTGTGATAATTAATAGTTTTGTCACAAAGGCATCTTCCTTCCACATCAAGCATTACAACCGGGCTGGCTCCGCAGCATAGCATTTGAGCACGGTGCGGAGGAAGCCAGGTTCCACATGCCTGACCAGGGGTCAAGCGCCAACTCTCTGGGCTCAGAAAATATGTTGGGCACCCAGATGTGTGCTCAGGATCTGATGGGCTGGAGAACTAAGGGAAAAGTATTGCAGTATGACCAGACCCCATCGAGGGCTTTCTCTCTCTCCCCCATGTGTATGTGCAATGTTCTCTGGCAAAAGAACAAAACACCACCAACAAAAGCCCAAAGCATTAAATCTAAGGGAAGCAGAGCAGAGACCATATAATTAAATGCACAGTAAAACTACCTTACCTACAATTGCAAGACACTGGAAATAACCATTGTCCAACAATGGGGGGATGAATGAGTTAAGTAAGATACATAAGCAACCTGAAATACACCTAGTAATTAAGAGTGAAAATGTTATGATGACTAAGAAAAGTCATAAAATGCTTACGATACCCTGCCTGTTTAAAGAAAAGGCAAAATATATAGAAACAGTATGTATGACTGCAACTATAAATGCCTGCCTCCTACATCTAAAAGATAGCTAGTCTGACTGCCCCAGCGCCCAGGTACCACATGGAAGGGGCGCCCATTCCCCGGGGGTGCTCACTTTCTGCCCCAGTCTCGTCCTAGAATGCTTGTGTTCCACGCCTCACTTTATGTTTTTCTCTCTACCCATTAGCTCTGTGATTTCTGTCTCTGGCCTTTTCTTGTGTATTATTATTAATATTAATTTTCTGGGCTGCAAGGCTGGCTTCTTTAGATGATGGCTTGATTTATATTCCATACTATAGTCAACAGCCTTCATTTCCCCAGCCCACCATTTGGGAAGGCTTATTTCACCTGCCCCACCTACCTACATCAGATCTTATGGGTAGCATCTTCAAAATGTATCATTGAAACTTTAGTATACTGGTGTCTTAGGATCATGGGTAATTTTTTTCATCATTCCTTGTTCCAGCATCTTTCCAGTAAAAGATTTGACTTTGCATTTTCTCTTTTCTTTGCCAGGAGTGCCACCTGGTGGTCCCTCTCTAGAACTACACCTTTTTTAAAGAATTATTTTATTTAACTTTATTTATTTTACTTATTTTAATTTGACCAAAGAGGGGGGGAGAGAGAGGGAGAGAGAAAGAAAGAAAGCCACCAGGTCCAGGACGCGAGCTGTGTGTGCTCGGCCATGTGGGAGTCCAGCACCCTTATCTACCACACCACCTGTCGGCCCTAGAACTACATCTTTAGTCTCAATTTAATAAAAGTGAGATTAAAGATGCTGCTCGATTTCACTGGCAGTTTTTGTTAATTACATAGCAATACAGTATAACTGTGTCTTTTCACCTACTTGGTAGCAAAAGTCACCTCATGGGGTTAGCTGGTCCAGAAATTATGCCTTATATATGTTCCCTTATGTACCTGGGGCTCGTACCTAGTTTCCCATAGGATTCCTGGGTTACTTTTTAATTCTTATACTTGATCTACTCTGGAAAGTAGTTCTTAGACAGTGAACATTTGCACCTACTAAATCTTGATGTCTTTGTACAGTGTAGGTTATCTTATAAACTCTCATCCTGTGAAAGACGGTATTAATTTCTTCCAGTTGCCATAGCAAAGTAGGTATCTACTAAACTAGGTATTTCAAAGCACAGAAATGTATTCCTTTCCGGTTTGGGAGATTAAAAGTCTGAGATCAGCATATCGCCTGGTTAGTTCCTTATGAGGACTGTGAGGAAGGATCTGTCCTATACTTTCTCCTCATCTGGTAACTCCCAGGCAATCTTGGGCATTTCTTGGCTTGGGGAAGCATCACCCACATCTCTGCCTTCATCTTCACATGGCATTCTGAGTGTGTGTGTGTCTAGATTTACCCTTTTTATAAGGGCAGCGGTCACAGGATTAGTCACGCCCTAATGACCTCATTTTAACTAATTAACACCTGCAATGACCCTGTTTCCAAACAGTCATAGCTACTGGAGTTAGACCTTTAACATATGAAATTGAGGAGGACACAGTTCAACTCATAACAACCACCTGTCTAACTCCAGACTTCGTTCCTGCAATGTTGCTTTTTATTTTTTATTTATTTTTATTTTTATTTATTTATTTATTTATTTTTGCAATGTTGCTTTTTATGATTATTTGCTGCTTTTCCCTGCTGGACAACAGTTGTGTTTTCCTGCCCCACTGAAGTCTGGTTTAGCCATGACACTGCTTTGGCCAATAAAGAATGAGTGGAAATGATGTGTACACATCCAAGCAAATACTTTCAAAAGCTTTTTTCTTTTGGACTGTTAAGCAATAGTCCAAGTAGAGGCTGTTTCATCAGCCAAAGAGTCACTGTTTCTCTCAGAATGACTGTGACCCTGAACAGAACAACAGCTGAACCTCAGTGGGCATGTCATATGAGCAAGAAGTAAACCTTCATTATGTAAGCCGCCAAAATTTAGGAGTCATTTGTTACTAAAACATAGATTAACTTAAGCTGACTAATACAACAAATACCTAAGCTGACTGACACTATAGCATTGCTCCTAATAGTAGCGGGTTTTCTCATTCATTCTCCAAATATTTGCTGAAAACTTGTCATGTGCTAGGCACAAGTGTGAGAGACTGGAAGTAACTTGGCTAGGGCATGGCACCCAGATGTTTGCTTGAACGTTAGCCTGGGCCCTGCTGTGAACGTAGAGTTAACCTTTAAATCAGGGTGGAATACCCTTCATAGTGTGAATGGCTCTCATTCTATTGAAGGTCTTAGGAGAAAACAAGCTGAAGTCCCTCAGAAAAGAGAGAATGTCTGCTTCAGACCTGAGCGGCAATATCGATTCTTCCCTGCGTCTCCAGCCTGTGACTTGTTCAGATTTCAGATTCATCAGCCCCCACAGTGGCATGAGCCAAGTCCTTAATAACACACAACCTATTGGTTCTGTCTTCTGGGGAACTCTGACTATAAACACACATCAGTCGGAACCAGCAGATGGTGTAAAATGGTTACATGACTGGACTCCCATGTAGCTGGTCATGGTTCGAGTCCCGGACCTCCTGGCTTAAAATCACACCAGGTGTGGTGTGTGTGTGTGTATGCATGCCCAAAATCCTAAGAGGAGAATAGAGACACACACACACACACACACACACACACACATTAGTGAACAGCTGTTCTTACAATCCATCTTAGTCCATTTTGTGCCACCATCACAGAATACCTGAGACAAGAATAGATTTCTTTCTTATATTTCTAGAGGCTGAAAAGTCCAAAATCAAGGGGTCCAGTCTAGTGAGGGGCTTCTTGCGACATCACTCCATGGCAGAGGGCTTAAAAGCAAGAGAATGCAAGAGGGGGTGGACTCACTTTGAAAACAAACGCCGTCTTTCACAATGACATTAGTGCCTTTATGAAGCCGAGCCCTCATGGCCTCATCACCTCTTAAATGCCCTACTGCTCAACACCACTGCACTGTGGGCAGTAAGCTCCCAACACATAACTGTGGGGGACGCCTTAAACAATAGCACAGTTTAAGAAAAGATACAAATAAACAGAAAATTAGAACATTATGTAATAAATGTTGTAAAAGACTGCATTTAATAGGAGCATACACAAGGGTTTGGGAGATTAAAAGTCTGAGATCAGCATATCGCCTGGTTAGTTCCTTATGAGGACTGTGAGGAAGGATCTGTCCTATACTTTCTCCTCATCTGGTGACTCCCGGGCAATCTTGGGCACTTCTTGGCTTGGGGAAGCATCACCCACATCTCTGCCTTCATCTTCACATGGCATTCTGAGTGTGTGTGTGTCTAGATTTACCCTTTTTATAAGGGCAGCGGTCACAGGATTAGTCACGCCCTAATGACCTCATTTTAACTAATTAACACCTGCAATGACCCTGTTTCCAAACAGTCATAGCTACTGGAGTTAGACCTTTAACATATGAAATTGAGGAGGACACAGTTCAACTCATAACAACCACCTGTCTAACTCCAGACTTCGTTCCTGCAATGTTGCTTTTTATTTTTTATTTATTTTTATTTTTATTTATTTATTTATTTATTTTTGCAATGTTGCTTTTTATGATTATTTGCTGCTTTTCCCTGCTGGACAACAGTTGTGTTTTCCTGCCCCACTGAAGTCTGGTTTAGCCATGACACTGCTTTGGCCAATAAAGAATGAGTGGAAATGATGTGTACACATCCAAGCAAATACTTTCAAAAGCTTTTTTCTTTTGGACTGTTAAGCAATAGTCCAAGTAGAGGCTGTTTCATCAGCCAAAGAGTCACTGTTTCTCTCAGAATGACTGTGACCCTGAACAGAACAACAGCTGAACCTCAGTGGGCATGTCATATGAGCAAGAAGTAAACCTTCATTATGTAAGCCGCCAAAATTTAGGAGTCATTTGTTACTAAAACATAGATTAACTTAAGCTGACTAATACAACAAATACCTAAGCTGACTGACACTATAGCATTGCTCCTAATAGTAGCGGGTTTTCTCATTCATTCTCCAAATATTTGCTGAAAACTTGTCATGTGCTAGGCACAAGTGTGAGAGACTGGAAGTAACTTGGCTAGGGCATGGCACCCAGATGTTTGCTTGAACGTTAGCCTGGGCCCTGCTGTGAACGTAGAGTTAACCTTTAAATCAGGGTGGAATACCCTTCATAGTGTGAATGGCTCTCATTCTATTGAAGGTCTTAGGAGAAAACAAGCTGAAGTCCCTCAGAAAAGAGAGAATGTCTGCTTCAGACCTGAGCGGCAATATCGATTCTTCCCTGCGTCTCCAGCCTGTGACTTGTTCAGATTTCAGATTCATCAGCCCCCACAGTGGCATGAGCCAAGTCCTTAATAACACACAACCTATTGGTTCTGTCTTCTGGGGAACTCTGACTATAAACACACATCAGTCGGAACCAGCAGATGGTGTAAAATGGTTACATGACTGGACTCCCATGTAGCTGGTCATGGTTCGAGTCCCGGACCTCCTGGCTTAAAATCACACCAGGTGTGGTGTGTGTGTGTGTATGCATGCCCAAAATCCTAAGAGGAGAATAGAGACACACACACACACACACACACACACACACATTAGTGAACAGCTGTTCTTACAATCCATCTTAGTCCATTTTGTGCCACCATCACAGAATACCTGAGACAAGAATAGATTTCTTTCTTATATTTCTAGAGGCTGAAAAGTCCAAAATCAAGGGGTCCAGTCTAGTGAGGGGCTTCTTGCGACATCACTCCATGGCAGAGGGCTTAAAAGCAAGAGAATGCAAGAGGGGGTGGACTCACTTTGAAAACAAACGCCGTCTTTCACAATGACATTAGTGCCTTTATGAAGCCGAGCCCTCATGGCCTCATCACCTCTTAAATGCCCTACTGCTCAACACCACTGCACTGTGGGCAGTAAGCTCCCAACACATAACTGTGGGGGACGCCTTAAACAATAGCACAGTTTAAGAAAAGATACAAATAAACAGAAAATTAGAACATTATGTAATAAATGTTGTAAAAGACTGCATTTAATAGGAGCATACACAAGGAACACCCAACCTAGACTTGGGGAATGACGCAAGGCTCTCTGAGGAAATGAAGTCTAACTTGAGTACTCTATGTGGCAGATCACATAGGAGTCAGCCATGTGCAGGGACAGGGAACCAGCAGATGGTGTAAAATGGTTACATGACTGGACTCCCATGTAGCTGGTCATGGTTCGAGTCCCGGACCTCCTGGCTTAAAATCACACCAGGTGTGGTGTGTGTGTGTGTATGCATGCCCAAAATCCTAAGAGGAGAATAGAGACACACACACACACACACACACACACACATTAGTGAACAGCTGTTCTTACAATCCATCTTAGTCCATTTTGTGCCACCATCACAGAATACCTGAGACAAGAATAGATTTCTTTCTTATATTTCTAGAGGCTGAAAAGTCCAAAATCAAGGGGTCCAGTCTAGTGAGGGGCTTCTTGCGACATCACTCCATGGCAGAGGGCTTAAAAGCAAGAGAATGCAAGAGGGGGTGGACTCACTTTGAAAACAAACGCCGTCTTTCACAATGACATTAGTGCCTTTATGAAGCCGAGCCCTCATGGCCTCATCACCTCTTAAATGCCCTACTGCTCAACACCACTGCACTGTGGGCAGTAAGCTCCCAACACATAACTGTGGGGGACGCCTTAAACAATAGCACAGTTTAAGAAAAGATACAAATAAACAGAAAATTAGAACATTATGTAATAAATGTTGTAAAAGACTGCATTTAATAGGAGCATACACAAGGAACACCCAACCTAGACTTGGGGAATGACGCAAGGCTCTCTGAGGAAATGAAGTCTAACTTGAGTACTCTATGTGGCAGATCACATAGGAGTCAGCCATGTGCAGGGACAGGGTGGTGAACCAGGGATTGGACTGAATATAAAACACTATTTCAACAGGGGTATTATCACACCCAAAGGGCAGGAAATGGGAGTTTGGCAAGTGAAGTAAGTCTTAGCTGTTAGAATGTTTGTGAGCACCCAAAGCTCAATTCTATCTGGCAAAATCTTCTTCCTTAATATTTAGTTGAGGGAAGGAGAGACGATTAAGAAAAAGTGTCTAAAAAGGCTTCTTATGGGGGAGCAATGATGCAAAAGAGGTTAGGAAACATGAGAATAGAAAGGACATTTGGAAGATCACACGTGAGAGAGAATTGAGACTACCTGAACAATTAGAATGGTTGGGGCACGGAATTCAGGAGGGAGAGGGAGGTGGAAAATCTGAGAGGGAGGCGCCCAGCGGCTAGGCAGCAGCACAGCTGAGGCACCACACTCTGCAGCTGACTCCCACAAGAAGATCCCGATTGCATCCAGAAACCTCACTGAACGCACCAGGCACACACATGCCCACGATCCAGGACTGGCTGAAGCCAGGGTGGATCGCAGCGTGAAGACTATTTGGGGTGCCTATCTCTGTCTGTCTGTCTGACTCTCTCTCTTACTCATGGAAGGAAAGAAACGTTTTTTAAAAAAGAGTGAAAAGGGACCAGCAGATAGCATAATGGTTACATTGCTGGACTCCTACATAGTTGACCGTGGTTCGTGTCCCAGACCTGGCTGCTTAAAACTCATGCCAGGTACATGTGCGTGTGTGCCCCAAATCCTGTGAGGACAATGGAGGAGAAGGGCCATCCTCCCAGGGGTGATTTCTCACTTTCTGGCTCTCTGTCTTTTTCTGTCTCTCTGGTGAGCACATGCACTGTATAGCAAAAATCTTTCTCTAAAAAAAAAAAAAAAAAATGAAAAAAATTTTTTCTAAAAAAAAAAAAAAAAAAAAAAAAAAGTGAGAAGGCTGGTCTACTTACAAATTTTAAAGAAAATTAAATCTGAAAATGCATTTTGACCTCAATTATGTAAATAATTTTAAGTAAATTAGACCTTGTGCCCAAACTATCTACTCCATACCATGCTCACTTTTTAATACAGGAATCTGTACTTGGTGTTTGTGGTCACATACCGAATGACTCATTAGGCTTTAAACATCTGCTTTGGAGATAGCAAAAGGCATTTGTTGAAATTTCTTTTTCTATCTATCATGTTGGGGCTTTTTAGTTTTGTAATTGTAGTTTCTAGAATAGCATCATATTCAATGAATACTTAATCATAATGCTATATTCTAGCAGGCACTTTAACCTCTGGAGAATTTGCATGATTTACTTCACTGGAGTTTCAAAGATTAAAACTATGAGAGTAAAAAAGGTATTTTTCTTGGTCTCATTATTAAGAATAGAATGAGAACAATGGTCTATTTAATAACCATGATCATTATCTTCCTCCCAGATTGAATTAAAATTACTTTAATATTCTGTTAGAAAATTCTTTGCAAAAATGCTGCCAATCATTTTTAAAAAAATTTCCCTCAGCTTGTTAACAATGAACTCAAAGTAATTCAATACTTTTGAGAGATAGTATAAACTTAATTTTAGAATCTAAAGAACTAAAAAACTGTATGTTCTACAACAGTTTTAACTTCTATCTTTTTAGCATAGTGTTAGCTTAGTTAGTGTAAGTAGATTTGAGCTAAATTATTAATGTACTTTTAAAAGGCAGCATTCCAGCCATAATTGTGGTCTTATTATGTAAAAGACAACATGAGAAGTATTCAAAATGTTCTGGGAAATGTATATTATAAAAAAACTACCCATGGATTTCAAAACGTTTTTGTATCAAAATAAACTCATTTTAATTCCATTTTTCCACAGACTTTTTGAAGTCCCTATGTATTAGGTAATAGTTCTGAGTATAGGTTCTGGGGTCAGATCATCTGGGTTTGAATCCTGTGCTGAATAAGTTTGGGTTTTTTTTTTGAGGAATTACTTATTTAATTTATTATTATTTTCTTTCATTTGCTATAGGGCGCATGTGCTCACCAGAGAGAGGGAAAGTGAGAAAGCAAGCGACTAGATCGTGGATTCGAACCACAGTCAAGTCATGTAGGCATCCAGTGCCTTAACCACCATGCCATCTGCTGGCCCAAAACATGTTTGGGGTTAAACGTTATTAGCTCTAAAAAATTTGAGCAGATGTGGGACCAGCAGTTAGCGTAATGGCTATGTCGCTGGACTCCCCTGTAGTCGACCATGGTTCACATCCCAGATCCGGTGGCTTAAAACTCATGCTGGGCACATGTGTGTGCATGCCCAAGATCCCAAGAGGAGCATGGAGGAGAAGGGATTGCTGTGTGGCTATCACCCCTGGGGGGTGATTTCTCACTTTCTGTCTCTCTGTCTCTCTCTGTCTGTCTGGCGAGCAAACACACCCTAAGATCGGAAGAAAAAAAAGGAAAAGAAAAATTTGAGCAGATGTGAAAAATTTGCGTGAGCATATCTCTTTGTATCTTACTTTCCTCATAAATAAAGTATGACTCATGATAGGACTAATACATCAATACATAGGGTTGTTGTGGATATTAAATGAGTTAATTAGGTAAAACACAGCATTACCTGTACATACTCAGTACTCGATCATGTTAGCAATTATTTGCTGGAACTCCTCATTGAATTATTTTGAAACCATCTGAGGCCAGCCAGTGGCTTGGTGGTTAAGGCCACTGGATCCCATATGACTGACTATGTGGTTTAAATCTTAGACCTGGTGGCTTGTTAAACATGCCAGGTACATGTGCTTACATGCTCAAAATCCCAAAGGGAGGAGGAAATTGAGGAAAAGAGACTACAGCCTGACCATAACCCATGGAGGGGTCGGGGTGCTCTCTCACTTTTTCTCTCTCTGGAAAGTACATTCACCGTTGGCAATTTTTTTTTTTTTCAATTAAAAAAAAAAGTGTTAGTGTTTTTGTATGTCATATAAGGAACTTACCTGTGAAACTCTTTTTTTTTTTTTTAAGAGAGATATTTGCTATAGGGTGCATGCACTCACCAGAGAGACAGACAGAAAGTAAGAAATCACCACCACCACCACCCCCCGCCAGGGGAATCAGCCATACCACAATCTCTTCTCCTCCATTTTCCTCTTGGGGTTTTGGACACACATGCACATGTGCCCAGTGTGAGTTTTAAGCCACCAGGACCAGGACAGGAACCAGGGTCGACTATGTAGGAGTCCAGTGATGTAACCATTACGCCATCTGCTGGTCCCAACCTGTGAAACTCTTAACACATCTTACCTAAAGTGATTTTCAGAATATGGCCTAACATTTTTTAACGAACCTTGAAAAATTATTGTGACTCTCTTTAATACACTTCAGGCCTTTAAAATTATTAACTTTTTAGGACAGAATGATACTTTTTGTCATTAGGTAAAAAGATGAACATCTAGGGTTCGTAAGAAAAAGCCTCTCTTAGGGAAGTAGGTAAAAGATGGACTCCTTTCAGAATTTTTTTATTACACTCTAGAACTTATCATTATGGAACTACCATTTACATGGTGACATGGCGTGGGAAAAATGAATGGCTCCTCATGATTTGTTGGCATTTTCAAATTTTGATTAAAGCCAATAAAAACTCATTCAATATTTATATTTTTCAGAAAATGTCTTTGAAATTCAGAAATGCAAAACGAATTGAAGGACTTGATAGTAATGTGTGGTGAGTATCTTATGATAAAAAATAATAATGTGGTCAGGTTTTTCTACCTATTTTTATATGCTTAGCTGAGAACTTTTAGCCTCATCTGTAGTCTATAAATAAAGCTGTTCATTTAGTTCATGTATTCAATAGAAATGAAGGGAAATTAGCAATTCATATACAGCTTTATTCATTCATAATAGCAAATGTGTCAAGCCCTGAGCTAGGGCAGGTCATCTGGCAGAGAATATGTAAATTTGGTTGAGCTTTCTTAGAACTTACCTTGTAACAACCCATGAACTTTTCGTATCCATTATCTAACATTTGGTAACATAATTCAGGGCTGCTAAAATGGTTGAGAAAAAACGCATATATGGCTGAAATATGGGTATAGAGCCAGCCAGTGGCATGGTAGTTAAAGTGGCTGGCTTCCACATGGCTGACGTGTGCAGGAGACCCACTAACTTGAGAAGCATACTGTGGGTATATGTGTGTGCATGCCCAAAATCCCAAAAGGAAGCAGCAATGGAGGAGAAGGATTGAGGTATGACCATCCCACACTCTCATTTTCTCTCTCTCTGGCAAGTGCATGTGCCCTATAGCCAATTTTTTTTTTTAAAATATGAGTATCATAGGATTGAGAATTACATGAGTATCATAGAATTGAGATTTGTAAAATCCATTAACTTCATTAATTCAGCCATCATTTTATTAGGTAAACTCATACTGTGTGTGGTAAATTTTTTGTTTAAAACTTGTTTTTTAATCTGCAAGACTAAACTAAGTATTAGTTTTTAGTTTTATTAATATTATAAGACTATGGGTTGTAAAAAGCAAATCTTGGAATCACAGTACTTATTAATATTGGGTTTTGTTTGTTTATAATTTTAGGATTGAATTTACAAAGTTGGCTGCAGACCCCTCTGTTGTGAACCTTGGCCAAGGCTTTCCAGATATATCCCCTCCCACATATGTAAAGGAAGAATTATCAAAGGTCGCAGCAACTGATAGCCTGAACCAGTACACACGGGGCTTTGTAAGCATCTCAGGCCCATGTGGGGCATGAGCTGGTATTTTATATTGAATTGTGTGTGTGTTCTTGTTCTATCCCTTACTTGTGATTGACTTTCTGACCAAATGCCCCAACGCAGTAATCCCAGGAACTGGTCCCTATTCTTACCTCTCATTTCTAGCCCATCTGTAGTTCTGTTTTGGCCCTTCCTTTACTGGAGTTCCAGGATGAGATCATATAGCAACAAGGGCAGAGAATATTCTATTGACACGTTTTTTTCTATCTTATTAACCCTCATGCAGCTCTAGCACTAGCCTCTTAATTAATGCTTTCTATTTCCAGCTAGTTGCTTTTTTCCTCTCTGCCTAGCCTTGACCCCCTTCATCCTTCTGTGATGAAATGCCAAAGCTATCCAGAGACTTCTGAGATTCAGGTGGGCCATTGATCTATAGACTCCAATCTGTTATACCTAAAAACCATGAAGTTATCATATGTCTGAGCGTTTGGCTTTTCCTTTTATGATAGTGTGGAAAATGGGGAGGAGTAGGATGTAGGAAGAAGCCTTCTAATTTTTGTCTTCTAACTACAAATCCACAGAAGGGTTTTTCTCTAGGGATGGGAGCTCAGGGAAAAGCAATGAGATTGGCCTGTGTCCCAGGGTTTGACACTGGCAATCCCTGCCGAAGGCCATATAGGAAGGTTCCAGGTTCACATCTCTCTGCCACCTGGGAAGAGTGTTTTGGTGTTAATGAGGGTTCTCTTTTTACTTATTTCAACTGAGGGAAAAAATTAACTTTATTTAATATGATTTAATTGCTATCAAAAATAGACTAGGAGTTCATCTTGATTCAAAGCAATTATTTAGAAATTATGTGTTCCCAAGCCTTTTATTTAGTAGAAGTTTTTATCTTTAACATGTCTTTATGACCATTCATGTGGGAACCTTAGGAAAATTTTAAAAAAAGTTTTAAATGTATTGTCATTTAAAAAATACTGTGCTAGAGCCAACCAGTGGATGGTGGTTAAGGCAGCTGGATCCCACATGGCCAATTCTGCAGCTCAAGTCTCAGACTTGGCAGCTTGAGAAACATGCAGGGCCGGTGAGCAAGGGTGCCCAGACTCCCAAGAGGAGAATGGGGAGAAGGGACTGCACTGTGGCCATCTCCGCTGAGGTGTGGTTTTTTACTTTCTCTCTCTCTGTCTCTGTCTGTCTCTATCATTAACATTTTAATTTATAGACCAACCAGTAGCATGGTTGTTCAGGTAGCTGGATCCCATATGAAAATCCCAAATGTAGGAGAACGAATTGCAGTGTAACCATCCCCCATGGAAGGTGCTTTCTCTCTTTCCATTTTTCTGCCCTCTCTCTCTCTTTCTCTCTGGAGAACACATGTTCTCGGTGAGAACCCTCTGGCAAACTACAAAAAAAGAAAAAATTTCTTGTGACAATTATGAAGATCAAATCTGAATTTTAAAAAAATTCTTGCATTTTAGAGACATTTTACCACAAAGCAGTAGGCCCATAATCAAATTCATGGGTGTTTCTTCCTTTGTTATCCAACAGGGTCATCCATCACTCGTGAAAGCTCTGTCCTGCCTATATGAAAAGCTGTATCAAAATCAAATCAATCCAGATAAAGAAATCCTTGTGACAGTAGGAGCATATGGATCTCTTTTTAATGCCTTTCAAGGGTTAATTGATGAGGGAGATGAAGTAAGTATGTTAACATTATCTTAATACCTACATTAATCATTATCTTTTGTTCTACATTTGAATCTTGTATTTACTTTATGCTCTTTTATCATTAATTATTGAAGCCTAATGCATATACAATTAAGTTCACAAATCTTAAATGCATAGCTAGAAGCCCAGCCTCTGCGGTGCAGAAGGTAGACTGTTGCTTTGCAATGCTGAAGACACACGAAAGATGGCGGTCTGGATCCCAGGTCGACCTGAAATGCAGGTGCAGGTGCCCAGCATCCTGGCTAGCTGCAAGGCTGGTGTGGAGATCTGCTGTAATGAGACCCTGTTGAGGGTACCTGTTTTTGTCTGTCTCTTTCAATAAAATAAAAACAAACTTTAAGAATGTATAGTTAGGGCCCATCAGGTGGCATGGTGGTTGGGATGCTGGACTTCCACATGGCCGACCGCAGCTTGAGTTCTAGATCTAGCAGCTTTCTTTCTCACTTCCTCTCTCTCTCTGGTCAAATTTTAAGAGGATGATAATAAATTAATTATTCTTTAAAACATTTAAAAAAATGGAAATGTACAGTTGGATAAATTTCCACAAACATACAACCCAGAGGAGGACATAGTACCATTCCTGCACCCCCAGAAGGCTCCTTTGTGCCCCTTCCTAGTCTGTATTCTCCCAAGGTAACCACTCTTCTGTCTTCCATCACCAAGGACTTGTTGACTGCTCTTTTACTTGTTGTAAATATAATTTATAGCATGTACTCAGGTCTGGCTTCTTTAGTTTATTACTATATCTGTGACAGTAACCTTGCTTATAGTTTATTCTTATTTTTATGGCCTATTTAGATTTAAAAAAAAAAGCAGGTAGAAAGAGTTAGCAATGATGGGGAGAAGAACCTTTTGTTTTTATGGCTAAAAGAACCTTTAATCTGAACTCAGCCAAAGAATTTGGTTGATGCTGATCTGTGCCCTGCATTGTGTTAGGAATACAGTACAAGGCTGTGTAACGGGAAGGTTAAGTGATCTCTGCTACTTAGTGCCCTGATGTAAGACCGACTTTGGCACCTCCCTCAGTCACCTCTACCCCGTCCTCATTATCATTCCAGGACCCTGCTTTAATATTTCTTGACCTTTTCCATTTATTCAGAATTTTCTGTTTACTTTTTATTTATTTATTTACTTATTTATTCACTCACTCATTCATTCATTTATTTGTTTATTTGGTTTTGCCCTAAGTTGCATGCACTATCCAGAGAGAGAGAGAGGGGAAAATGAGATATCACCCCCCGGGGGGATGGCCATGCTGCCACAGTCTCTTCCCTGTTCTCCTAAGATTTGGGGCATGCACACATGTGCACCCAACATGAATTTCAAGCCACTGGGTCCAGGACTAGAACCTTGGTTGGCCATGTGGGAGTCTAGCCACCTTAACCACCTTGTCACCTGTTGGCCTCATCTAAGGATGTTTCACATAATAGGCACTGAGAGAGAAGTTTGGTTTTTTGTTTTTGTTTTGTTTGTTTGTTTTTTAAGAGAAATTTTTGCTATAGGGTGTGTGTGCTTGCCAGAGAAGCATAGACAGAGAGACAGAAAGCAAGAAATCATCCCTCAGGGGCATGGCCAAGCTGCAATCCCTTCTCCTCCATTCTCCTCTTAGGATTTTGGGCACACATGCACAAGCATCTGACATGAATTTTAAGCCGCTGGGTCCGGGACTCAAACCACAGTCAACTGTGTGGGAGTCCAGTGATGTAACCATTATGCCATCTGCTGGTCCCGAGAGAGAAGATTTTTAAGAGGTAACTTCTACACAAAAGGAGTACCCTATGTGGTAGAGAAAATAGAGTTACAAAGGGAGTAAGAAGAATGATGTGTGTTGGTCAGTATTGGAAAATGTATAATTGGGATGATGACAAAAGGAAGACGTGATCAATGCTGATAATATAGGTCTGGAAAATTCCAAAGAGACATTGCTTAATGTAGGTCTAAAGAATGAATATTTATCCCAATCTATACTGTTAACTTTCTTTGAATTCTCATAGCCCTTTATCAGATCACGTTATAGAAGATACTACTGTCTACTTTGTGTTGCTACTCTTTTGCCTTTCTAATTCTCTCTGTGATGCCAGACAATAAGCTATTTAAGAAAACATGTTAAGGAAGTACAGTCACACTTTCCTATGCATAATCTCCTTTAATCCTGTAACATGGTTGAAAGTTTTGTCTCATACTTTGATGTCATTCATCCTCCATGGCTCCCTCCTCCCCTGCACTCTGTGGGAGTGTTCCAAGGCTCAGCCCTTGGCCTTCTTTTCTCTATCCTTTCTTCCCTAATCACTTTATCTAATATTTTTTCCTTAATTTACTTTCCTTTATTCATGATACCGTGTATTTGTTTACATGAGGGGGAGAGAGAGAAAGCAGGCAGTCCCCAGTGGCCATGTGAGAGCCTGTTGACCATGGGAGGTCGGTTTCCTCTGCACAGTGCTTACCTGCCGTCCTGCACGTCCAGCCCAGTAACTAGCTACACATGTCACTCTCTATCATACTGACCGATTTTATTTTCTTCATAGTATTTATTAGAATTAACTAATGTTCTGCCGCCAGCAGGTGGCGTGGTGGTTAAGGTGCTGGACATTCCCTCATGGCTGACCATGGTTCAAGTCTTAGACCTGGTGGCTTGCTTTCTCATTTTTCCTCTCTCTGTGTATCTCTCTCTGTTGAAATTAAAATAAATGAATGTATAAATAAAGTAAATAATTCTTTAAAAAAACAATTAACTAATGTACTTATTTGTTTTCTCATTCATTATAAGTCTCTCAGCAGGCTATAAGTTCCTAGAGAGTTTCCTTCTGTACTGGTAACATCTAAAATAGTGAGTGTTCAATAAATGTACTTCAATAATAAAGTAAATTACTTCTTTTCTAAAGATTTTATCTTATTTATTATTATTATTATTATTTTAATTTGACCAAAAAGAGAGGGAAAGTAAGAAAGCAAGCTGCTAGGTCCAGAATGCAAACGACTTTCAGTCATGTGGGAGTCCACTGCTCCAACCACCATGCCACTTGCTGGCCCCAGAGTAAATTACTTCTATCATAAAAAAATAAAGAAATTAAGACAGAGTATTGGGTGTATCCTTTCCAATCTACTGTGCTGCTTCTCTATTCATTTTCCTTTATTGAACTCTCACTTTGTATCAGGTCCTATGTTTCCCACTAGTTACGAAATAGGTCATCTTAATTTCTGAGATGAATGAAGACCCTGCAGGTCACTCGCGGTAAGGATCGTTCATTTATCCTCCACACTCCCCAAAACCATGCATATCACTTGTTGGCCCTCAGTGTGAGCTGAGTAACTAGTACAAACTAACTGGCTTTTAGTATGTGTGACTCTACTGAAAAAGGGCTTCAACGTATTTCATATAATAAGAAAAACAAGCACTAAAAGTGTCCATTTAAAATATTAATTGGTTCCATTCAACTTAACCAACAAAAGTGAAATGATGTGACTTAGTGTAGACTAATGAAATTATAAATTGTTAACAGATTTTTCAAAAGCAATTTGGCTAAATTAACATATAAAATGCCATAAAATAATTATGTCCTTTCATCTAGAGAGTAATCATGTGAATTTATCCAAAGAAATTATTTAAAAATAGAGAAATTATACACTCACAAATGAATATAACAACTTTTTTATGGCAGTGAAAGGTAAGAAAATTATCCTAGAATAGGGCCTGCTAGTGGCACAGTGGTTAAGGCTCTGGACTCCCACATGGCTGACTGACTACAGTTTGAGTCCCAGAACTGACAGCTTGCTTTCTTTCTCATTCTCTGATCAGATTTAAAAACATAATAAGTAAAATTAAGTTTAATAAATAATAAGTAAAATTAAATTTCTTAAAAAAGAAAATTACTCTAGAATGTAATAGACTCTCCTGTAGCTATTAAAATAATAAGTATGAAAATTATAATAACATGACATTTTGGTGAAATTTTGCCAGGTTTTAAAAATGTAGGAAGAGGCCTACCTACAGTGGCCCACGCTGGTAAAACACTGTGCTCCACAAGCTGGGACCACATGGAAAGCCAGGTGGCTTCAATTTAAAGGCCAGGCCCAGGGGTGTACACCTGCAGTCACGGCAGCTCGGGAGGCTGGAGCAGGAGAGCTTCGAGGTTGGCCGGACACTGAACAGAAAGGACTGGGTGTGTGCCCGCAGTCCTAGCTGGGAGGCTAAGGCAGGAGGACCACTACAGCAGACCCTGTCTGTAGGTGGAAAAAGGTAGAAGGAAAAACTGAACATAATGATGGTTATAAATTATGCGAACAAACTCTCCATAACAGCAAAAAGTCAGGGATGCTAGATCGAACTGGTGAACTGAGGGTAGGATAGCAACCAGACTAGCTGAATTGACACCCTGACCCGAAGGCCCCACCAGGTGTGTCTGAGAAAGTGCTGGGGCAGAGACAAGGAGTATATCCTATGAGTTAGGAAAATAACCCAGGTATGTGGCATCTGGAGGGAAACTGTGAGTAACAGGCAAAAATAAGAACATTCCAACTGTACCCAACTGTATCAACTTTAGTTTGGAGACACTTTTAAGAAGAAAGAAACTTCTTAATTCTGAGGATAATGTTTTTAAATGATCACTCCATCCAGAGAGCACTACAGTGTTCTCTTTGCATATAGCCTGCTTTTGACACTGTCTGATACAATCGCTTAGAATCTATATTTTAGGGCCCACCTGTGTGGCGGTTAAGATGGCTGGCTCCCACAACGCTGACTGCATGATTTGAGTTGCAGACGTGGCGGCTTCAGAAACACGTTGGGCATGTGTGCGTCCATACCCAAAATCCCTAAAGGAGGAAGAAGTGGAAAAGAAGGGACTGTGGCATGACCATTCCCGGTGGAGAGTGTTTTCCCACTTTCCTTCTTTTTCTCTCTCACTGTCTCTTGTCTTTCTCCAGCAAGTACATGCACTCTCTGGCAAAATAAAATTTTAAAAATTAAATAACTTAAAAAAAACCCAAGAATCTAGATTTCATTTTCTAATTTGAAATAGAATGAACTTTTTAATGGTTTTGGCTGGAATGTCATTTAGAGATTGTGAGAGTCCCTTTCCCTGGATAAACCTACCTATGCACATATAAAGTTGTATGTACAAGCTCTGGTATCCACCTTGCAAGTTCATCCACAGATCTTCCTACGAGACCAAGGACTCTAGTTAAGATTCTCTGAACACATTTATCACCAGGTCTCTTCTACTTTAACAAATGTGGAAGAAAGCATGCCTTTGTCCCTGCTGCATCTCAACAGACAGTATGAGCCTTAGACATAGTAGGTACACAGTATTTATGGAATGAATGAATGACTGATACGTTGTATTCTTTTTTTATCTTTCACAAGAGCAAAACTTTAGTAAATGTTTTCAAATGTATCAGAATGATAACACAATACATAGAATCTAATTATAAAAAATAACTTTGCCTTTTAGTTGATACAGATAATGAAACTGTAAAAATGTCAGGTAAAAAAGCAATACCAATAAACCATTTTTCCCACTGCTTTTGAAAAGGACATACTTTCTTTTTCTATTTAAAATCACTGATACCACTGATTTTACATTCTCCAAATGATTTTCTCAATAAGAACTATACTATAGAAATGATGTTACATTCCTGTCCAACCACCAGATACATTGTATTTTTACTTGCTTTTATTTCAGGTCATAATAATCGTGCCTTTTTATGATTGCTATGAGCCCATGGTGAAAATGGCTGGAGCAACACCTGTTTTTATTCCCCTAAGATCTGTAAGTTTGCCAGTGTGGCTCATATGCTCTAAAAAGTTTTGAAAAGATCCATTACTGTGTCACTGATAAAGTTGCTACTTTGATTGCATTTGGAAATTTATATCTCTATTGCCTAGTTGTCTTTTAAAAATCTTTTTGGGCCAGCAGGTGGTGGGGTGGTTAGGGCACTGGACTTCCACATGGCTGACCGTGATTTGAGTTCTGGCCAGGCAGCTTGAGAATCACGCTGAGCGCATGTGCATGCATGCCCGAAATCCCAGGAAGAGAATGGAGGAGAAGGGATTACAGCATGGCCATCCTCCAGAGCGGCTGATATCTCACTTTCCCCCTACTGTCTCCCTCTGTCTCTCTCTAGTGAGAGTACATGCTGTGTTCTATGGCAAAACTTAAAAAAAATTTTTTCAAAGTATGTACTATACTGAGTCACAGAATGTTCTATTAGTCTTACAGTATCATGTTAACTACAGTTACAGCCAGCTCCCATGAAGGAACACAGGCACTTGAACAGCTGTTAATGTTGATAGGGTTCATGTTTCCATTTAACAGGTGTAAGCATAAGACCCAGGTCCTCTTGGGTTCTCAAGGCAGAGCTGAAGCCCAGTTATTTATGTTTTTTCATAGTAATTTATTCATATATCTTTGCCATGCTTTTCTCTAATTTTTTCCTAATGAGATTATTTATTTGTAAGACAGTGAACACAAATTAATTGAACTAAATAAGATCTTCACTTTTCACACTAGAAACCTGTTGATGGAAAAAAATGGTCTAGTTCTGACTGGACATTAGATCCTCAAGAACTGGCTAGTAAATTTACTTCCAGAACAAAAGCTATTATACTAAATACGCCACATAACCCCATGGGCAAGGTGAGTGAGTCTTTTCTTTCTTTATGCAGTCTTCTGATGCACTGCTTTCTCACGTTAAGTGGTAATTGACTGTGCTCTTTCCGTTCACGTGTGTAGGTGTATACCAGAGAGGAACTCCAACTAATTGCTGACCTTTGCATCAAACATGACACGCTCTGCATCAGCGATGAGGTTTATGAATGGCTCGTATATACTGGAAACAAACATTTAAAAATAGGTACTGATTATTACAGAGAGTCACAAATCTAAATGTGTTTCAGCACCAGTGGAACAATTGATTGGAAAGTATCCCTGGCCTTCTTTAAAATAGCCTTTGGAATGGGTGCCTGTTTGTATGAGCACTTAAAATATTTGAATGAATTATGCATTGGTGAACTAATGAGCATTATGTAGGACAGACATACAAATGTAG